>NC_091821.1:209690405-210030405 GCF_038994185.2 Dermacentor albipictus | reverse complement strand
CACGACAACGTGCCCGCTCACACATCACTCGTTCAACAGTTCCTGACTTTCAAACAAATCACAGAGCTTCCGCACCCACCCTATTCACTTGACCTCGGCCCTTGTGACTTTTTTTTTTTTTAACCTAAAGTTGAAGTTGACGCTGAAAGGACGTCGGTTTCACACTGCTGGGGAGATCCAGTCGGAATCGCAGGCGGTCCTCAACACACTGTCGCCTGGAGAGTTCGACGAATGCATAGAATCGTGGCAGAAACCCTGGGTTTGGCGTATACATGCTCAAGGGGACTGCTTTGAAGGAGACAGTGCTGATTAGGTGTTATGGCGAACACATTTTTTAACGACTGAATTCCCGGAACTTTTGGGTAGAATCTCGTATATATATCCTTGGTACATATGCCCGCCAACTTTCCTAAATTTTCTCGTAAGGTTTACGAATGTTTCGTCAGGTTTTACGAAAAAGAAATTCCGATCGCGAAAAAGTTTAGGTGTTGAAAGATGGAGCGGTACAATATTGCCAAAAGGGAAATGAAGGTTAGGTTGCCTCAGTGGCGCTGCTCCCAAGCGGGAGGAGAGGGAACACATCGAGGCACCCCCAAGGAGGTTATATTACAGAGAGCTATAGTTATATCATAAAACACCATGCAGAAAGGAAAAAGATAGGAGGGAGCATGGCGCAACGCGATCGTAACGAAGAGCCTCTTTCAACTCAAGTGTGAAAAGTAGATAAATTTTTCAGGCTGGTAGCACTTACGACGTGTATCGCTGGGATAGGGAAGGTAGGCAGGGTGGTGGCGTGTTGATAGCCGTATCTCAAACAATTCCTTCCTTCTAAGTAAAAGTTGCGTCCGGTCTAGAAACGGTATAGGTAAGAATATATCAAGTAAACACACAAATATTATTCTAGGCGTATGCCATCGCCCTCCAAACTATGCGTCGTCATTCGTCGATGAATCGCATGACCTTCTCGGCTCTGTCATAACCCGGTACCCTTCGTCACCTATTTTCCTTTTTGGCAATCTGAACTTTCCTAACATTAGCTTTCAGACTGGTGTTCGTTTGCTCCACCCCTTTTCAACACAATCTCAACATTTCTTGGATTTGTGTGATTGTTTTAACTTCATGCAGGTTGTGCCTAAACCTACCAGAATAACTAATGAATCAGCTAATACCTTAGACTTATGGCGTTTTTCACTGGTCGATCTGGAGCAGCCGCCTGAATCCTCGAGCGAGCGCTCGGCTTTCACCAATCCGAGTCTGCCAGTGGAGCGCACGAATGCTCCGCGGGAGATCACACAGGAAGTCTGCGTGCACGTGACACAAACCGGTTCCGCAAACTATGCCCAACACAATGTTGTGCTACAGTGGCTAGATAGCCACTGTAGTTGTGCGTACCGACCGGGTACCGATTTCGCTTGAAGACGGAAGTGACGCCATGTGACGCGTTCTATTTCCGCCCGAATCCGCGTCTCGGCGGCGGAGCAAGTGAGAGCGATCCGGCGCGGAGCGAGTTGATCCGAAACGACCAGTGGAACGCGCGAACCCGCTCCAGATCGACCAGTGAAATTCGGATTCGTTGCCGCGGAGCAAAAAATCCTGCTCCGAATCGACCAGTGAAAAACGCCATTAGTTTTGACAACCCACCCTGACCTCATATCGCCAGTTACCTATCTTCCTGGTCTGAGTGACCATTTGTTGCTACATTTCGATATTACAATGTCATTTTCGCATGGAACTAAGGAAGACAAATATATCCGGGACTATAGCAAGGCAAATTTTGTCGCTATTAACCAAGAAATGTCTCAGTACTTCGACACTTTTTGTTCCAATTTTGGTAGGCTGGGATTTCTTCAGAAACCTAGTCTCTGATCTCACTAAAGCGCATGTGTCCCTTCGGCGTGTACGAAGCGACAAAAAAAGCGCCATGGTATAATACGAATCTGAAACGTTTGTGTAATAAAAAAGAAATGTGTTTTCCGCATGTCCAAGTTGCAAAACACTTCAGACCGCTGGGAAGCGTATCACAATGCCGAAGCAGAGTATACGGAAGCTGTATATACTGCTAAGAATCATTTTCATAACCATACATTACCTGAGCTTTTATCAAGGAACCCAAAGCAATTTTGGAACGTAATCAATTCCAACGAAAGCACCGAATCGAAAATGAGTCTGGTGAGCCGCTACCAGCATCTGAATGTGCACTTTTATTTAGCAATATTTTTTCCGCCAATTTCTCGGGATACACCGCCGTGCCTGTTGACACAGTTGTGTGCCATGAATATTACCCAATGTTTCCTATGATTTTTGAATCTGCTGGAATTGAGAATTTAATTAATTCCTTAAAAACACCCTCATCATGTGGTACTGATAACATTAACTCAAAGTTTCTAAAACAGCCATGCGCATATTCTTCTCTCTTTTTGCACAAGATCTTTCAGCAGTCTCTTGATCAAGGATACTTGCCGCTCGATTGGAAAATCGGTAAGGTGGTTCCAATACATAAGTCTGGCAATAAACAATGCACTCTCATCTACCAGCCCATTTTATTAAAAAGCATTCCGTGTAAACTTATGGAACATATATTGTACCAGCATATAGCTAAATTTTTAGAATCTAATTCATTCTTCGCATCGGCCCAAGATGGTTTCAAGCGTACATTTTCCCGTGAAACCCAGTTACTTCTGTTCGCTCATCATCTGCATACTATACTTGACAAACACTCAAAGATAGACTGAATTTTTTCTGACTTTGCGAAGGTCTTTGAAAAAGTTAGTCACGCCTTGCTAATGTTTAAACTCCTCGCTCAATCTCGACTGTAACATACTGTCTTTGCTCGAATGCTTTCTAACAAACCACCTACAGTACGTCACAATTAGTGGTCATAACTCGCCTGAAATAAGTGCAACATCGGGAGTACCACAGGGTTCAGTTTTAGGCCCCACTTTTATTTTTGATATATATATTACCGATTTGCCTAACTGCATTTCTTCTTCTGTGAATTTGCATGCCGACGACTGTGTACTTTACAGGGAAATCCGTGACGATGATGATAAATATATCTTGCAGACAGATTTAAATAACATTGCAACTTGGTGCAATAACTGGCTAATGAATTTAAATCCTAACAAATGCAAACTGATGACTGTTTCTCGGCAGCACGATAGCTCCTCAACGTGCAAACTAGATGACATCGAACTCGACCATGTATCATCACGCCGGTACTTAGGAGTTACTATTACCTACAATATAACATGGAATACTCATATTAATATGATCGGTAACAGTGCTAACCACACGTTAGGATACTTATGAGGTAACTTCAATAAAGCCCCACCTCCCCTCAAAATGCTTCTATACAAAACTCTTGTGAGCTCGAAGTTAGAATACGCCACTGTAATATGAAACCCTCATCACGCAAATTTAATTAGATCTCTAAAATTATTTCAGAATAACGCCGCGCGTTTCATTCATTCTAATTACCATCGTACAAAAAGTGCAACAGCAATGAAACAAGCTCTATCACTGCCATTTCAATCACTGCGTCGTAAGTATTTCCGCCTTTGCTTATTTCACAAGGTCTTCCATCATTCATCACTACATACCGAGCTTATCGTGTCTAGCCCACTTAGTACTCATCGCGGATTGACCACAAACACATTATATTTTTTCTTCATACCGCACACATCAAACAATTGCAACCACCTACCTGACGATATTGTTTCCATTTCTGATCATTCTCTTTTTTCCCATTCTTTATCTGCGCGCCTGCATTGTGATAGCCCTGCTTAATCATCTCATGTATCTCTCCTCGATCCCACTCCTTTCTTTTTCTTTTTACATGTGTCACCATGTCTGCAATTTCTTTTGCTTTTTCACGCTTTCTTTTATTTATCCTGCTTTTTCTTCACCCTTTCCCGAATTTCTCTTACGCTTATATTTGCCACTAGCATTTTATAACATGCTGCGTTTACTTGTGTTCAGTTCAGCTGTATTTATTTTGGTACCTTTCTACCTTTCTGTTATATTTTATTTCAGATTTACAATTTGTCCCTAATATTGTATAACGCTGCACGTTTCATTCTGTTCTTTTCTTTGTTTGTATGTTGTCACCCACTCCCCTCTGCGCAGTGCCTCGGCGATTGAGGGTATCGAAAATAAATAAAAGTGTCGTCCCAACACGTGACCAGGTATACAGGCAGAGCAGCCGAGGAGCTGCCGGCCGAGCGCGTATCGACGAAAAACTACCCATAGAATAAAGAACCAACTATTGGGCACCAAACGTCTTCTTACTTCGTGATCCTGACATGCGAGGGGGCACGTGTTTCGCCTTCGCCGCGAATTTGACCTTCATTTGACCGCAGCTGCGCCGTAGCCTTGGCAACGCATCAACGCCGCCGCGTGCGCTGGCCGCCGCAGCCGTCGCCGGCTTGGCGCATGCGCTCTCCGCAGCTGGGTCGCCGCCTGACCATGCGACTCGCCGCTTGCCTGGGAGGAGCGCCGCGCTCGCCTAGTCAGTGCGAGCTTGGCCATGGATGAGAGCGATGCCAGGCCGTCGTTTCTGGGCGTTGCGCGAGAGCGGGAGGCTTTGAGCCGTCCTCTCCAAGCGGCATCTGACCACTCCGCGGATATCGCCGCCACCCGGCGAGCTGCATCATTGGAGAAGGTCCGTTATGCAACAGACATCGCACCGTCAAGATCAATGCAGTGACCGCGTTCGCGCCCTGTCCGTTTGTGCTTCGACGCTGCGCATGTTCGGCGTTTCCTTGCATGTCTAGCACTTTCATTTTCCCTGTGGCACAACAGGCGTCGCACCGTCGAACGATGCGTGCCTGCCCAAGCCTAATCACAGTCATGTCTAGCCACTGACCTAGGCACTGCCGTCATACCTGGCTTAACGATGTTGTATCATCATCATCAGCCTGGTTACGCCCACTGCAGTGCAAAGGCCTCTCCCCTACTTCTCCAACTACCCCGGTCATGTACTAATTGTGGCCATGTTGTCCTTGCAAACTTCTTAATCTCATCCGCCCAACCTAACTTTCTGCCGTCCCCTGCTACGCTTCTCTACCCTTGGAATCCAGTCCGTAACCCTTAATGACCATCGGTTATCTTCCCTCCTCATTACATGTCCTGTCCATGCCCATTTCTTCTTCTTGATTTCAAGTAAGATGACATTAACGCGCGTTTGTTCCCTCACCCAATCTGCTTTTTTCTTATCCCTTAACGTTACACCTATCATTCTTCTTTCCATAGCTCGTTGCGTCGTCCTCAATTTCAGTAGAACCCTTTTTTTAAGCCTCCAGGTTTCTGCCCCGTACGTGGGTACTGCTAAGACACAGCTGTTATGCACTTATCTATTGAGGGATAATGGCAACCTGCTGTTCATGATCTGAGAATGCCTGCCAAACGCACCCCAGCCCATTCTTATTCTTCTGATTATTTCAGTCTCATGATCCGGATCTGCGGTCACTACCTGTCCTAAGTAGATTTATTCCCTTACCACTTCCAGTGCCTCGCTACCTATCGTAAACTGCTGTTCTCTTCCGAGACTGTTAAACATTACTTTAGTTTCCTGCAGATTAATCTTTAGAACCACCCTTCTGCTTTGCCTCTCCAGGTCAGTGAGTATGCATTGCAATTGGTCCCCTGAGTTACTAAGCAAGGCGATATCATCAGCGAATCGCAAGTTATAAGGTATTCTCCATTAACTTTTATCCCCAATTCTTTCCAATCCAGGTATCTGAATACCTACTGTAAACACGCTGTGAATAGCATTGGAGAGATCGTATCTCCCTGCCTGACGTCTTTCTTTATTGGGATTTTGTTGCTTTCTTTATGGAGGACTACGGTGGCAGTGGAGCCGCTATAGATATATTTCAGTATATTTACATACGGCTAGTCTACACCCTGATTCCGTAATACCTCCATGACTGCTGAGGTTTCGACTGAATCAAACGCTTTCTCGTAATCAATGAAAGCTATATATAAGGGCTGGTTATATTCCGCACATTTCTCTATCACCTGATTGATAGTGTGAATATGGTCTATTGTTGAGTAGCCTTTACGGAATCCTGCCTGGTCCTTTGGTTGACAGAAGTCTAAGGTGTTCCTGATTCTATTTGCGATTACCTTAGTAAATACTTTGTAGACAACGGACAGTAAGCTGATCGGTCTATAATTTTTCAAGTCTTTGGCGTCCCCTTTCTTATGGATTAGGATTATGTTAGCGTTCTTCCAAGATTCCGGTCCGCTCGAAGTCATGAGGCATTGTGCATACAGGGTGGCCAACACAGAACAATGTGCCCACCATGCTTCAACAAATCTCCCCCGCTGCCTTCCCCCTTTGCATAGCTCCCGAGGCGTTATTTACTTCTTCCGGCGTTACTTGTGGGATTTCAAATTCCTCTAGACTATTCTCACTCACATTATCGTCGTGGGTGCTACTGGTACTGTATACAGATCTATAGAACTCCTCAGCCACTTGAACTATCTCATCCATATTAGTAATGATCTTGCCGGCTTTGTCTCTTGACGCATACATCTGATTCTTGCCTATTCCTGGTTTCTTCTTCACTGCTTTTAGGCTTCCTCCGTTCCTGAGAGCATGTTCAATTCTATCCATATTATACTTCCTTATGTCAGCTGTCTTACGCTTGTTGATTAACTTTGAAAGTTCTGCCCGTTCTATTCTAGCTGTAGGGTTAGAGGCTTTCATACATTTTAGTTTCATACGCCTCGCCATTCCGTAGACGCTTCTCGAGCAAAAACGGCGCTGATGCACGGCGCGAGGGCCCACGTGATGCAATTAGGCCAATAGCGACGCGGCGTCGGCCTCGGCCAGAGGGCGCGAGAAGGAGGCGGCATTCTTCAAAGCGAGGCAGTACTTTACGAAGTTTAAGGGGTTTTACTCCCCGAACCCCCGGGTGTAGTTAGGAAGGCAAGGATATCGAAAATTTTCGTAGAAGGGGGGTCATGTTTCAGCACCGGCACAGCCGCCTTAGATACCGTGCATGTACTCCCCTCCCCCCACCCCTCCCTTCGCTTTCGTTCCCAGAGATCGCGAATGTAGCAGGTATACACGCTGTTTTATTTTCTGCACCACATAACACAGAGTGCTGTACAGATAACTTGTGATAAGCGCATTTGCGCATCTGCTGTCAGACAGTAATGCTTCGCAGCCAATACAGATTCGGCATTGTGCAAGATATGGCTTACAAGTAACAAAAATATTTTAATAAAGTTTGAATTAGTGATTTTAGAGGCACTATTGCATTTGCAAAATTGAAGTCCGACAGTCATATGTTGCCGAACAACAACTTCACAGAATTCGTCGTAGGTATACTATGGCGCGCAGTATTTTGGCTGTGGGCAGCCCTGAACCCAAACAAAATATTGAATAACGTGTCAGTGACGATGATCTCCCCATCTTATTAGAAGAGGCCACATGTTTTCCTGCTGCGCGGTCGACAATGCTATGACATCATCAGTCCTCTTCATTCTGAACCATAAAGCTTTTCTTTGCCTTTCTTTATTTGCTGCTACTGGCAAACGTCGTTATCCGAGCTACAGTACCGCCACAAGGTTGGGAAGGGAATAGAGCACGCTTCGCGTCGATTCCTGGCGTCACAATGCAAAAAAAAAAAAAGAAGAAGGCCGCGATGAAGCCCGCAGTATAGAAAACTTACACTACTGTTGGTCTGCACTCGCAATGGACAGGATAGAGAGATCGACGACTCTGGTGCACTAATTCATATTTCTTTCGGTACTGCCATACTGGGCCGTCCACAGTGCCAAAGTACTGCAGGCTGTAGCACCCAAGACGATTTTGTTTAGGGAAAAACATTTGTTCAGTCAATAATTTGACTTAGGGTCCTCAATTTCCGAATTGCAATGTTTCCTCTATAATATCTATTTAAGCACTTATTTCAGATACCAATTTAATATAGCGTGGACTGAACGGAAAAGGGACCCAAGAGCCACATCGCCAGACTGCATGTTTAGCGACGTCAGCTCCGATCATGAGCTCACCGCACGAGCACACGGCGAGTGGTTTAGCGACCACTGAGCGAATTAAAAATTTTAGCCCGCACATTCGTGCAATTATTACGTAGGATGTTGATAAAGCTGCAGCCGACAATTCTGCGGCACTACACATCTGGTAGTTGGCGTACATGAGCTCTAGCTGCTGGTTACCGGAGCATTCTTTACCATTTGCGCACAGTCAAGCCGGCGGAAAGAGGGGGCTCTTCAGACATATATGACACCCCACACCCCTAAATGGCGCCTGGCATCCAGGGCCCACGGCTCTCAACTCCCCCCCCCCCCCCCCCCCCGTTACTACGCTACTGCGTATAATTACATTCCCATAATATGCGTTTGAGTCAGGCACGTACCCAGAATGTTCTTTCGGGAGTGGGGGGGAGGCAAACCAAGGTAACTTTTCTATGCAAATAAGGGGGGTTACTTTACTAGTAAACATATGAATAACGCCCACCGTTCCCCATAAATACGCGTAAACCCGCAAAAGAGAAATGAAATAGGGTGTATCTCACAGATACGCCTGTGAGATACACCTCTACTTTACTTGGCAAACAAGGAACCACTTCAAATGGACTCGCGCAGGAAAGAAGCGCAGGAAGAACAGTGCCAAGAACAAGTAAACAAGCGAAATTGTAAAATAAAGATTGCTGTAGTAGAATACAACTACAGCAATCAAACCTCATGGTTTGATTGCTGCTGCTGGCTTGATTTGCAACAAAGTGAACCTCATGGTTCACTTTGTCAAACGCTTTAGAGAAGTCGAGAAATATACAGTCTGTTCAAAAACCAGAATCTAAATTGGCATGTAGGGCATTAGTGAAGAGGATAAGCTGAGTGTCACAGGAGAAGTTTTTACGGAATCCATGCTGCATAGCTGTGAAGAAGTATCTATTTTCAAGAAAATTAACCAGATGCGTGTATATTATATGCTCCATAACTTTGCATGGTACAGATGTAAGTGAAGTAAGTCTATAGTTCTGTGGATCATGGGTTGGTCCAGTTTTGTGAATGGGGATTACTTTGCCAATTTTCCAATCATACGGTAAGGTGCCAGAGTTGTAAGATTGTGAGTAAATGCATTCTAGTAGGATTGAACAGTACTCCGCTGTGTTTTGTAAGAATATAGTGTTAATTTCATCTACCCCACATGATGCTTTAGGTTTTAAGTTTTGTACTATGGCTTTGATACCAGTTGAGTCGAAAACGATGGGATCCATAACATGGTAGTTAGTTGATTTTATCTCGGGCATCGGATCAGGGGTCTGAGGTGAAGAGAATGACTGAGTGAAGGTATTGTTAAGCACAGTAGAACACAATAGGTCAGGTACTGGGTCCCCAGAAGTTGTTAGCAATGATATTCCAGTTTTATGGTTGTTTCCTCTTATGGCTTCCCAGAAGCGCTTTGGATTAGTCTTCAATAAATTTGGAAGTGTACAATTAAGGAATGAAAATTTGGCTGACCTTAGGGCTTTTCCTGTCGATAGCATTTCCTGTCAGCAATGCTATCATGCTGATAACACGCGTGCCGTTCGTTACTGGAAAGTACCGGGCTCGCAGCGTTAAAGAAAGGAAACGCATCAAGGCAGATGACGATTATCGTTGTGTGGCAGAAGGGGCACTCCAAAGGGTGTAAACTGTTCTTAGAGTGCAGGTTGAGCTAACTTGAGGGGAACTACCGTGAGCTTCGTCTCAGGCGTTGGTTTGCCGTCTCTTACGTCAACTAGTAACTGGCCGCTCAGACGCGGCTGGGTGGCCCAGGCGATACTGGACGGCACTAGCTCCTCGACGCTTCTCAGCAGATAATATAGGCTCAGCTCCTAGACAGCTTAGCACGGTCTAAAACCTGCGTTTAAATAACTTCTCCTTTCCCTAGTTCCCTGTCTCGGGAAACGGCAGATATTGGGGACGATCCAATCAAGTTCACCCAATTCTATCGCGGCTCCTCCTAAGGCATTGGCCGCGCCCCTTTTAATCGCACGCGTAATGCGAAGACGTGGGATCGTTCCCCACCTACGGCAACTTGTTTTTTTTTTCATCCACTTTCATTTAGATTAATTTATCATTTATTTAATTAAATTAGCAAGTACAAGCAATTTCTCCTACGTTTGCCTTGGTGTCTTTGCTTGTTGGAAGTGGTTCTTGAAGGGGAAACGAAAGGTTCACGCTATTTTCTGCAGCCCTTGCGAGAGCATCGCCAACAGGGGTGGAGGGAGATAGTTGGAACAAAGGAGATAGGATAGTAGGGGGCTAAAGTGGGGCCCCTCGGTTAGCCTCCCCCCCCCCCCTTCTTCTAGTACATACACTGTCCGCAATTCGTGGACACGGGATTGCACAGAGGCACCACATATTAGGCAGTTTTAGTGTTGGGGACGCAAGCGGCTTGCGTACGCAAGAACTAGGGGCGACGTTACTGCGCATGCGCAGACCGCTACGTCTACTTGCGTCCTTGGGTGGTTGGAGCGGCCGAAAACATCGCTGCCCCTAAGAGGTCACGTTACCCACGTGACTCTTGCGGTGTAGGAGAACTTGCGAGCAGCTAGCGGGTAGATAATGTAATAAATCTTTCGCCAAGTGTCGACAGACGTCGTTTTTTATATACATTGGAGAGGTTTAGCATGTCCGGTATGCGGATAAACGCAGTTGGGGCGTTAGGGCGGAGCTATAAAGGGGAGCGTCTTGCAGGGTGCATCCACCTGGCGGCGTAGAGCTAAAACTGACAAAATCAGCTAATATTGCTGTAACCAAGTCTATTCTACTTCGCTGCTGGTGTAAGTTATCGGCACTGGCTTAACTGTGTTGCTGCCAAAAATTTACACCCGCAGCAAAGTAAAATACACTTGGTTACTGCAATATGAGCTCTTTTTGTCTGTTTGAGCTTTGCGCCACCAGGTGGCAGCACTATGCAGGCCGCTCTAGTTCATGGCTCCGCCCCAACGCCCCAGCCTACGTTTACCCGATTCCCGGACGCTGTACACCTCTCTATTAACTGCTTCTAATAAAAAGAGTTTAATGTACTTTACTTCATATGCTTCATTTCATATTTTATAACATGATAACGCAGCAACGACCAGACGTTGGTGGTGCTTCGAGCGCATGCGACCTCATTGCGGTTTGCGTTTGGGGCCGCTAACCTATAACACGTTTCTGCTTGCGTACGCAAACGCAAACGCACCCAGGCGCTTGGGGCCCCAACGCCTTGCGTCCCCAATACTAAAACTCTCTATTTCGGGGTATTCGCACCCCTGCCGTCTTAGCAAGCTTCTCAATGCACGCGCGGGGCACAGGTGTTCCTACAAAAAGCTGTCGGGGCGTCACGGTCGCGCCAACAACAAAAAACAATCTCTAAACCTGCCTTCGACTTTTTTTTCGGCCGCTTGCCCAAGTGGCCGGCAATAACCGTCTTGCTCGCCGGTTCCTCTTTCCACGACCTTTTGGCGCCCGTTGATCGGTGCTTCGCCGAGTTGTTGCGGCTTAGGGTAACGTTAGGGCAAGAAATCCGCAAAGCCCATCGACTACCTAATTCAGGTTGTAGAAAATGAAGGAACAAAAGGGTTATTGGCTTAGTTACACTGCTCCAGTACGGAAGCCCACTACCCGCTGCGGTTACTTAGTGGCTGTGGTGTTGGGCTGCTGAGCATGGGGTCACGGGATCGAATCCCGGCCACGGCGGCCGCATTTCCATGGAGGCGAAATGCGAAAGCACATGTGCACTTAGATTTAGGTGCACGTTAAGAAACCCCAAATGGTCCAAATTTCCGGAGTCCCCCCACTACGGCGTGCCTCATAATCAGGTCGTGGTTTCGGCACGTAAAGCCCCATAGTTTTTCTTCTTGTTTTTAACGGAAGCCCACTTCATGCAGGAGCCAGTTAAACGTCCAAGTGCTCATCAGGACCCTCTGTCCTCACTCTCGAAAGGTATCCGCTTTTAATACCGTCGTCTTCCCTAGGTGAGTCGACTAGGGAATCTGAAGACTGTACAGTATACAGATCACTATCGTCGACTCCGTTGCGATACCGCGCCCATGCTCGCAATAACCCGCAGTAACTCCGCCTCCGAAGAGACTGGTTTGAGATATGTGGCAAGAAAGCAACCTGCGCCTGTTACGTCGTCGACATTGTTACCCTCTTTTTCATCCTTCGCTCAGGCTGCAAGGTAAAGGGCGGGGTTAGGCTTGAAGGCCTTTTGTGGGATCCGTCAAGAGTCGGTGTCCACGCTGCGTTGACCTCTGGATAGGCGCTGATGGATGGGTGGTGGTTTGAATCGTGGCAGTCATCCGCTTAACGCCTTTGTGGTGTTGAGATGTAACAGAGTATATAGAAGACCTCATAGTAGGAGGCAGTTAATTTTCACAGCGTGTGTCTCCTCGCCCCATCAAGAATCTGGCGTCTGTCGGTGGTGTAATCTTCCTTCATGAAATAGTTTTATACTTCGCTATCACTAATACTCCTTCGCCTTTCCGGAGAAACTGCAGCATCTCTCTCTCTCTCTCTCTCTTATTTTTTCCCCCTGTGAGTGCGAATATAACCCTATTGCAAAACCCAATACCCAGTGTCCAGTGCCATGCCAGATTATGGGCCCAGTGTCGTGCGCGCTAGATGCTGGGGTGCTGGGCAGGCACTGCATCTGGGAGGCGCTGGTGCAAAACACAGCTGTAGAGCGTGAAATACGCGGTGCCTGGCCACCGCATATATACATATATATATCTTCTTTAAATACAGGAAGCAACAGAGAGCGTTTTAATGCAATAATAAAAAAAAAGCAGATCCCACGCACTGTGGGAATCGATGTAAGCGAAGCTTTCCGTGCTGGATGCTTTGATTGACTATAATTAGCGGTGATGTTGACGGCTAAAGCTTAATTTCTTCAACATTTTGTCTAACACGAGAGTGGCAAGTTGATGTTTAACGTTACCTTGCGGGCACCACTGCTGTTTGTCTGCGTAGTACACAGAACACACAGGGAGAGGTGATGGCTTGAGGCGTTGTTGTGCGCCATATTTTCTAGCCTCTTGAGAGGGATGAGCGTTGTCATTGCCTCACATGGTACATTGCATCGGGGCATATAATTGTGCTTTTGGCATGTGCAGCCTCATAATCCAATTCAAGTTTAATACTTATGCAAGTATGAAACTTGAATTGGATTATGGGGCTGCACGTGCCAAAAGCACAATTGGATTATGAGGCACGCCGTAGTGGCGGACTCCGTATTAATTTTGACACCGTGATGTCCTTTAACGTGTCCCGAAATCTAAGCGCACGTGCGTTTTCTATTTCATCCTCGTCGAAATGCGGCTGCCGCGGTTGGGATCAAATCCGCGACCTCTATCAATGCCGCAAAGCTAACGCGGCGGGCACAGAAGTGTTGACTTGACGGTCGACAGCTTCCGTCGTGTTGTCCTGCACCCTGCGGTGCGCTTTAATCCGCCATGTTCATGGCGCGACGGCGCATACGCCCTGTCACGAATCGTTTTGGAAGGGTCGCGCACGTGGCCGCGCGCCGTATAGTTCCCCCGAAAAAAAAAAAAAAGCGCTCGGACGCGCGCTGCTGCCAACACTCGTGCTGTGTACCGCGTTTAACCTATTGGTAGCTGGACGTCGGTGCGGTGCCGAAAACGTGTGTAGCGTAAGACTGCAACTTCGCTTTAAAACAGAAAGCGGCCAGGGCTTCGTCCGAGTTGTCCGGACTGCACCGTGAGCCAGGTAGTTGCCGCCTTTCACTGATGGCTACCAAATTCCACGAAAAACCGGTGCGTTACACTTGGGCGACACTTAAGTACATCGCGTTCTTGACGAAGTCATCTTGCAGCGTCAGTCTTCACTTGCCGGTGGCAGCGCGTGCCTTACACGTGGGTCGATACGAGACCGACAAGGCGCTCGTGCCAACGATTGACCGACTATTGTGCGTCACTGAAACGATTTTATCACACCAGGTCGACAACGACGCAACCGACGAACGCGAGTTGTAATGCGACGGGCTTTCTTGTCGACGGCACCGGCAAAATCAGCGTGCCGACCATCATTCGACCGAACCCCGCGCGATCGGCCGTCGAGCCGACAACACGATAGCGACAGCGTTTTCGCCTGTATTTGTAATTAATCGTACTCAAGATGAGTAAAACACGCCTAACAAGTTGAAATGCGCAGGCTTCAACCCCCTCAAGCCGTGCCCATGAAGTTTGAGCCAATGGCGATCATGTTCAGCGAAGGTTAAGCCTGGCGCCGTCGAGTTCGTGTACCCGCTACCGGCGCACCTGAACTGGAATGTAAGCAGTTAGGTCAAACGAAACTGCTTTAGTAGCTCAGTTCTGGCCTTAGCAATTTGAAATCACCTACACTTCATGCAGACGAGCTACAACAAATGATTGAGGACCTTAACAGAGAGAGTGTAAGAGTGGAGTTGAAGACAGAAGACAAAGAGAGTGATGAATTAATGAACAGAGATTCCACAGCCACCTTAATTCTAAACAAGGAAAGTAGGAAGATACCTACAAAGAAAGGAGTCAGTCAAGGAGACACAATCTCTCCAATGCTATTCACTGCGTGCTTGGAAGAAATATTCAAGCTATTGAACTGGGGATGCTTAGGAGTAAGTATCAACGGCAAATATCAGCAACCTTTGGTTTGCTGATGACACTGTTATATTCAGCAACAATGCAGAGGAGTTACAAAAAATGATTGAGGACCTTAACAGAGAGTGTAAGAGTGGTGTTGAAGATTAATATGCAGAAGACAAAGATAATGATGAATAGCCGGGTAAAGGAACAAGAGTTCAGGACCGCCAGTGGGTCTCTAATGTCTGTGAAGGAGTACGTTTACCTAGGTCAATTAATCACAGGGAACCCTGATCATGAGAAGGAAATTCATAGAAGAATAAAAATGGGTTGGATTGCATACGGCAGACATTGTCAGCTCCTGACTGGAAGCTTACCATTATCATTGAAAAGGAAGGTGCACAATCAGTGCATTTTACCAGTGCTGACATATGGGGCAGAGACTTGGAGACTGACAAAGATGCCTGAGATACCGCGCAAAAAGCGATGGAACGAAGATTGCTAGGCATAACGTTGAGAGACAGAAAGAGAGCAGTTTGGATCAGACAGCAAACGGGTATAGACGATATTCTATTTGACATCAAGAGAAAAAAATGGAGCTGGGCAAGTCATCTAATGCACGTGTTAGATAACCGTTGGACCATTAAGGTTACAGAATGGGTACCAAGAGAAGGGAAACGCAGTCGAGGACGGCAGAAGACTAGGTGGAGCGATGAATTTAGGAAACTCGCGGGCTCTAGTTGGAATCAGTTGGCGCAGGAGTAATTGAAGATCGCAGGAAGAGGCCCTCGTCATGCAGGGGACATAAAACAGGCTGATGATGATGATGATGACACTTCATTTTGCACGGCGCGTACACCCTGTGTACGTCACCGTATCTGTAGGCTGTCGATAGCACTCGCTACGTACATGGGGGGGGTCTGTACGTGTTGCTTTGCCGACACATTTCTCAATTTCAGAGATGCGCTGTTTGCCTCTGCGTCAAACGGCAAACAAGAAACGGTGCATTCGGTATGCAGTAGCATGAACAACCACCTCGCTCAGTTATACCAACGCCGTGTGAGCGATGGCATCCACGCGTTTTCGCGAGAGAACACGGCCCATAAATGAGCACTTATGCGAGCACGGTGTTCTCTAATAATGCTCCATGGCACACGCAAACTGTAAGTACGATGAAGTTAAAGAAAAGAGAGAATCAGTAATTAATTAACACCCCTTAATATATGTATCTGGATCGCAGTTGCCGTCGTGTAAGTGGTTCGGTCGCTCATACTGACTCGTTTCAGGGTGGAACACGACACATATGCGCAGGTATGTATGTTTTGCTATGTTTTGACATTATTTTATATCAGCGGTGCACCTTTTCTACTATATTTGACGATAACAACGATCTGCGGCTGTACATGTCGATGTAAACAAATGCAGCGCTTTCGTAAATCCGACGAAGACTTCTTGAATATGCGAAATGTCTTCTTCTTCGCGATTTGGGAGAGGGAAAATACGCTCAATTCTGCAGCCCATATGGGAGCATGGCGCAGCGTACTGGGAAGGGGGGCGGGGAATGAAAGATGAGAGGATAGAGGAGGAAAGGGAGAGTAGGTTTCAGGCAGCAGACGTCAGCATGTGTAAAAAGAATTCAAGGAGCGAGCACCAAGTGCACAAGTCAGCGACAAATTCCAAGGCAGCCGTGTTGGCAAACGGAACTCGACATGCCTTTATCGCTCCGCACTGTTTGCAGAAAAGCGCACTCAGGCTTGCTGACCCAGGAGTCGGTGAGTGCTACATTGCTTCCAGGAACGACATGCTGTCCCGGAGAAGCCATTAGTTATGATTCGCGATCCACGAAACGCACAATCGACGCGCACTCAACGTGGGCGCAGGTACACAAATCAAACCAGCCAAAGCCCCGGCACCCTTCCTAAACGTTTTCAGCGGCGTGCGGCAGAGAGCAGCACAAGAAAATGAAAAAAAGGCGGATTAATGCTGCTCTGCTTCTGCACGGCCTGCGTAAGTTGCCCGCTTGACATATTTGCATGGCGTTAATTTTTTTAGAAATAGCAGCAAAGTACTGTAGCGTACCTTGAACTTAAGCTTATCCTGTTACCCCGTAACCACTGTCGTATAGTAGTGGGGTTTCCTTCTCAAGTCACTTCCCCCTCCCCTCTCTTGTATGGGAACTGACTCTTCTCACTCTCCTTCTGCTCTTCTCTACAATTCTATCTGCGTCCCCTCTGGCCTCGCACGTTAGTAGAAAGGGAAGCGCTGCAGTTTCTGCAAGGCTTCTGAGAGGAGTCACGGATAAGTACAACTGTCAAGCGGCTAATGTGGGGATGGCCAGGGAGCTCCAGAGGGCATTGTGCTCATTCGACACGGTGGGATTAAAACGCGTTTCTAGTATCGTCTCTCCTCTCTACTGGCGCCTTTTCATCGGGTGAGGAGGAAAGGGCGCGTGGCGAGCCTTTCCTCCTCTCTGGCTTGTGCTATCCGGCGCGAAGCTGCTTTAACTCCCCCTCTCCCCTCCCCTACGACGCTGCGCCGTGCTCCCTAAAGGGCTGCAGAATATAGCGTCTTTTCCCCTTCTTATAATCACGCACGTGGTGTCACGCACGTGGTGAGCGTCACCGTCACACACTCAAATACTACGCACACGGTGGTTGTAATTCGAACGCGCACAAACGCAACACCGGCGAATTTTGCATAGTTCATCTTAATTGACCAATTAAGCGGAATGTAAAAAGATGCTCTAAGGATCGACACATGAAGACAACCCATATGCCATTAGTTTCAGTCAGCTTCGGCTAAACACTTTAAAATACTTGGCAAAAGTTACGTGAAAGATCCTGTATATTTGTGGCCAGTCTGTATATTTGCAGCTACCAAGGCAAGGATCATATTTTTCTTCTGCTCATTAGAGAAAGACGTACATGGCCACTGGGACCAAACAATACACACTTTTAATCCTTTTCACTGACTTTGTCAATTCGGTTTTGTGGTGATAGGTTTTGTGGCAAAAAAAAGATTTAAAAAATAAAGATCCGTGCGCTTTACGCTAGGACAACATATATCACGGCTTCTTTCAATCTAACACCAAACGCGACGTGTTACTGCAGCCGGGGTGCGGCAGATAAGGAACTAGTTCGATCACGATGTTTTTCTTTATTTCCCTTATTTCGTTCTGGCTAACTCAGAGGAAGCTTGTTCGAGGGCGCTGCATTATGATGCGGTTGGGAGCGCAGTCACGTGGGAATTTTCATATTTCGCGGGGTTTATTTATTAGGCGGAAAAATATTAGTAAGCAATTAATGCGTCGCTGAATGTACCGCAATTAGATGCCCTTGGCTGCAGTGGCGTAGCTAAGTCGTCTGGCACCCGGGGTTTGCATGACAAAGTTTGTGCGCCCAAAGATACGATTGAAGCTGCGGTTGTTGTGTAAACGGCAAGGCGTTCGTAACGGTTGGGAGAGAGGGAAAGCGGTTTGGTGCTGACGGTTTGTTATTTTACGAAATAAGCGGATTAGAGCAATCTTTCTGCGTGACGCCAGTGGCGTAGCTAGGTCGTCTGGCACCCGGGGCCCTTAGCTCTTCTGTCACCCCCCCCCCCCCCCCCATCCGGGTGTAGTTGAGGAAGGCGAGGGTATCGACAATTTTCGGGTGTCTTCAGACGTATATGACTACCCCCCCCCCCCCCCCCCCCCGTTGCTACGCCACTGCGTGACGCTAATGAGTATAAGGACAGAGAAGATTAAATATTGGTACTACTGGAATGACGGCTGTAGTCTTTGGCGATGAAACGGGCAACACGATTTTGAACACGTTCAAGAGCGGTGATTAGATAAGTTTGATGAGGTAACCAAATTGATGACGCGTATTCAAGTTGAGGACGGAGGAATGTTAGATGTGCTGGTGATTTGGTCGAAGTAGAAGCCCCGTAAAGGTTTCGTTTAAGGTAGCCGAAGGCGCGTAACGCCTGTGCTGTGAAGGTACTTGTAAGACGTTGTACGTGGCGTAGTTAGATGCTGGATCTGATTTCTTGCGGGTAGTCAGTTTGAGATTAGGGACTTGACCTTGCTGTTATTTTGTGGCCCAGTTTAGGCTACTACAGCAAAGCGCAGTACGAGCTCACACCTGCTGTATCGGACAATAAGCGGAAACGAAGCACGCAGGTGGATTCCGCGAAGAGGGGACGCGGGAAGCACCCACGCGTGGAGAGAAAACGGATTAGTGGCTGCGCTGTAGAAAAGGCACTAGATCTGCACCCTCGCTCGGAACAAAGGGGCAGACGGCGCGAGCTGAAGGGGAGCGTTTGGGGAGACGGGCGTGAAGTGAAAAGGTAGGGGCGCTTGCGAAATGTCCCGTCGACCTTGTCGGTCACGGAAATTGGGCGACGCGACACTGCCCAGCCGGTTTGATGTTTGGTATCCGCGTGCGCCTTGTGAGAATGCCCGTGAAAACAGCGGTAGCTTTAAAATCACTTAGCCGGCTACGACCGATCGATGCTTTTGTGTGCGATCGCCATCGGGTCCATTTCAAGCGAACCGGCACACAGCTGCACGGGAGACAGTTTTCTCAGTACTGGCAGGGCAGCCCGCTGTCCGGCAGATATGCAGTCGTGGTTTCATGAAAACATTCTCGGGGGGGGGGGGGGGGGGGGCAGCTTGCATGGCGGCCGCTTGCAGGTGAAAACTGGAGGACATCACGGGCCGATATTCGCAGCCCAACGTAGGGGAGAGGGAGACGGCACGCGTCTTTGAGAAATCCTATCCCTTGGCGTGTTGTAAAGAGTGCCACTGTTTCCACCAATGCCATGTTCGGCACGAAAGAGGTTGTGCTATTTTTTACAATGATGTGAACTCGCATGTCCCTCTCAAAGGTCAAGGTCCAGTTGACCGCAGAAATGTCAAGATGGAGTGCTGAAAACCGGAGACATCTCTGGCAACCCTTCTAGGAATTTGGCAGTTTGTTGAAATCCCGTTCTCCGAACCTGATCGGAGTCGAAGCATGGAGACTGCCAGTGAGTGGCCCTAAATGTAATGTCCCCCGTATCGTTTTCGGTTTCTGAAGGGAGGGAGTTACGGTGCTGGGCGCCGGTGGTCGCATTTCAAAGCTGCTGGTTTGGCGGTGAAGCATCCTTGTCCAGAAGGACCATCTGGCACAACAGCGCCCAATGAGGTACTACAGTTATCTTCAACGACCACACCAGATCTACAAATATATCTTCGTGTATTTGAGGCATACCCTTAATTTAGTTGCTTTATTTTTGTCCTTATAACAGTGCACTGGATAACTTAAAGAAGTCGTTTATAATACAGAAGCTGCTTAGTTGAGCGGACGTACAGTTGGTAACGGCATTATATTAAGGTATATGACGTGCAAGATTAGCGCAACATGCTTTGAAGTGAAGCTTTCTTTGCCTCTTCGACTTTCCCGCCACTACTGCTGCTGCTGCTGTCAGGCACACCGCGTCGGGGGCGGGGGGGCGAAATAGAAAACGCACGTGCACTTAGATTTCGGGACACCTTAAAGAACATCACGGTGTCAAAATTAATGCGGAGTCCGCCACTACGCTGTCCTTGATAATCCAGTTGTGGTTTTGGCACGTACAGCCCCATAATCCAATTCAAGTTTAATACTTCTGCCATGATGCGATGTGCCATGTGAGGCAATGACTATGCTCAACCCACTCAGACGTTATGAAATATGGCGCACAACAACGCCTCAAGCAAACGCCTCTCCCTGTGTATTCTATGTACTACGCAGACAAACAACGCACGTGCACTTAAATTTCGGGACACATTAAAGAACATCACGGTGTCAAAATTAATGCGGAGTCCGCCACTACGTTCTCCTTGATAATCCAGTTGTGGTTTTGGCACGTACAGCCCCATAATCCAATTCAAGTTTAATACTTCTGCCATGATGCGATGTGCCATGTGAGGCAATGACTATGCTCAACCCACTCAGACGTTATGAAATATGGCGCACAACAACGGCCCCATCCCCAATACGCTGCGCCGTGCTTCCATATATGGGCTGCAGAATTAAGCGTACTTTCCCTCTCCCAAATCACGAAGAAGAAGAGTCTGCCTAGGCACAACAGAGGAGGTTTCTTAACTCGTGTTGTATGCGTTTGTTTCCTATGCCGGCATTTCGGAGCTAGTGCGGTCTAGTTTGTTTACGCTCCGCCGCTGATTGCCCGCGCGGTGTGGCAGTGGACACCGACGCCCCATTTGGTGATCGCTGTGTCTGATGGGGCAAGGTTCTTACTAGTGTTATAAGTCGCGGGCCGCTTTTTTAGCCGCGACGATAGATTGTATTTTTACAAGCACTGCTCCAGGAGGGCACATGTAACCGGCAAACGGAAGCCTCAGGAGAGCACCTGAGGCTATATTAAAGCAGGTGGCGCAGGATCTCCGGGGCACCCAAGCGATAGCGGGGGGATCAAAGCTGGAAGCAAGGTGGCCCGTGGGTTGGGGCCGCGGTGGCCAGTGCCAGGGGGCGGTCGCATAAAAAATTGGCTCTTCGCGACAGCGGAGCCAATTTTATATACTCCCCTATCTTATACTCCCCTGGCACGCGCAGGCCTCTGCGAGCCACAACTCACAGACCAGTCCGCGTTCTAGCTTTGATGTCCCTGTTGCCGCTTTTGTGTCCTGGAGGCGCCGCCAATAATGCAAAATAATTACTCATTGTTTTAATTAGTAAAAAAACACGAATGAATAAATATAATTGCGTCGAGCCGCTAACTTGCGATGCTGAGTTCAGCACTACCGCGCCCCGCGACTTATGCCGGCACGCCTATGGACAAGCGCATACAACACACGCTATGAAACTCCTCCGTAGTGCCAGGCAGAGTCGTATATTCAGGAAGCAAAAGTCCCCACATTTCCTCTCTCGCACCCACTCTTACTCGCGCATGCGCGCCAACGTCCGTCGTTTCCGCACATATTTCCGCAAGTGCAGCGCCTCGCTGTACTAATCACTCTTAGGCAAAGTTACACCCTTTGGCTTGCCCCTTCTGCCACACAACAATAATCGTTATCTGCCTTGATGCGTTTCCTTTCTTTAACGCTGCGAGCCCGGAACTTTCCAGTAACGAACGGCACGCGCGTTATCAGAAGGGGCACTCCAAAGGGTGTAAACTGCCCTATGCTGATAACGCGCCTGCCGCTCGTTACTGGAAAGTACCGGGCTCGCAGCGTTGAAGCACGGAAACGCATCAAGGCAGATAACGATTATTGTTGTGTGGCAGAAGGGGCAAGCCAAAGGGTGTAACTTTGCCTAAGAGTGTACTAGCAATGGGAAGAAGGCTTCCTCAAAGTGTAAAGTAACAAAAACAAATCTCGAAGGCCATGCTTTTGCGTACTGCCGGAAGTGCCAGTAGCATAAAATTAGTAAAATGACTAAAGGCGGTGTTGAACCGCCTTGTCCTTCTTATTGTCATACTTATATAACTGGAAGCAATGATGTCATCGGTCTTAACCAGTGCCGACTCTACGTAGAGAAGGCACTATCTTGACCATAGGGGATGTCCAAAGCGTCAAAAACCCAACGTCTGTGACGTCTATTCGACTCCTAAAGTTACTTCCGCCGCATTCAACTAGCCAATACATTGCCTTTAAGATTGCCATTTTAAATCTAGAGAGCGCCACCTTATGACGCGTGAATTTCGACATTACCTATTAGCAGTAGGATAAAACATTGCCTTTGTGATGTCCTTCGTTTATATTGATAAAGCCCATACATAAATGTGAATGCCTTCGTTGGTGGAGCCATAAAAACTCTATGAGTGGAGCGATGTTGACGCCATCTATATGTAAAGAGTCCTTGACGGCGCTGCTGTAGTCAATACCTCTTCCGTGACGTCAATCGAGTGGCCGAGACAGGCCGAGGCACACAAGCTGAGGTCTTTCATTCTTTGAAAAGATGTCTGACGGGAAGTTGTACGATGTATTAGGTGTTTCAAGAAACGCCACTGAATATGAGATCAAGAAGGTAGGTGTCTGTACTCTTGCTGCAGCGTTAAGCCGACTGGATGTTTGTGCTGCTGTGTTCATGATAGGGGAAGCGGCGTCCAGAAACTTAGCCCTACTCCTGAATAAGCCTATCTATTCCTTGGAATGATATATGTTGTCTGCGACGCTTTGTTAATGTTTGCATCGGCACTGATGTCCAGCGAAGCGTGATGTGCGCATTTCAATTGGTTGAATGCTTCGACCGACGTAGTACTTCTTTTTTCGAGGTTTTGCGCATTATCTTGCAATCCTAGTTAAGCTGTAGTGAACGGATAGCTTCGATTTAGTGATGCGGCATTGAAACATTCGCAGCGCTTTAGTCACTTCAGTAGATCGTCTTTTCGCCAGTCTGCTCTATTACTTAGCGTTGGTCGTCACACTTTGCAGGCATACAGAAGATTGGCGAAAGAGTACCATCCGGACAAGAATCCACAGGAAGGAGAAAAGGTATTGGAGACGATTTCTGTACGATGTCTTAGGGGAATGGGATTTCAAAAAGATTAAGTGGAGGTTCGGTTCGCATTGAACAATTAAGTTATAATTGGAAAAAAAATATCTGCTGTCTGTTTTACATGTTTTAAGAACCAATCTTGCATCGCGCGTCTGTGCCACGGCTGCCAACGGCGAGTGACTATCGCCATGAGGATATCTCCACTGAACTTGTTCTTTATATTTATAGTTCAAGGAGATCTCCTTCGCCTACGAAGTTCTGACGGACCCAAAGAAGCGAGAAATTTACAACACCTATGGTATCAATGGACTCAAGGAGGGCGTCCACGAAAGTAAGCATAAAAATATTGTTTTTCATAACAGGTATTGCTAACATAGTAAACTTTTCATGAATTGTAAAGCGATCGGCGAAAGCGCCTGCATGCAAGAAGCCACATGGTTGCTTACCTTTATTAATGTAGCCCTCACCCCTCTCTCCTTTTTTTTTTGTTCCTAAGCTTCTATAAGCACTAATTTGCATGCCTGAGGCTGTGAGAGCCGTTGAGATTAATACACCTACTTTGATTCATCTGTAGCCACGCTAGAAACTATAGCTGTTACAGTGGTCATTTTTATTTCATGTCTGAATTGTATGTTCCTGGTGTAGATGTTTGAAATTTGTTTGGTGTATGTGATGTGCATCCGATGGGTGTGCAACAGCAATTGTTTCACACTCATTTGTTGCTGCATGAGCTTGGGGAGACCACCTCCCTTTTACAGCATTCATCAATGCAAGTGACATAGTGCTACGCTTGACATGCATCAAGTGGCAATATGCATGCAGAGTGGCTAATATTGATTAAAGTTGTTTTTTCAAAAATATGCTATATTCTGTTTCACACATGGCAGGTAATGGTAGGAGTTCACGCGAGAAGATGCGTCATATGCGAAAGAAAGGCATAGGGGCGTGTCAGTAACGCCTGTAATTCAATGTGACGTTAAGTCATATACTTTTGTTGCAAAAATGATCGTGGAGATAGAAATACTTTAGTGCTGCGAACCCGTGATTTCAGAAGGCGAGTGTCACCACCAGCACAGGCGCTCACTGCACTTGCCCTTGTCTAGCCTCCCTCTGCAAGCAAGTTTCCTTCCCGGCATTCTCCCATACCAGAGCTGGAGGATCGCATGACACATATCTTATGGGCCCCGCCTCCTTTTTAAAAATCTCTCCTTGTTTTCTTGTTGCGCGGCGAACTTCTGCCAGCGGTCTCGTGCGTGAGCTGTTGGTGTTTCTCTCGTTTTGCAGAGCGCATGATTTTGCGCACTGTGTATGAGAACCCCTGACTAGCGGTGTAAGTCAGTGCTACATGAACACTGAGGCAGGCGCAAGGGGATCACAGCATGATCGTACACTGGAACACAGTATAAAATGACATAATAGTTTCGCTCTCTGCGCCTGTGACTGCACGACGTGGAAACAAGCAGATGAAATGGAAGTACATCTCTCTTGCTATGGTAGAGTAAAATAAAGACAGGCAGACATTTGGGTTGTACGTTTTATTATTTCTCTAAACCTTATTCATCTATTGAAGCAACAGATTAAACAAATAACTTGAAGTAATTCTTGAAGTAATGTATCACTGTGAGCGACGTCGCAGCACTGCCATGTACATAGGTGCACATGCGCTATTGATATGGACTCTCCATCTGGGAGCGTGGCGCCGATGAGGAGAAGGCTAAATTACATTTATCTTGAAATTGAAGCTCGTTCTGTGGCACATAGAGATGTAATACTTAGTTGACACGATCGTCAGCCCGCATTGTATGCACTGTGCTTGTCAGCTCAAAATTACAAGACCTCGTGAGGGGCGCTTTAAGTACTGTAATTCAAAATATTATAATAAACAGCAATGTCAGCAACAACTGGATATTATATAATGTTCTTGACAGAACAGTAACACAAGTGCCAATGGTTTGAAGCATAATTGCGTAGTATTTTATTGATGTGACTTTGTTATTCTTTCTGGTGCTGGTTTTTGAAAGCAGTGTCCTTCTGAGTACTCTGCATGTGAGCGGTTGGCAGAGCTCTCAATGACAGGTTTTATCATCCTGACCTGGCATATTGCCTTGAACATGCCACAACTCGAGCTACAGCTGCTTCTGTGGGCTTTGCTTTGGTCGCCTTTCCCCCTTTGTTGAAAATAGAATGCTTCCTAAACGTTCCAATAATACCAATACTCTGCACTGTGCTTTTCTGTCTATTGGAACCCCCCCCTTCCTAACGGCACGCTTTATGTTCTGATTAAAGTAACCCGATTCACCGCAAAGCATTGGTCATCGCATCCTTAATCAACAGGTGTGAGAGTTGACGAAATTGGCGGATGTTCCTCGGGAAACCAGAACCAGTGTTCACTTTGGAGAAATTTTGTCTCCAGCTCCTCGTGGATTCCATGGCCACTCCAGTGTGCGAGCTAAAAGCTTTAGGACATTAGCAGGAAACATTCATTGTTGCTGATTTCATGGGTATTTTTTTTGTGTGTGAAAGTGCAAGTGAAGCACATTAATGTTGTTTGCCTCTGGTGTAGGTCCTTTTGCATCAGAGGACATCTTCTCCCACATCTTTGGTGGGAGCCCTTTTGGAGGCATGTTTGGCATGGATGGGTCAGCTCGGAGGCGGCGCCAACGGGGTGAAGACACAATCCACCCTCTGAAGTAAGTCTCCCGACATGTTTAATGAAACCTGAATCTTTGTTGTTTAGCGGTCCAGCTGTTTAGCATAATTTCCTGATGAACAAGTCTGTGACTCGTGTTATAACCATTGATCTATGGTTCAGTATCCTTAATTCAACCAAGCGCAAAAAAAAAATGCGCAGTTTTTTTTCCTGAATTCTCTTTTAACCAAAAACAGCCAGTGAAAGCAAATTTATTAGAGAGCTACGACTGCGATGGGTGTGCACCGGTGAGCCTGCGTGCACTGTAATTCAAGAGCCTGTCTAGGTCAAAGTTGAGGGGCTGCCTGCTGACAAAAAAAAAAGGGCCTGCAAATAATCGAATATCCCCAAATCGAATCTAATAGTGAACGTTAAAATTATTCGATTCTCGAATGGAATATCTACTGTTCGATTTTTAAATATTCTGTGTAATTGGTGCGGGGAGACCCACGCAGCTGCCGCGTGCGCTGCAGAGCCCCTCGTGCCCGATGCTGCCCAAGCGGGCGTTTCACTTCGTTTGCGGCACAATAGCAGTGCCGAGCACGCCGCGGACGAGCCACCCCGGCTGACGCGGTAGCGGATTACGTCGGTGCGAGCGCTCCCCGACGTCGGCCACGTCTGCCTCTGTCGGTACAAGGTTGCGCCAGGTCGACGATAAGCACGCCGATTAGCCGCCGATAAGCACGCAGATCGTGTTGGATATGCGGCGACGAACTTACGTCGCTTTCCAGCCGCTTATCAAACCTCCGCACGCGTAATCTCGGGAACGATCACTGATGAGCCACTTGTACGAATACTATCGGCAAGCATTCCGCATTGGCTTGCGGCCCCTTACCACCAGCGGCAAGTTTTCGTCACGGCCGCAGTGCCCAGGTCATAGGCCTAATCGGCGCTGCTTCATCGGGCGTTGGCGACTAAAGTTGCGGTTCGGTGCTGAATCGACGCAGCTCTATTTGCAGCAGCTGCGCGACGCTAGGAAAGCCTACCAATTGCCTCGCAAACGAAAACGAGAGACGGCAGATGAACGGGGAGGGAGGGGGAGGAGTGGGGCGGGAACTTGCCGTGACTCTCCAGATTCTTTGGCAGGTTGCAAATCACGCCGAACCTCATAATGAAACAACGCGGAGGGTGCCTGCTCTTAACCGTCGGCACCGGCTACGCGCGAAGTGGTGATTGAGTCACGTGATGCGCGGTCCTTTCGTCTGTTGCGCAGATAGGCCTTACGATAACCCAACAGCTCTAAAGTTCGTTTAGCCCTTCTGTGTTTTCGGAGGAAAACTGTAAAGAAAAAGTTCGGAGGCATTAAACAAAAGATCGCTGCATCACACAGGACCATTGTTATACTGAGAATCTCAATGGTATTCAGTGCAGCAGAACGTCACTAATTCATTAATTTCAAAGAAACAATAAAGGCACTTGAACATACGCATGAACATTTATTTAAACAAATGGCAGGTCCATAAGGAGAAACCTTCTGCAAACTTGCACACCGGGAGGCTTCAGACTGCCTTCACAGTGGTTAGGATACATGCAGAACTGTGCATCATACCTTGCCGTCGTCACATATGCTATGTATAGTTCAGTACGCATTAGCAAGAATGTACATGCAATAGTCTGTGCTAGTTAGTCCCAGACCAGGACGAATTTTTCTTCAACTGGGAAGCTTTTCTTTCGAGGGACCCGTATGGGTTTCCTTTGCAGCACTTAGCTATGTTTGGGTGGATGTCTCATGTTCCCTTTATTAATTTTGTTATAATGTTGTCAAACTTCACTTTTGCAATCAACGGTTCAGATTTGTATTACAGTGGAACCCCGTTCATACTTTTTCACCGGACCGAGGAAAAAAAACGTAACAGCCGGGAAAACGCAACAGTGAGGAAAGCTCCAAAAATGAATGAAAAAAGTGCAGCTTCAACTATAGACAATTTATTTCCACAGAGTGCGCTTAGGACTTGAAAAAGTCTAGACTGGTGGCTTGCCGTTTCTTTCGCTCGCTAGAAATCACCACACGTTTCTCAATAGCCTGGAAGGCCACATTGCTGTCAGCGTCGCTGTGAGGTGCGATGTGCGTGCGGGGGAGGTCCAGAGCCGCGACGGCCTCTCCAAAGCTGGGATTTGGCAACTCCCCGGCATCATGCGGCTTGTGCTCCTCGTCGTCACCGCGCCACGGCAATGGCAGCGGACAAAGGAATATCCGCGGGAAATTTTGCCCTCTTTGGCGTAATCATGCTAACGTGCTAACGATTGTTTAGTGTTGCTGCAAAGCGCGCGTGCGTTTGAGCAGCCCGGTTGCGCGCAACGCGGCGTAGTTTCGCGAGAAATGTAAACAAGAGGAGAGCTGGCCCGATAGGCGGAGCAACGCCATGAGCAACGCCACCTTTCGGCTTCCCTTTAGCTATAGCTTCACAAAGAGTGACGTCAGGGCCTCTCCCGAGTTTCCTTCTTCCGTGAGTCGACCCGTCCAACAAACCATGCGGTGGCCGTAATCACAGTGATGATAGTGAGAGCATTTTTCACAAATGGCCACCTAGTGGCGGCCTCTCGAACTGGCGTGTGGCTTCTTGCAGCCAGTTCCATAGCCACGCCCGGTCAAAACTCGTCGAAAGCCAAAATGGCAGTTGGAGTGCGTTGCCTACTTTAGCCCAGGCGGGCTCGGGTTGCGACGCATCATGCGGGAACGTTTTCACAGCCACTATGTAACAGCAGGGTTCCTTATACTTTGGATCCTATGGAAGCTATGCCGGGACCGGATGAAAACGACGTAGCAGCCAGGAAAACGCAGCAGTGAGGAACAAAACAGCGGGGTTCTACTGTAATAAGCACTTAAATTATTCTCTGCATTGTTTTTCATAAAGGATTCGACAGTTTAAAAATGTGTCTAGTATGTTAGGATTTGATGTATTAGTGTGGCATGGCAGAGGTTAATATTCGCAGAAGTAGGTGGCGGTGCCACGGGGCTGTTTGAATCCGAAAAATTGAATGGCTGCTGTAAACTATGCTGTAAACAAATTCTTCATATTTAAATTGACCTGGCTATCAGTTGTCAATGGAAACATGACTTGCACATTCAAACTCAAGCTGTTGACTGTACATGTTCAAATTTATATTTGTTCATTCCGAATGCTAAAATTCAATTCGAAGCAAATGCCAAATAGCATAATATTTTATTGTATGTTCGTATGTATAAAATATTTGTCCAAGTTTAATAAGAATGCATTAAGCAGTTGTTTACCATGCAGTATTTCTTCTACTAAATCCTCGTGATAGGTTAGGGGAGATGCTGCTCAGACAAGTTTTTGATATATTCATCCTAGTGATATGAAACTTTGGCTGTTTATAAATAGTTTTTTATGCTGATTTGAAATATATAATTAGTCTTCTTGCAAGTTGCACGCTTTTTGTTTTGCACCATGACAAAGTGTGAAACGCAGGCCTCTTGCTCCCCCCCTTTTCCACCATTAAACTTCCACGGACCAATGATGGTTCATATTCCTCCAGTTGAACTGTAGAGTGCCAAAAAATAAATTGGAAGTGCCTATAAAATATTTAATACATGAAAAATTCGAACCTGGGAAGTCCACAATACCCAGACCCCAGTAAGTGTTTACTTGCAATTTTTTTAACACGTATAAATAATATTGAGTGTTAAATGACATAACGGCATTTCTCACACCTTAGAGGAAACATGGGCAAAACTTTTTGCAGGTCTGAGCACCAGGGCCATTACCTTGTATATACATGTTTGAAAAGCCGATGTTCGATTTCGCCTCACGCTATTGGACTAGATTGGCCTAGGCCGCGATATCGGCGCAGCCTAGACAATCGCATGAGGTGAAACCGAACATCAGCTTTTCGAACGTGTACAAGATAGCGGCCTAGAAGTACCAAAAACAAAATGGGGAAACTCAGAAAGTTGCCGAGAATTGTGTTTTGAGAAAAAAAATTTTTCAAGTTGAATATTGAAAGCCGCAGCACTTGAAAAATGTGGTAGACGCATGCTTCCTTTTATTTACAATAGCCGGTAACAGTAGTTGGAACTCGCACATCTCTCATCTCTGCGGCTCAGCTTTTAAAAAGCTTTGCTGCCTCAGGCATAAATTAAGACGCGCACCTTCTGAAACCCGTCTTATTGCCTACACCTCACTTGTCCGTCCTAAACTCGAGTATGCAGCCATTGTATGGGATCCCTATACTAAAGCTAACATCGATGCGCTAGAAATGATACAATGTAAAGCAGCAAGGTTCATCTTCTCTAAATATCGCTCAAGTGATTCCCCAAGTCAATTAATGGCTGAACACAATATTCAGTCTTTGCAACTAAGAAGAAAAATTCACAGGCTTAAATTTCTCTTCTTACCGAGTAACAATAAACTATCTCTTTCTCCCGAACCTTATATAACACCCCTTACTGCCCGCCGAACAAGACATCGCCATGCCTCATTAATGCCTTATAATGGTAGAACCAATGTCTATGTATTCCTTTCTTCCTCGCACAGTAATGGAATGGAACAGCCTACCTTATAGCAAACTCGTCAGCACTGACTAAATAGCGTCTATTACTATCTAAAATTAGTGCTTGCTGTTACGAAATATTGTTTCAATTTGTATTGTTGTGCAATATTGATTTACACGTTGTAATAATTTTGAATTGTACACTTCTCTTTTTCTCTATTACATTTCCAATGCTTCGAAATTGTGCTTATGAAACAGTGTTTCAAATTGTATTTGCCACTCTTTATGCATTATCTAGGTGCTTTACTCATCATGCATTCCTACTTTCTATTACATTTTTCCGGAGCTTTTTCTACTGCTTCGTCAATCTATTGCGTTTTCTTTTTTGTATGTACCTTTCCCCTCCTGCCTGGCCCTTCTAAGGCCTGCAGTATTCCTAAATATATATAAAATTTCTTGTGCCTCAGCAGCCTGGGCAACCATGGTTATTGGGAGAATGAGGATTGGCCAAGCTCCTCATGTGATCCGCAATGGCAAGCGGCTGCGCTATGGTGGCTAGAATAGCTGCTGCGCATTGTTGACTGCAACACGCTAGAAGATGGCACACTTTCGGGCCTTTAACAACCATCTTGTGCTTTTTCTCATTTCCAGATCTGTCTTGGCTTTAATTTTTATTTTCATAACTGTAGAGATACTAAACTTAACAGAACAAGTGGAAACGAAAAATCGATAATTTTTGAAAAAAAACTTCTGTTTTTCGAGTAGCATCTCCCTTTAAAGAAAATGTACTGATGTGAGAGAGTGCTTTACATGAGACCTGAAAATTTTTTACAGGGTGTCTCTAGAAGATTTTTACAATGGCAAAACGGTGAAACTGCAAATAGACCACACTGTTATTTGCAAGACCTGTGATGGGTACGTCACATTTATTTTTTACTGATCCATGGCATGCCTTGTCTACAGTATATGCAGTAGTGTTGGTTTTTGACACTTTGGGTGGTAGTATCAGTTCTCTGAGCAGGTTTTAGTAACTTAGTGATAAGTCCTTCACACTTCTTGAAACGTGCTTTGTTTTCTAGGCTTTAGTGTTATTTCTAAATATTTTTAAGGCGAAAGCCTTAACGGGAAGCATTTGCTTGGATGCTTCTATCTAAAATATATACACGGGAAAGAAATCGTTTTTCTCGGCAAACACTGCAGCAAATTTGATAAGGTTTGTTGCATTTTTAAATGAAAAACTAAATTCTAGTGACTATTGGTAGGTAATTTTTTATTTAGGTCGTCAATATAACTTTTAAAGTACGTTTTGGCACAATACTTTCACGCACATTTGCACAAGACAATGGCGTTCCACAAGGTTGCATTCTGAGCACGACACTCTTCGTAGTCAAAGTGAACTCTGTTAAGATCATCCCATCATCTCTTATGCACTCAATATATGTCGACGATTTGCAAGTAGCTTGCCGCGCCTCAAGCTTACCCACCTGTGAAAGACAACTACAAATAAAAAAAATTAGGCATGTGCGAATAGTGCTTTTTCACTTCGAAGCGAATACGAAGCGAATAGTCATCCAATTCGAATAATTTCGAAGCGAAGCGAATATTTTCGAATCGAAGCGAATATTTGGGACTCCTAGTACACAACAGAAAAATTGATGGAGTGACAGTGATCTCTGCTGGCTGTTTTATCAGTTATATTTTCTGAACCATTATAAATGTGAGGCAGTGAGAAACAGACATGAGGCATGAGACCTTTTCATTTTTCAATTTATTCAGACCACTGTGCACTGCTCGCCCAGCCTTTCATCCTAGTGCATGTTGCTATATATAAACACTAACTGCTCAACATGCTCGGGGAGAAGGTGTTCTCTTCTAGTGGTGACATTTCCTGTGGACGAGAACAACCTCTCACTTGACACTTGGGTTGTTGGCACCGACAGGTATAGCCGAGCTAGCTTGGACAGTGACGGGTACTTGTCTTCGCCGAAATTTTTCCACCACAGGAAAGGATTTTCCAAGCGGGGCCGAACAGGTGCATGGAGGTACTCCTCGACCTCTTCCATAAGTCGCTGGGAACCAGTGCTTGAAGTGGTGGTAGAGGCCAGAGCTCCAAAAACATCCCACACATCACTAGAGACAGCTTGCGCAGGTGCACTGGGCTCTTCACTGTCTCTCCCCTGAGGCAGGCTCTTCTCCACATCTGAGCAGAGTAGATTTTTCAGCCACCGTTTCTCACTTGTGGTGTCGTAACAAACGGCTTTAAATCGGGGGTCCAATGCAGTGCTCAAGGCATATGTCACCTGCAATTTTATATCAACAAACCTGGACTTCATGCTGTGAAGGAGGTTTCCTGCAAATGCAGACTCCTCCCCACAACGCTGTTGTTGCTGAGTGAGCAGAAGTTGCATGCAATGCACTAATGGCACCACTTGCGAGAGAGTTGGGTGCTTTTCGGAGCAAGACTCTCTTGTTGCATCATCAACACATTTTAGCACTGATGTGATGGACGCCATCAGATGCCATTCACTTGAAGTCAGGTTTTCTAATGTGTCCTGTTCCGACAGATTCAAGGAAATTGGTACACGGAGCTTTAAAAGGCGTGACATCATTTCATATTCACTGTTCCATCTCGTCGCAACATCTTGAATCACTTCAAGGGGCTCTAAGCCCATGCTAACCTGAACCTCTTTGAGGCGACTTCTGGCTTGGGAACTCCTCTTGTAGTGCCCTACAATTGCTCGGGCCTTGACACACAGCTGCTCAAAATTCTGAGTGTCCTTCTTTGCACACTGGATGCACAATTGTAACGTATGCGCGAAGCACTGTATGCTTGTCCATCCCATTCGCGATGCGGCGCCCAGGAAGTTTCTGGAATTGTCAGTGACAATGAAAACTGGAACATCTTGAGGCAGTCCCCACTCCTTTGCCAAGTCAAGGAGAATGCGCTTCAGGTTGTCAGATGTATGGCCTTCCGGCATGTGCCGGCATGCAAGGTGATAATTGTGAAGCCGGAACTCTTTATCAACGAGATGGCATGTAAATGAGATGTAGCTATCCCCGGGCCTAGACGTCCACCCGTCGGTCGTCACCGAGTAGCATGGCGTCCCGTCAGTGAAGTGATGGCGCAGCTCACTTTTGATCCTTTCTTTTTCTTTGGCGTAAAGTTCTGGCACGACACTCCGAGAAAACGTAGTCCTCGATGGGACCTTGTACTCGGGCACTGCTGTGTGCATCAAAGACAAAAAGCCTGGCTCCTCAACGATCGAATAAGAGTGCAAGCCAGTGGCCAGGAACTGTGCAACCTTCGTTGCCAACGTTTTTGCGTGCTGACTGTCGCCTTTCAACGTCGGCTTGAAATAGCTACAGCTAGCAGCACTTGCGTCTGCCTTGTTGGTGCCCGTCGTCTTTTTCGGGCCTGCAGGCTTTTTTGAACTTTCGGCAGCACGGAGCTTCTCGAACTGCTTGAATGGATCAGGGTGACGCTTTAGGTGATTGACGATGGTGGTTGTAGTGCCCGTGGGCGTCTTAAGGCGCATCTTGCACGTGCGGCACGTCGCGTCACTGGCTCCGCGATCGAAGAACTCCCAGATGGCACTCCGGAACACCCACTGCGCCGATTCGTTCATGGTTTGGCTACTTCGGCTGCGCGCGCAATCGAGCAAAATGAACAACTAACGCGTGACTGAACTTGATAACTCGAAGCGACGTACACATCCGGCGACCACGTTGGCACGCGCAAGCATAGAATAAAGAACGCAAGCCTAAAAAAAGAAGCTATAGAAAGCACATGGTTGCTTCACCAAATACCTGCTACCGCTAAGACTAACTTTTTTTTTATTTGTCGGTGTTAAGGCGATTTATATTATATCTTACAATCACAAGGTATAATATGTACTTTTAGGTAGATAAGTACCTACGGATATTATGACGACGTTACAGTTACGTTACATTTAGTTCCAAAAAATGCAATAGCAAACGCTTTTTTTAAAACTTCCGAAGAGCCATCGCTATCGTTATCAATATTGTTTACGTTCGTGAATTCGTATGCTAGGTTCAAAGCTCGGTCACGCTTGTTTCTTTCAAGCGGTCGTGGCTCTGTCAGCAAAGTGGCATGAAAATGCCCTACCCAGGGTAGATATAGAAAGACAAACTTGCAAAAAATGTACGCGTACCGGTATTATTAAACTTCGAAAGACTTCGAAGATATTCGAAGTTTTCGAATAGCCCTATTCAAATCGAAGGTCGAATCGAATATGACATTATTCGCTGCGGTATTCGAATGTTTCGAATATTCGCCCAGCCCTACAAATAATGATAAATAAGCTTATACAATGGGCTGACAAAAATCGTTCCCGATTTTCAACACACAAAACTGTTACAGTTCTCTTTTCCCAGAAGCGAGAGTTACACTGCAGTCCAGTTCTCACATTGGATGGTACAACGCTGCCGGTAAAAAGACTACAAATTTTGAACGTAACTTTTTACACAAAACTGAACTTCCTGGCCCACATTAACACAACTAAAATTAAAGCAAATAAAGCACTAAATACCATCTAGGTTTTATCGCACCAGCACTTGGGATCTGACTGAACATGTCTACTACGTATATACCGGTCCCTTGTACGTAGCATCCTTGACTACGGTAGTGTAGTTTGTGGTGCAGCTAGGCAGTCCTACATTAAGGGGGTAGGCTACCCTGGAGACCAAACTTTTTTATTTTTTAAGATATCCGGATGAAACTTTGAGGGTACATTCACACCACAAACTATGAGGAACTGCAAAGTTTCGTGAAGATGTGTTTATTTGTCCCAGAGTTATTGAGGTCTAACTAGGTGGTTCATGTTCATGAGGAAGAACCTGGAGAAATGCGAGGACATCGCAGGAAGCTGAAATTCACTGTGATGATCCCTTGATAGATATCCCAGGAGGCTACAAGGCCCTTTTCTTTAATTTCCCCTCCAAAAAATGTTGACACACCTTAGAATTTGATGTAGCCAGTAATGACCACATTCATCAAAAATAATTGCTTATTATAAATTAACTGCACCAGCTCGCAAAAAAAAAAAGAAGCTTGTTACACCCTGGCAAAGTCATTCAAAAACAGAATAAAAAAAAAGGCACACAAATCTGAAGAGCGGTTCTTGAGATATCGCCTTCCCCAGCACCACTACTAGCCAAAAAATCAATTCTTAGAAAACAGGCCTTAAAGGGCCCCTGAGACGGTTCGGACAAATTTTGTATATGTTTGGGGTACAGCTAAAGTTCGCACCACAATTTGTGTGAAACGTTACATTAAGAGAGCTACGGACGATTACAAGTTACCCTCCTCCATAGGCATGCATTTTCTCCTCAAATTGTTTGGCGAGTGATCGGTGCTAAGCTCTGCCTTCACTGGCTCTGCGTCATGATGGCGTGTCGTGTCGACTTCCGGTTCTTTAGGAGCGCGCGCGCGAAGGAAGCCTCTCCAAACTCTCCACCAGCTGCTTGGCAGTTGACCCCAAGCGAGAGCTATTGAAGTAGCATGCGTTGCGACCATTCTGTCGCGCCGCCGAACGTGTCTGGTATTCTGGTAACCACAGGCTAGCTGGTCGTTTCGACGGAACGGTGGAGGCATAAACTCAAGCTGATAAAGAAATCTTAGCGTAGACGTACGTGAGCTGCCTGATCAGTCTCCACGGTCCAGCCACCCGTTGGCACAGAGCTTAACCAGCCAAACAAAAAGCTAATGTTGCTCTAACCAAGTGTAAAACATTTTAAACATTAAAAAAAAAAGACATGCTAACGATTACACTCCTGCGAAAAATTTACACCAGCAGCAAAGAAGAATACATTTTGTTATTGCTACTGTGTGTGGTTGAGGTCTGTGCCACCAGGTGGCTGCACCGTGCAGACCATTCACATTTGCGCTTCTGCTCATCCTGTGAAATGGCATGCAAGGGGACACGGCCAGGCCCTGTCCTCTTGCGCTTGCATTTACCCTAATACCGGACTGGCGAGACGCTATTGCGTTAGTAATCTTTCGGTGTAAAGTGATGGCCGCAAACGCACAAATCCTTGCGCCGATTGGATAGTGGCAGTCCGATGCGCTGCAGCCACCCTAATACCGGACTCGCAAAACGCTATTGTGTTAGTAATCCTTCGGTGTAAAGTGATGGCTGCAAACGCACAAATCCTGGCGCCGATCGGATAGTGGCAGTCCGATGCGCTGCAGCCAGTCCGCTCGTATGCTGCCTTACGGAGAACTATGTTGCCACAGCTTGACATATTGCCAGTCGCTATGTTTGCAGTCCCCAACGCAGCAAAGTCGAATCATAGTGCTCACGAAAAGACTGAGACCGACTCTGACTGCGGAGCTCTTGTCAAAATGGAGCATGTCGTAACACAAGCAGACGATGCTTGCTGTGTGCCGGAAGTGCTTAATTGTAGTGAAAAATTGTTCTTGTGCATTCCCTTTCTGTTACTTTCTTTTTATAGAAACAAATTAACTAACATTCCAACTATTACGAACATCATTTGTTCACCATAAAGCTGGAAAAATTGTTGATGACGCGCCTTGGGCAGCCAATCGGATAGCTCGCCCTACTGATGTCAATTGGGTGATTTATGTCATATGGGTAAGGGCGGCTGAAAATTCCACCAAGCAGTGCTTTGATCGGCAGCGATGTACATTTTCAAAACCTTACAATAATTTACACGCTTTACGCGGAGTGCTTAGATGCGTTAATTAATCGGAAGGACCTACTCTAATGACTCGGTACGTTTGTAGAAAATCGTCAAAATCATTTCAGGGTCCCTTTAAGAGGAAGCTTTAACTCATGTACTCCTATCTAAATACATGCAAAAGGAGAATTCGGTTTTCTCGGCAACCACCGCACCAAATTTGGCGAGGTTGTTGCATTTAAAAGAAAAACTTGAAATCTACTGACTGTTGGTTTCGAATTCTTGATTTATTTCATCAATTTTTTATTAAAAAATGGCAAAAATCGCAAATTTTCAGTAAACAAAACTATGAAGTTTAGAACTCTGTAACTCAACATGGAAAAATAATACCACAATTCTGTGTATTGCATCTAATAGTGTACATCTAAAGCAGACAAAGCGGACACGTGAATCTGAAAAATTTAGTGATATGAAAATACAACTTTTGGAGAACCCTTGTACACAACGTAACGAATTCATGTAAGATATAAATTGACATATTGAATTTGTCCACTTTGAATGATCTAATGGATGCTGTTTACAGAACCGCGATATCTGTTTTTGATGCGGAGCTATTAATTTGTAAACTTCATGCTTCTATTGTTTTTTTTCAAACTTTAGAATTTTTGAAAACTCTTGTAACAGTATTTAGGCCATTAATCGGAATTCCGCTCCCAGCAGTCATAAGCATTTAGGTTTCTCTCTCAAAAACAGCAAATTTAATTAAAGTCGATCCAGATGTTATGTCAGGAAGACGTTTTTGCGTTTTACATGTATTTGAATTGAATAGCCCGCGTCGGAGTTCGGCCCGAGCCAAAGCTTCCTCTTAAAGTTGGAACACCTGTGTTTTTATTAGAAAGCTCCTGCGGAGCTTCTTGCGGCTTCAGGCACACTCAATGTGTCGAATTCTCGACTGGCGACAGCCAACAGCACAGTTCCGCCACTGCAAGCGTCTACGCAGTCGGCACTCGCTGCGGAAGATCGGAAGTTCGATGCTCGTACAAGTCGCATATTGCGCTTCCGCTTACCGAACATCTGCACTGTCTTGGGCTTCGTTGCCAGCATCGCGTGCTACAGAGAACTAACGGAAAAAAAATGAAAAGCTAAGAAAATAATCTAAGAGATAGCGCAGCTCACAAGCAGACGTCTGTTGAGGCGGACGTTGCAAAGGGGCAACGACGACACGAGCGCGACAGGCGCGGCATCGAAGGGAAGAGCAGTCGCCGCCGCACGCGCAGCAGCCAATGGCAGGCGCGCTTTAGCCCGCGGGATTCGAATGCGCTGTTCTGGCCAATCAGCGCTCCGCATCGCATTGCGGGAAAACGCCAATAGTGCCTCAAACGCGCTGACGATGCCATTTTGCAAAGCGGCAAAACAGAGACAAAGAATTCACGGTCAAAACGACACCAAGATGGCGCGGGCAGGCCGCATGGGCCAGGAAGCGGGGAATGGCGTGCGCGCGCGATCATTGACTTCATTTAGGCATTTGCGCGTGTTTTGTGGGCCGTTGTGGCCTCGAAAGTAGCGTTTTTTTTTTTTGCACTTTGCGGTTGAATTAAGTGCTGATAATTACAGAACAAATCGTTTGAGACATACAACCCAAAAATATTGTTTTTCAAAAGTTGACTTTTTCGCGGTTTTCGAGGCCCCCCCCTTTAAGCGACTTAATGCAGTCCATAATCTCGGCCTTTGACTGCCGAGCGGTGTCTACAGAACATCGCCTGAGGAAAGTTTATACGTTGACTGCAATGAGCCCTCCCTACAGCACCGCAGAGCACTACTTACACTTTGTTATGTACTGAGAATTCGGTCGTCACCACAACATATACGCCTCATGCATCACCTATAGAGGTGCCACCCTGGCAGGCGCTTCCAACAGTATGCGCGGGAGCAGTCTCAGACGACAACCCTTTGCAGCAAGGGTGGCTGAAGTTCGCGGCTGCTATTTTTCCTTTGTTCGGGTGCCAGGCTGCTTCTGCAGTGATAGCTGTAAGGAAGATATTGACCTCTGTGGGAGCGTTTATGAACACTGTTACTGGTGTTTGGGACAACTTGGTCCACATACGTGCCAGGTGTGTCCCACAGACAAACGCCATGAACCCCATTTACATGAAGTGGAGCTCATGTTAACTACCCAATAAATTTTGTTAAGTGATGCAATCTCTCGATAGTTTCTTTTTTAAAATTCTACCCTTGCCGTAATGCTGCTTCTGTACCTGAATATTAAGCACCCATCGTTAGTGCAGACTTATATCAAACAAATCCGCACGGTGTGATGTCTGCATATGCTGTTGTGATTCTTCTGCTGATGAATACATGTCACATCGCCAAATAAGTGCAGTCGAAGTCGCCTCAAGAAAGAGTAATTGCGAATTTATTGATGGAAACGCGTACCCTAGCCAACTAAGTAACCAAACCCACGGATTAATAAAAGTGCGTGTTAGTGCTGTACCACCGATGCAATTCTGGTGTATACGCTGATGAACTGCCGTTCCCGCTGCAGTTTTTGCAATCTTAAATTCCCCAAGGGAGCTGCTTGGAAACGTACAAAGCTAAAGACTGACTAACTTTTCAGTACTTTTTTATATTACTAGAGAGAGGTGTCACATGATATATTTAAAGGCAGAGCAACACCAGTCAAAGTAGATGAGCGCTGGCGGCAAGGCCCGGTTTAGTCGTCTGCAGCGTAAGTATAAGTAAGAATTCAGTTGAGTACAAAACTCACATGCAAGAAGGAACTACGTTGTGAAACAAACAAATCACTCGGTGTGTTAAGTCTGCTGAGGCAGCATCGAGGTGTGATGACTTCCCAAATGTGACATGAACTTTTCAGCGAGACCAGGGGCCCGATAACGTAAAACTATTCCAATATGTTTCTATTACAATCTCCTGACGTCAAATTTGTGTAACCACCAACGCAAGCACCGGGCGGTCACCCGCAGGGTTGTCTGAACAGACCAATCAAACGCTCTCCTCGTTCATAGGAGGTCACTTTTGTTTGCTTGAAAAACGAATAACATTGCCTACACTGAGCAGCTTGTCGTATCTAATTGGCTGACAAGAGGCTAGGAGAACGCTCAAGTGGAGAGGGATTCCAATATGTTTCTATTCCAATCTCCTGACGTCAAATTTGCGTAACTACCAACGCAAGCACCGGGCAGTCACCCGCAGGGTTGTCTGAACAGACCAATCAAATGCTCTCCTCGTTCATAGGAGGTCACTTTTGTTTGCTTGAAAAACGAATAACATTGCCTACACTGAGCGGCTTGTCGTATCTAATTGGCTGACAAGAGGCTAGGAGAACGCTCAAGTGGAGAGGGATTCCAATATGTTTCTATTCCAATCTCCTGACGTCAAATTTGCGTAACCACCAACGCAAGCACCAGGCAGTCACCCGCAGGGTTGTCTGAACAGACCAATCAAATGCTCTCCTCGTTCATAGGAGGTCACTTTTGTTTGCTTGAAAAACGAATAACATTGCCTACACTGAGCGGCTTGTCGTATCTAATTGGCTGACAAGAGGCTAGGAGAACGCTCAAGTGGAGAGGGATTCGATGGGGCCGAGCCACTGCACTGAAAGTCGATAACCGTATGAAGAGGGTGGTGCCGGCGTCTACGATTGGTTGGCTTTCCCTTACTTAGCTTGCAGTGGCTGGTCGAAAATCGCGGCGACATGCAACGGAAGCTCAAGAATGACGCTAAAACGGACCCTTAGCAATGAAGAGTTGGCAGAATGAGGGGGTAAACGTGCCGAAAGTGCTCGAAAACGTTACACGGCCACGCAAGAAGTTTTATAATACGCAAATACACCCATGCTCTCCGGCAGGTGCAAGTAGCCAGCGTCTGAGCGATCGGCGGCAGCCATCTTTTATTCCTTTCGGAACGGGGCAGCCTGCGGCTATTCCGAAGAAAATTCAGTTTTGTTTGGCATATCAATGCATCTTTATCGCGTACACGTCACTTTGACGCGGTGAGTTCTTGCAGTTTTGTGACGTCGCGTGACAGGCAGGTGAAGTGGGTGCTGCCCGAAAACCTTTTACCAATAGCCGAAGGCTAACGACGAAAAGGGGTCAAATCAGAAATAACTGTTTTTCTTTTTTTCTGTCAAATCATGCATAATCAGTCTGTACACATCATATTAGATGGGGAGGTATCGTGGTTTTTGTGACGTCGCGTGACACAGGTGAAGTGGGGGTAGTCGAAAAAAGTTTTTGACCAATCGTGGGGGGCTGATAGCAGAATTGGAATAGAGAAGTTTAGAATAGTTTTACGTTATAGCGCCCATGGAACAAAAATACCATATGCAGCAACTATTAGCGATTCTCGCTCTGAACTACCTATTTTCTAAAAACATTTCCCCCCCAAAACAATATCTAGGATGCCCTCGGGCAAAAAGAATAAAGGTGTTAAAAAAGAAACAGGGTGAAAACCTCGCAGCTTAAAAGAATCAAGAGTTATGCATGGAGCAGCTAGCAACAGTTCAACATGTGCGAAGCCACGCATAAAATAGATGTAAAAACATGAATTGCGCGACAGCTGGTGTGAGGACTTACCGGGCCACATAAAACCAACAATTTCAGTTCTTGCAAACTTCATTAGCTTTAACGTACAACACAGTGCGCTCGTGCAGTCGTGCTGCCTAGCTAGCGCAATGCGGTAAAGAAGCGGAAAACAATATAAGCAGCAAATGGCATTCCGAACTTTAGCGAAGTGCCTTTAAAGTGAATGCTGCACTGCAGACGAACTTCGTCGCTTACGCCTCTAACTATGATAGAGTGGAAAAAAACACCGACAAAATAAAGGAAAAGATGAGAACAAGAAATTTCCCGCCGAAGCGACGATCCATTTTTGCTACCGTTGCTCCTACTGATAAGGCTTTGCAGGGAATGATTAGAACCGTAGTGCCGGTATTTGAGTCCTCCACCCTACAACAATTCTTCGACATTCCTTGAAGCTTTGGCCACCTCACACATGCGAATGGTGTTGCCTATTTTGCTCTGAAAATGTGAACAAGACAGAGAAGTACTATCGACACAACAAACTACGGTGCGTGCCTGGCTCATCGCCTGTGTATTCTGCGCAAGGCCGCCACCAGTGGCATGTCCATTGGCGCGCACTACGCATATATGCTACGTGTTGACACAGTGCAAATCATGGGTTCACTACACAAATAAACCGAACATGATTCAACCACTTATCTTATGACATGAAGAATACTGTCAGACTTATGATGTTCCTCATGAAGTCCTGCAGGTTGCTGAAAGGCCCCCGAGATTGCCCCCTGTGGTGCAATTTGACACAGGTACGTGACTGGACACTAACACATCTAAAGAAAAAAAGACATTCCACAAGAACACATATGAGTTCCGAGCTGTTCAAGAAAAATACAAAAACTACACAATTTTACACTGACGGCTCTAAAACACAAGAATACCTAGGTGCGGGATCGTAAGGATGAATTGGCAAATTAGCATTCAGATAAATAATTTTTCTTCAGTCTTTACCGCTGAAGTTTATGCAATATTAATGGCAGTTAAGAATATTACTACCGACAAGCAGAAGAATGCTATCATTTATACCGATTCATTAAGTGCCCTGAGAGCCCTAAACTTAAACTCCGCATCTGAGCCCCTGCTTGGCGATATCTTAAACATGCTCTTTAATAAGAAATATGGAGGAGCCATACGATTCTGCTGGGTCCCAAGCCATGTTGGGATACGAGGGAATGAAGCAGCAGATAGAAGCGCATCCATGGCAGTGCACAGAAGCATAACTCGCATAACACTTCCATACAAAGACAGTATCCGAGTGATTCATAAGGCCCTAGCATCAAAATGGCTACAAGAATAGAACTCGTGCATAAATAACAAGTTACATATGACTAAACCATTGCTTGGCGAGTGGAAATCATGCAGTCGCCAAGAGTGGTTCTATGAGGTGATGTTGTGTCGACTTCGAATTGGACACGCGCATCTAACACACAATTTTCTATTTGGATAAGAAAACCCACCAACTTGCGAGAAATGCCATGAATCGCCTACAGTAAACCACATCATTCTGTCATGTCCACTCACTGAAGCACACAGGCGGAAACATTTCAACAATTTGTATCACTTGCACATACCTTTACACTCTGCCTTAATATTGGGCGATGAGCCGCTAGCGGCATTCACTAACTTGTTCAAGTTTTTAGATGAAACTGGGTATTTACATCGACTTTAAGGTAACCCAGCTATTGCTGCCTTAACGTCGGATCTTGATTTGTGACTGGCGCAGCATGGCCTTAGTCACTTTTGCGCCATTGAACTCGAATTAACTAACTTAATTGTTGAAATTAATTGTTAGCTAACTTAATTGTTAAAAATTGTTGAAATTGCTAATTTTCAGAAAACGAAACTATGAATAACTTGTAACTTGGCAATGAGAAGCATCACAATTCTGTAAACTGTATCTATTCGTACTTCTGAAGCGGAGAAAATTTGTGCATTATATATGGCTGTGAAATAGACCACTTCAGTGAAACCTCGTTAAACTGTAGTCAGCCGGAGCTCCAAAGAAAGTATGTTCTAAATGGTAGTACTGCTTAACCAAAATAGTGAGATTATCCACTTGGGTGTGAAAAACAGAACTACGAGAGAGTGCGATGAAAGGGTAGAAAACATGCAGTATTTATTCCCTTCACACGGTAAAAGTATTATTTTCATTTGATGCTGTGGCGGGCTAGCAGCGGTGGCGGCGGCCTCAAATTTGCTCAAGCTACGAGCCAGCTTTTCCGCAAGCTCCCTATTCTCTGCAAACACCCACAGGAGGCTAACGTAACGTGCAGCATCTGCCACTGTCGGGCCTGAACTGCCTGTGCTGTCGCTTTCCGTGTCGTCCTCATCACTTGTTTGTTAGGCAACACTTCGGCAATAACAGAGGTAGCGATAGCGAAAAGTCGAACCTCGTAGCCGATGTATTTTCACGGTCACAGCAGTAACTTCTCCTTTGTATTCCAAATGCTACACACCGTAGTCGAAAGTAGATCCCTCTCGCGTGCCAGCACTGACTTCTTCGTGTCACGTTCGATAGCACAAACGATGTCCAATTTTTCTTCTATGCTGAGCACTCGGTTTTTGTCCTAGCCTGCATGACACCACAACATGGGCCACAGCGCTCCTACTCTTGCATGGGGCCTAAATGATGTTGGTGTGGCTTCACCCAAGCGCCCTCTGCGTTTGCGCTTGGAGGCCGTTCCAATCTCTGAGGCTTGTTTTGCGACGAAAAGGGGAAACACTACGTGTTAACCGATACGTACGCAATAAGCGGGTACGGTTTACGCGGATGCAAAACGCATGATGTTCAATGGCCGCTGAGTCGAGTATCTGACTTTACTATTTTTGAAACGGAACTACTGTTTAAGCGGGTACAGTTTAATGAGTTTTTACCATAATATGCGAGTAGGACTTTTGCAAAACCCTTGCAAACAATGTAACAGATTCACGTAAAATGTAAATCTATAATTCAAATCTGTCCGCTTTGGATGTTCTAATGGATTCAGTTTACAGAACTCCGATATCAGTTCTTAGTGCAGAGCTACAAATTTGTAAGCTTTGTGCTTCCATTTTATTTTTTTCAAACTTACCAATTTTTAAAAGCTCATTCTTAAAGATATGTGCTCGAAATGAAAATTTCACTTGCAACAGTTACTAGAATTTAACATTATCTCTCAAATGCAATAAATTTCATTAAAGTTTGTTAAAAACAAATTTTATAAAAATAAACCAGGGGTTATGTCAGAAGTGTTTCTGCATTTTACATGTATTTGAATAGGCAGCATCAGAGTTGGGCCTGAGCTAAAGCTTCTTTTAAGTGGTTCGTTGCAATGGCTCATACCTAAAAAATGCGTCATCTAGCCTAGTGGTACAAAAAATATAATCAGCAATGACTACCGTAAGAACCTGCTTATAATACAAACCTGCATATAGTACGAGGTGGAATTTGTGGGACGCGAAATGGGAAAAAAAATTTTATCTGCGTATAATACGAGTTGGGAAAACTCGAGGAAAACATTTATTTAAATTGCACTCCGTACTCCAATCACTGTCTTCCTCGGCTGCGCTCTCTTCGGATAGTTGTTCGTCGGACATATCTTCCCAGAGGTACTCATCCTTTGTGCCATCAAGCGTTTTTGAGATGCCGCACTTCTTGAATGCGCGATGCACAAGGTCCTCTGGTATGCTGGCCCATGCGTCCACAATCCACTTGCATAGCGCGGCTGGCGAAGCCCGCGTCAGCCGCTCGCTCGGTGTCACTGCAGGCTCACCTTACCGCATCCAATCTGTGTAAAACTGCTTGACTGCATCCTTGAACGGCGTGTTCACGAAAACATCTAAAGGCTGCAGCTGAGACGTCATCCCACCCGGGATAATGATGAGTTCAGTGTCGGATTCATGCAACAGCCTCTTCAATGAGTTGGCCAAATGGCGACGAAATGCGTCCAGCAACAAGGATGGACAGGAACGACAACAGTGCGCCGGGCCGCCTACACCAGACGGACTTTATCCAGTCGAGCACGAGATTCTCGTTCATCCAGCCTTTCTCATGGCATCTCACGACCACATTTTTTGGCAGCTCCTTACCTTTAGGCACTATCTTACCCTTGAAGACGACATAGGGCGGAAGCTTGCATCCGTCTGCCATGCACAACAACATGACGGTAACTCGCATTTCTCATTGCCAGTGGACCGAACATGAACTCGTTTAGAGCCCTTTTCGTGCACGGTGAGGGGCGATGGCATGTCCAGATAAACTGGCGTTTGGTCAGCATTGCCGATTTGCCCTAGCTGGAAGTTCTTGGATTTGCGCAGCGAAATAATATGGCGCTGGAAAGCCACAAGCAGCTCTTCGAACGATTTGGGCAGCTTTTGCAAAATCGAAATTCGGCGGTGTGAGGAAAAACCAGCACGGCACATGTAGTGATAAATACAGTGCTTGCTCGCTTTGAAGGCAGAGCTCGGTAACCATTTTTTTCTTGCAAGCCCCTTAGCTTTTGCCTGCAGAAGCTCCACGCTCACAGCTAGATGCGTGGCTCGCTGTTGCCGTACGAACTCCATCAGGGCGAGTTTAATTTCCGGGAATGTCCCACTCTTTGAGCCGCGAGAGCTTCTTCGCGTTCCGCTGCACACGAAAAGGGCTTCCTTCTGTCGACGCCATCTGCGAATGCTTCCCTCGTTGGTGCAAAACTGCCTCCCGGCCGCACTGTTGCCGATGTCCTGTGCGGCTAAAATAACCTTTCTCTTAAAAGCAGCCGAGTACTGTTCTTGTGGTCCAGACATTTTGGTCCTTCAATGCGGAATAAAAAAAGATGCACTTTGCGAAACGTGGTTTGCACGTGTGTTGCCAAGGTGCGCATCCAACAATAAACGATGCTGTAGTCGCACAGCAATAACGAAACCAAGCTGGAGCCTTGCAGCAATAAGGAAGCCAAGCCGTAGCCACGCAGCAATAATGAAGTCAAGCCATAGCCACACTGCAGTAACGAAACCAAAGCTTCTAGCCCACATTTTTGATGAATTTTCCTTCGGATCCGCATATAGTATGAGGCGAAAATTTGGAACGCTAATAGGAAAAAAACCTCGTATTATACGCGGGTTTCTACGGTAATACCGTTCAAGCAAGCAAAGATGCAATGGTTCATTTCACCACAGGCTACGAGTGCTCGGCAAAGGGAAGCAAACAGTGCATACATTCATTGAAGTCATCCATACAACACGCAGAACAGCATACATTTCAATAAAGAATAAGCTCAAAACAAGCATCTGAACCATCAATAAAACATAGCATTCCCCCCTCGGAAGTACGCTACAGCAGAGGATGCTTGCCAAGCAAGATACGAGGTGCGACAGGCGAAGCGGCGGGAGCAAGGCAATCGACTGTGAGTGCTGCTTTCCCCTGCTGAGAGGATGCAATGTAGAGTTGGAAATGTCATTGCCGCGTCTGGACCGGTGGCTATACGAGTACGCGGAGCTGCAGCTAAGCATAGAAAATGAGCTGAAGAAGCCGAACTGCAAAAGCAGTAACTCGACAATGTGAGACATGAACATAGAGAGTAGGCCAAAGCTTGCAGACGACGACTTTACTTCACACTGCGTCTCGTTATGTCTTGCAAAAAGTCTGACCCTCCGATCGTATAACATGCTGCAGAACTTTTTTTTTTCTTTCCCAGAAAGTGAACTTTTCAAAAAAGGAGAAGTCTATTACACAATATCTTTGCATGCTTTTTACCTTGTCTGTGTTTTCCCTTCATTTCAAAATCGCTTTGTTAGAGAACTTTCATGGTGGTACCATTACTAGTATTTACTATATTAAAAACTGATTTTTGTTTTCGCTCTAGCTTCAATATTTTTTTCTTTATTATATCACTTGCAACAAAATAATCCATTGTGCAGTTTTGGGAAGTTATTCCACAATTAATTTTAGAAAACATATCTTTTGTTCATACTTGTGCTAATATTTTGTAGCTATTATGTAGTATCTCTCTCTCTCTCTCAACTGTTTTCTCCTTAAGAAACTAGATAGTGGCAACAGGTGGTTTTCAGAGTTGGTAAATTGAATGGTTGTATTCAAGAGACTCGTGTGCTATCTCTCTTGATACATAAATATGTATCGAGACACAATTCAAGCACACATGGATGTGCATTGTGTGCTGAGTATTATTAGAATGCATGCAAAATTTCATTACTTTCAACAACACGTAGAAAAAACTGACCACACTTTTACACGTGTGCGTCCATGTAGTGCAGAGTCAGTCGCATGGCATAGAGAAACAAGTGTTCTTGTAGTTTCTATAGAATATGAGAGAGAGAGAGAGGGGGGGGAGGCAGGGAGTCTTACTGCAGGAATGTACTTAATTTAGAAATACAGCTTCGCAATAGTCTTTGGTGTTCCCTTGATGGACTCAAAACAATTTTGCACACTTTTCACTCACTATCGGCAAAATCTAAACCATGATCCCCGGCATCCTTTGCGTTAACCAGAGGCGAGGATATAGAATATGAAGTTGAAAGGTAGCTGTCTGAACTATAGTGCTCAGTTTTCTCCACCTCTGACTCGTTTGTACTGGCCATTGTTACTATGTGCACTCGTGCAAGACCAGATTTCTGGCTTCTTGAACCATGATGTTGAGCATTTTTAACCTTCTTGCAACTAAACTTTCGCTTTGATATTCACCCACATCCCTTAAAGTAAGGCACTTGGCATGACGAGACAAAAATGTTGCATGAAGAACCATATTGTCAAAGGATGCTGCCTGGGTTGAGTGCCTCATGTGCACAGCATATGTGTGCTTCATCCCTGGCAAAATGCTCAAATGACGGAAAATGTGCAGTCAGCTACGTTATGCTTAAAGTTTCGAATTGCCAGTTCTCATGAATTTTCTTGTGGAGTGTATGCTCCAAGTTGTAATTGACAAAAGATAGTAGGCCATTTTGCTATGTTTTGACGAATATTGTATCTTTGTCTCTGACATTCGTGACCAATATTCTCACTGTGGCATCACTTAATGGGATTTCAATTTAGTTTAGATTGGAAACATCACAAAGAAACAAGACAGACTTGTCCTATTATTTGTTCTGTTTTCTTTCTAAATGCCATGTACCAACTAGTCCAACAGCAAACTCTCTCGAAGTTCAGTTTAATACATTGGACAAATTCTGATAACTTTCTAGTTTATTGTATTCGTTTTATATAAAACGGGAAATAGTTTTTAGAATGAGTTTGAGGTGGTAGGTAGCACTGCTGCCTATCATTCTGTGTTCTCACTGTCGCTTAGGCAGGTTTTGTGTCTTAAATGGCGTTTGTGATTTCCCTCTTAATGGTAAAATGTATGAAATGGGACCATTCTGACTGCAGTACTCTGTTGCTGTAACATTTGGAAATGGAATTTGCTTGCATCCTCATTCTATTCTTCTGTTTATTGATGTTTGCTCTCCTGTAGGGTAACAGTAGTACAATGCAATTTTCAGGGTAGGAGGCCGAACTGGCTCAGTGTTGACTTGCCAAAGCTGTCGAGGTCGGGGTGTGAAGGTGACATTCAAACACATTGGCCCAAACATGATGCAACAAATGCAGTCCACTTGCCCTGACTGCCGGGGTGATGGTGAGTGTCGTCTATAAGTATGCATTTATGATGCACTTCCTCATCATAACAGCAACATTGTCATCGAGTAACGTCATCAGTGGCAGAGTTGCACAACTTCTAAAGCTCACTGAGATGTTGGAAAAATTAAAACCCTCTGTCCTCCAGACAACTCAACCAACCACCACTGCAAGTAGCAACTATGTTGGGAGACTGGTGCTGGCACTCCTGTCCACATGGTAGCCTGAAAAATGGCTTGTCAGTTTTAAATGACAAGGGCATATTCACTTGGCCTTCAAGGTATATCTTGATCTGTCTGGAAGCTAGCTGGGCATTGGTGCCTTACTATAGCATGCAATACCTGGTCTGTTGTTCTTGCCAGTGAAAATGCAGCTGTAACCACTAATATATGTATGTACCATTGGTATTTAGAGTGCTAAGGCTTAGCAAATGACGCTGTAGCAGGCCATGTACTATGTAATTGGTTTTCAACACAACAGTGGGAGTTGCATGGTAGGCTTTAGCTTTCTGACCACGAGCGAAGCTTTCGTTAAAGGGCAATGTTGAATACTGCCTTCATAACACGCACAATGCCACTGCAGTACTGGTGCAGGCAAAGACAGGGTCTTTTGTTATTTTCCGATAGATTTTTCAAGCTTTCAGTTTTTGTGTGTAAACAATGAGTGCATTGGTGAGCTGTATGCAGAAACCATTCCATATGTGATTTCTGTATTTTTGTGTGTGTTTGAACAGGGGAGGTGATCAACGAGAAAGATGCTTGCAAGAACTGCAAGGGTCGCAAGGTGTTGAAGGAGGTCAAGTACATAGAAGTCAATGTTGACAAGGGCATGAGAGACAACGAGCGCATAGTCTTCAGAGGTGAAGGTGACCAGCTGGTACGTCTACTACCTGCCTATCTACTGAAGAATAATTGTAGACCGTGCTGTCGCTTTACTGTATACAGCCACAGGTGTCGGTAACAGCTGTGAATTATGCTACCTTCTGGATTTTAAGCATGCAAATGGCACTGAAGTGTCATCATCATCATCATCAGCCTGGTTACGCCCACTGCAGGGCAAAGGCCTCTCCCACTGAAGTGTCTGCACTTCTAAATATTGTTTCAGCAGGAACTTCAGGAGTGTAGGGTTCAAAGAAGACCCTGCATTTACATATCTTGTGTCAGGCTAGTTTTCATTGAGCACATAGTTGCTTATTCATTGTTACAGCCCTTGAATGTTGTTTTGCTATTGCACTGTGTGTCATGGGCCTATATGTCATTTCATCAAGCCGTAGTTCTTCTGCTTGTGGGCAGCAGTAACTGTTGGGTGTGGCTTCTGTGCACATATGCCAAGCAACTATGGCCAAACTCAGTATCCCGAAACATTCTCTTGAATTTAGAAGTCTCCCCGATGAAACTCGGAGGTGGAAACTCGTGCTTCAGCCGCTTCGACGCAGACTCAGCTTGACGCTTACGAGTGGCCTCCAGTGTGCAGTCTTCATCGGTAGCTTGCGTTCGACGTCGACGATTACTCGCATCTGCTCTTGCTGCCGTTCTGTACTTTCACACAAGCACGTTGTCATTGGTTATAGTCGTGTCTGCGCTGTCGGTGTCTCGCCTCATACTCGGCTTGTTCTTTGGCTGTGCAAACAATGCGTGGTCTTCCCATTTCCCCCATTTTTGTTGGAGTTGCAACTCTTGCAATAATCTACCTCTGCAATGCACACTCTGATTCTTACACACCGCGGTGGCTACAGTGGCGCACATCCCAGTGTTTTCCGCCACAACTGCTGCGCCGTTGTATAGAGGGCAAACAACAGCAGACGCTGCAGCCGGCAGCAATGGCGACCAGCGTGGGTGTACTCCCCTACTGCGCAGGTGCGGTGCACGGTGAAATCATGTGTCCTTTCTTTCACCTGCGCCATACTATTCGTTGTCTTTTTTTTTTTTTTCACTTTATGGATGTTAGCCAGCCCAGATACCCCCCTTATGAGACCACGCAGCACCGCCATATTTTTTGTTCACTTTACGGATGCTAGCCAGCCCAGATATCCCTTCTACGAGACCACATATAGTGCTCATTCATACAGGTCTGTCAGGTAAACAGCTACGCTGTAAAAACTTATCAAATTGAAGCCTACCTGTCAACGTTTACAAAATCTTTGCCGAGTAAAATTGACGATTGACGAAATGAACAGCCAACAGCTTGAGCAGTAAGACAATTTATTGCATTTTCCTCCAGAATTTAGTATTCTTTGCCTTCGACTGTAGCGTTATTCAAATTTCTAGATTGACAGGTCTGCAAGAGAGTTCAGTGAGCTTAGGAAAGTCTTTTAAAATGTTATGCACCTCTCATAAATAATCTATTGTTACTGGTTTTAACAATACTTGGATGTAACGATGAGCAGCCATAGCACCGTGAACTTTAGTGCGGGCTCAAAAGGAGGAAGAAGTTTCTTACTACAATGTTCTCATGCCACATTATTGGCCATTAAAATTAAATCTGGTTGCTAGGTGTCTGCACTGAAAGAAACAAAAAATGTGAAATTCCAAAGAAGGTTTTTTAAAATGCTAGTCTGCGCATGTGCTGCGCATCCCACACTGCACGAATTTGCTACATCACCAGCCTCGTGTACCTCTGTCCCATATCCCTTCACGTCGTTTGAAATGCGAGTCGACTGTGCCGACGTCCAAGGGGTGGAAGGGAGACCAGAGAGGCGCGCGAGGGTGACAAAGATGTGCCATGTCGGGGTCCAGAGAATACAAGTGCGGCGACTCTCGGATTCTTCCCCCCTCCCCCCCAAGGAACTTAAAAAAAAATTTTTTTTCCTCTTTGGCACGCGCACTCAGTAGCCAGATTTGTCATAACTGACAACTCTGCATGGGAGCATTGTAGGAAGCTGTTTATCTTACAATAGAACTCAGAAAAGTTCAAACGATGGCCGCTCATAGTTATATTTGATATGTTAAAATCGATGTTGTTATAAGTGGGTTGGACTGTATACCATTAGGGCCTGTCGGTGCTGCATTATCCAAGTACGTAGTGTATTGCCAGTTGCAGTGATGTGATTACTGCGCCAATTGCTCCACGCAGCATGATGATGTGTCTAAAATGTGTCTAAATTTTGGAACAATTCTTATAATTTCTTCCAAGTCTACGTCACGACGCCATTTTGCAGTCTTTTTTCGAAAGAAAGGACAAGCACTTGAAATCTATCGTTCAGTCTCCCACTACGTTTTGAATGTTCTTGAGAGTCAAGAGGCTAGGGCTCTGTAGTTTAAAAAAAAGATGGTCATGATAATGCAGGGGGGCTATGACACCTCAAAAGGCCACTGACTACATACTGAACAGATTTGGATTACCGTATTTACTCACATAATGATTGCACTTTTTTGCAAAAAAAAATGACGCAAATTCAGGGGTGCATATATTACGTGCGTTAAATTTCCAGTGAAAAAGAAATTTTTTTTCATCCCGCGTTTGCTGCGGGATTTTGAGTCAACAAGCAGGCGGCTGCCGCTGAACAGTGTGGGACACCAAAACAAAAATGGCGGCCGGCGGAGCAAGCCGAACGTGGCAAACTCGGATTTTTTTTCTTCTCGTGAGTACATTACGCGCATTGAAACAATTTCATTCCATATCAGTAATGAATAATATCGTTAATATCGGCAAGTTTGCAACAATAACATAGCCATGTCCACTTTGAGGGAAAAGAAACAGAGATGGGCGCGCATAGCTGCCAGGGACATAGAAACACGCGGCAGGCATGCTGCGGAAACTGCGGCATTTGTCTTTACTACTTATCTAATATGGCACGTTTCCACTAAGGGTGGGCGAATATCTTAGCTGTGTTACAAGTGTCGGCATATGAATAGGGTACACTGCTAATGCATCAGGGTAAATGCGGCCACTATCGTCGCTCGCGATTTGTTGCGTGCCCATAAGTGCAGACGAGAAGAATCGAAAGGTGCCTTTTTTGTTGTTGTTGACCAAAACCATTATGAAGCCTACAAATAAAGCCAAGGCAAGTTTGGTTGTAGCTTGTTTTTTTTTTTTTTTTTTCATGGAAGTGCGGAAAGTGATGAAAGGAATGAAATGGGGCATCTGCTTAACCCTTTGAAAGTCGAATTATTTTGAAGAAAACTTTCCCAGCTGGTCAAATTACTTTATTGCGGATCTTGAATGTACAAGATGTATAAAGTTGGGAATAAATTGTAACAAAAAATTAGGAACAGTATTTTGGTGTCGGCATCACTCAGAACTGCAAAATGTTCAATAGTATTTCAAAGTGTGGTACTCCTTGAAACACGAGTCTCCGCACAGCCGCAGAGAGCGAGAATACCTCATGAGCGGCGGTGATAAACGAGCTAAGAGCAGCGCCAATCAAGATAGAAATCAACTTTCACCGCATCTGCAAGAGAGTGCCGACAAAGAGAAAAATGACGTTTCGCGCGCCTCCGTTGCGATCACGAGGCGAAACCGAAACCGCAAAAGGGGGGTTGCCGCAGTCTGCGCGACGACACGCTGAAGCTAGAAGTCAGTTATGTTTATCTCCTCAAGAAGGTAGCACAAATTTCAAAGGCTTCTTGCAAGTCCAAAGAGGTGGCAGCACCTCCTAGTAAGCGTGCATCGTCATTATGGCGCAAAATTTCAAACGGAGGGTCGAAACCGTACCCGTACGGCAAAGACCTTGCGGGACAGAAAACCGCCGCCGTACATGTACGGCGAAAACCGTCAAAGGGTTAAGAATGTTGGGTGCATGCAGACCGCTTGGTCTTTTTCACAAGTATAACTGGAGCAGTGCACGGGCTTGAAGATTCCTGGATTACCCCTTTCTGTAGCATTTCACGAGTTTGTTTGTCGATAATCTTGCACTCCAGCAGTGATGCTCGATAGGGTTTTTGTCGAATAGGCTGCGCCGACCATGTGTTAATTCTGTGCTTGGTTTGAGACGCAGGAATAGACGGCGCGTTATCCTCCTGGGCTAAGTCGAAGATACTTAAGTGCTTAGTTGGAATGTTCACTAATGTACGGCGCTCATCCGTGCTGATTGACTTGGTAATCATAAGAAGAATCTTTGAGTCTTCTGAACAAGCGCCAGCTGGTTTATGTGGAACATCTGCGTGCACGGTGACTGGCGTCGACTTGTGCTCTTCGAAGAAAGCAAGCATCGTGCCAGCGGGTACCACTGTGTTTTTCACCTGAAGGGTTCACAATCCATAATTTAGAACGCCGATATGCCACAGATGCAAGAGAATGTGGCAGAAAAATGTTCTTCATGCACGTGACACGCACAGGCTCTACTGTGGCATCAAAGGCCTGATGATTGCTACTAGCACAGCCCACCAGAACGCACACAACGGACAAAGCAGGCACGAGAGTGTCCTCACAGGCATGAAATGCACCGTACCGTCCTTGCTTGGAGCATCCTGCCTGAGTTCGTACCAAATGTCGCCACTTACAAACATCTCCCCTGTCTGGCAATCAACTGTGGCACCGCAAATTTGTAGGAAATCAATACCTAATATAACATCAGGTGAGGATTGGTGGAGAATGGTAAATTCCGTCATGAAAACTTGACCACCCAGTGACGCACCGCGCAAACACCACCAACAGGCTGCAACAAATCTCGACTTACACCACAAAATGTTGCAACTTGGTTTCATTGAAAGACCTCTTTGCGTCCTAATAACCTTTCATATGCAAGGCTCATCACAGAAACAATAGCACCAGTGTCCACTAACGCCATTGTAGACACACCATCAACAAGGACTTCCACTTTGTTCTTCAACATAAACACAGGTGGAGGCGTAACTTTCAGCAACGAATCTCCAGAGACCTCACCTCCATAGGCTGCGCTGTCTAGTTTTCCAGCAGTGGTGGCCCTGAACGACATTGTGGTGAAGGAGACCGGTGCAGTCGAGGAGCAGGAAGCGGCATCGCGCTACGGTGTGAAGTGGGGGAGCGGTCCCAGAAGTTTCTTTGCCAAAACTTTGTGTCAAGACGATTGCGCCATTGAAGGCCATAGGGTGTTGGGCGCTTTAGCTGCAAGTTGATCGTGCCGAGGCCTTTGAAGATGAGGACAAAATCGGAATATGTGGCCAAGAACGCTGTAGATGTAGCATGTATGTAGCACGTAGGAAGCGAACGGCTTCTCTGGTAGTCGTCGGAACAGTCGGGCGCTTCAGCACACCTAGGACGAGTGACTGGGTCGTAATGCGGAGCACTGCTACTTGTATGTCCAGAGGAACAGGTGTAATGAGGGTTGAGGTTCAAATCGAGTATCTGAAGTGCAGTTCCTGCTCAATGCCAGTGGGCGTCGGTACTCTAATAAATCTGTGTCGTTGATCGATGGATGCCACACTTTTGGAGGGGGAGAAATGGCCGGGTCTTGCGAAAAGCAGGCGTCGAACATCAGGCGGGTGACGCGCCGTCTCGTTGTGGCTTTATAACTCTTCGCAAACGATCTGTCTTATGGTCTGCGCCAGGTCAAATGAAGAGCTCAATTCTATACTGACCACAGTGGTAACAATGGCCAATCGGCCAAACTTTGGTGCTATTTGGCGCATCTTCAGTGCCTTGAACATGTGGCAGTGCTTCATGATGTCTGACATTGAAGTGAGACTGTTCTTGCCGATCAGGACTGCTATACCCTGAAGTAGGTGCCCGACTTTGTCTTCCTCCGACATTATTGTGTTGGCTTGCTTGCACAGTTTCAAAATCTCCTCAATGCAGGTAGTGCAAGTCTCACCTGGTAGCTGTGCTCTCTGTGCCAGTCTGTATTCTGCACTTTTCCTTTTTGCTGAAGCATTTCTCACTGAATCACTGAAGCATTTCTTTAGCTCAACGGTGATACGCTCCCACGTCGTGAATAATTGATGACTTTTCAAACCATGTCAGGGCAGTGTCAGTGAGTGCGAAGACAATGTTGGTTAGTTGGTCGGTAGTGTCCCAGTCGTTGGACATGCTTACTCATTGGTAATGCCTAAGCCACTCGTCCACATCTTCACCTGCTTTCCCGGAGAAAACCCAAGGTTCTTGGTAGGAGCGCCACGTACCAGCAGGCAAGGATCCCCGAGAAGCAGGCATTAAACCCTGAATGTCACGCCATTGGACATGTCGGCAGGCAAAGGTGGTAGTCTGGCGAGGCAACGAATCTGCCGAAGAATAAATGGTTCCTGGTCCGTCATTACTTCAATTACCCTGCAACCTCCACCAAAGCTGTTAAGTCACGAAAGAAACAGGGTTTACTTAAAAGGAATCGAGGCTAGCCTGAGATGGGGCAAAACGTCCTTCTCTTCCTCGTGTTATCCCCCACACTTCTTCTTCCAGTTATGCGCTACATTTACTGTAATAATATGATCAATGCCATATTTTCTCAACTTCAGGTGGTCAGTTGTGAACGACAACAAACTCGGGTTTGCCACATTAGCTGTAGTTCACATATTATGACACTGAAATAGTGTTAGACAGTTTCGTGCTGTAGACTCAAGCTTTTTAAACTATCGCTGAAAATTTGCTTGTTTCAGGGCACAGCGGCTATCATCGCCATCATGCCAAATGGCTTTAAATGTGCACATATGGCAGCAGCTTCGAAAAAAATATTAGGAAGATTAAAGCATTAACCAATCAATGTCACTGTTCACCCATGTGTGGCACAAGTTATAACAAGGCACGGGAAGGCTGACTTTGCTTTTGCATACCATTTTGTATGGTGTTCGACGTGCTGTGCAACTGTTGTTCACTGGAGGGCTTAACCATTAACGTCTGATATACATTTCTACCACTGTTTCAAAAATTTTAGGCTTGCATGATATCTGTTTTAGGGTACCAGCTGTCCATTTTGGTAGTATAAAGTAAAGCATGTATGGTGTGACGGTGATAGGCACTCAAGGAATTTACAATCCTTTTTTGTGTGATGCAGCCAGGGGTGGAGCCCGGAGACATAGTTATAGTGCTGCAGACGAAGCCACACGAAGTGTTTCATCGAGACGGTTGCAACCTGTTCATGACCCACACAGTGTCTCTGACAGAAGCCCTCTGTGGATTTGAAATGGTCCTGAAGCATCTAGATGGTAGAGACCTCATTGTCCGGGAAGTACCAGGATCGGTGATCAAGCCTCGTGAGTACTTCGCCTTTGTGGTATTTTTGAGCTCTGAGTGTGCATGGCAAGTAATGACCATGTGATCGTGTGGCTGCTGCTTGCCAATTTACTAGGGCTTGCGTTTTGTGATTTGCGATTTTATTGCAAATGTTTCTACCAAAATGTACTTTCTGGCATACAGTGTGCCCAATGGTGACTATTAAAATGCTTGCAAGTTCCTGCAATTCCATTACAGCTGGCACTTGCAGTGGTCAACACAGCTACATTAATGAAATGGCTCAAACAATCCCTATGTAAGGCCAAAATTGTAATGGTTAATGAAAGCATCTAGTCAAAACTAAACGGCAGAGCATACATTTATGTTGCACACTCAGCCATTTTCTTTGCATCACATTTTACAGCTTAGCGAAATTGTATCTGTGCTAAATAAGTATAGGAACAACAGTAACAGTATATTATTCCGATGCACACAACAGACATTCGTCATTAATTTTCATTCTCTATTTGATAGTTTGACATTGGGATAATTCCGGCATTTTTTTCTAATGCTGTGGATTTCTAATTGCCGAGCTTTTCTACTGTGCCACAACTACCGTATTTATTCGAATCTAGGCCGATAGTTTTTTTCAAATATTCATATTCCAAACTCTAGGGTCGGCTTAGATTCGAGGATTTTAAAAAAACATGCCAGTTTTTCATTGAAGCTGCTAAATATGGTGCATAGCTAGCGCCATCTAGAACTAAAGTCAGTATCGCAGCCGCTACTAGCCGTGCCAGTAGCCAACCGTACACAAGCGAGGTCGCCATTTTGACCTGTGTAGTGTCGGTTGCATCGGTGTGCAGCACGGTGTCACGCGACGGCACCAAGCAGGAGATGCCACTACAGTGCCGCTTTCAAGTGAAAAGTTGTGATAGCTGCAGAGGCATCGTCAAACCTTCAAGCCGGGCGGGACTTCGGCGTTGACGAGAAAAACGTCCGTCGTTGGAGGGGACAACAACAGCAGCTTTTCGCGTGCGCCGCAACGAGGATGGCATTTAGCGGACCAAAGAAAGCCGGTCACCACGAAGTGGAGATAGTTTTGGCCGACTTTGTTCGGACGCAGAAATCAGCTGCCCTTCCAGTGACAACAGAAGAGCTCCATGTGAAAGCTAGGGAACTTTCGAGGGAGTGAGGCCTAACGCCAAAAGATTTCAAGGCCAGCCGGGGCTGGCTTCAGAAATTCATGAAGCGCTTTGGCTTCAGCCTCCAACGTCGCACTTCAATCACCCAGAAGCTGCCAAGCGATTTCGAAGAAAAGCCGATAGCTTTTCAGCGCTACATGCTGCGAAAGAGAGAAGTGGCAGGCTACAACCTTGGGCAAATTGGCAACGCTGACCAGATGGCTGTGTATTTTGATATAGTGCACTGTTTGAAGGTAACAGTGACAAGGAAAACAGCGACGAGTCTAGCAGCGACGACGACGTTGAATGAGCTCTGCATGTTCAGATTCGATAAATGCTGTTTGCATTTTGTGAACGCTGTCCTCGCTTTTTTTGTTCGGCCTACACTCGAGGTAATATATATATATATATTTTTTTTGGTTGGCTTCGGACTTTAGGGGGTCGGCTTAGAATCGGGGTATAGATTCGAGTAAATACAGTAGGTAGGAATGGCGTAGTTCCACATTAGAATATGTATGACTAAAGTTATTAGCCAAGAGTATGCTGACTACAGTTGGTGTAATTGAATTTGCTTTGTACAGGGTGTATAAAAGGCATTCGAGGAGAAGGCATGCCTGTCTACCGGAATCCCACTGAGAAAGGAAACCTCTACATAAAGTTTGATGTGGAGTTCCCTGAGAATCACTTCACTGGGGAAGCAGAACTTAAGGTGAGCTATTGGTAGCGGTATTTGAATGCTCATGATTTCAAAGGAAACTGCGAAAATGGCCAAGTAAAGGCCATTCTAAAAAAAAAATGTTGAAAAGTAACCATCTCATTTTTCAGTGATATCTGCTCAAAAACTGTGCTAACCAACATTTGCTTTACTGTGGTACCTACTTGGAAGTTTTGTGATCCGGTTTTTGCACAAGCCTGGTGTAGCGTAACATGCTTTGTGCATTGGTGTGATGACATAAAGTGCAATGCAGTCGCCGACCGATAATTCAGTCGATGTGCCAAACATTCCGAATAGTTGGGAGTCGCTACGGGATATGCCCGAAAATAAGTTAGTTTATTCCACGAGTAGCCAAAAACGGTCAGCCGTATTCTCAGATGGTCACTTTTGGTGATACTTCTAATTTTGCGTGACTAGAGCAAGACTGGTGACTGCAAACTTCGGCATTCTTGGCACAGTGCTAATCACGCCATTTTAGACTAGTGCAAGACAAGGTGGCATCTACAAGCGACTGCATTCCTAGCATATACTGCGGAGCTGCTGCCGCTTGCCTACATGTCCGGTGCTGATCACACAAAATGTTGAGAAAATCGAATTACAGTATTTTCGAAAGTAATTGTCCAAGAATACGGGCAGACTTTTTCAGTATACAGTGCGTCCAATGTTGACTATTAAAATGCTTGCAAGTTCCTGCAATTTCATTACAGCTGGCACTTACAGTGGTCAACACAGCTACATAAATAAAATGGCTCAAACAATCCCTCTGTAATGCTAAAATTGTAATGGTTAATCAAAGCATCTAGTCAAAACTAAATAGCAGAGTGTACATTTATGATGCACACTCAGCCATTTTCTTTGCATCACATTTTAAAGCGTTGTTGCGTGCACGTACGCTTGCTTTTGGCCTAGATAGCCTGTGAGCATGATTTTCGAGCAATGCCTTTTGTGCTATTCCTCTTCATGCTTTTTCAGTGGTCAGCGCTACCTTCAGCACGCATTATCAATGGGATCAGCTGGCCATGAATGGTGGATGAGAGTGGCATAGAATTGAGCGGAAGGCATCCCTACAAAATCTCACCCTTTAACTCAACCATTGTCATGCTTGCTGCCGCTACAAATAGACAAAAGTAGTTAGTGCGTGCACTGAATTTTCATTAGCAACTACTGGTTGACTAGGCTTCACCAGTTTCTTATTTTAGGAGGTGCCAACGACTATGCAGGCGATGTATCAAAACGTAAATATAGCTATTTCTGCTTCACTTGGTGCACAAATTAATATGCTCTCGTGCAGTCGGAGTTTGAATTATGACATTGGGCGCTGTAAGGTGGCTGAAATTATGGTCATGCTATGGGGTCAGTGGTGGTGTTACAGAGCTGTCTGAATAATCAAGCATGCGTGAATTATCAGATGCGATTGTAGTGTTGTTTTCAGTTGCATGCTTTTGCAGGCTTTTGAGGCTTTAGGAGAGTTAACTGCTGGGCTAGTTGGTGATCTTGCATACTGAACAGATTTTGTGCCAAAGAACAACACACACAAGAAAGACGACGACGCCACAGGTGCTACTTCAACTGTTTAATGAGGGTGAAAGCACTCGACATGCAGGCTGCTTGCCATGTAGTAATTAGTGTGAGGGTGATCACAGTGGTTTTCAGCTGAGCTTGGCCATCTGATTTGCAGGAGCTTGAGGCCTTGCTAGGTGACCGGCCAAGTACTGGGCTGGGTGGAGTGCCTGTTGGGGATCATGTGGAGGAAGTGGACCTGCATGATTACGATCCCAGCTGCCAGAGCCAGCGCCAGGAGGCATACCATGAGGATGAGCAGCAGCCACGTGGCAGTGTGGAGTGTGCACACCAGTAGTTGCATACCAGAAAAATTCAGCCCAGGAAGCATGGACAGTGGAGCACAGAGTGCCGTTTGAGAACCTGGTGGAACGGGTGGGGTTAAAGCTTCCCACTGATGGTGGACTCTACACTAGGGTCAGGGAGCAAAGATTCCCCGTCTCGATAAGCTCCTGCTGTTCATGTTAACAGAAATGTCGTTCCACATGGCTTTTTGTTCCTGGTTAGCATTGAGCTTTTCTTTGTGTGCTCCTATAGCCAACATACGTGCATTAATTGAACATGTGCTGCTGGTGCCTGCTTCCTTTCTTGTAGGCCAGCAGCTGACCCATGCTGACCTTGTAGCCTCTAAATTCCTAGGTTTCACCTTCTGATCCTTCCCATGTAATATTCTTTATGTGCATTGAGGTTTTGACTATAAAATAAAGATGACACATAAAGTATCTTTCATATGTATCTAGGACATGAAAACTAAGTTTAAATGCTGTCAGCCTAATAAAGTGAACTCTCTGCACTTTGCATTTCTTGTAAAAAAGAAAAGGCTTCTGCCACTTTATGAAAGGTTTACAACGGAATGACTAGAGAGTACAGTGTCAGGTATAACTGTGTATCTGTAGTTCTTGTTCATAGTGCAGTTGAGCCTGTCACGAAATTAACTTACTGTGCAGTAGGGGAGTTTCAGCATGTGAGACTTCACTACAGTCCTGTTTTGGGAGGTGCCGTTTTGTAATGGTTTCTGGTGCATTAAATCGTTCGTCTTCTCTGTATGTTTTCCTTCAAACCCACTGAGAGCTCATGGCCTCAGATGCATTTTCGAGCTTTCTTGCGTGATACCTGTAGGGAAAGGTTAAAGAAACTGAGCAGTGCATTTCCTTCTTATGCTTGAATGCATATATCTAGGGGCGTGCAAGTATGGAAATTTAGGTTACAAGTCTTGGCCATTGAAGCCTTGGGGGAGAAATGGATCATTCACACCGGCGACTAGAGGAGGTCGCGCGACCATTTGCGACTCACGATCAAAAAGCGACCGAAGGCGACTGATGTTCACACCAGCAAGCCCGGCTGAGCGCGACCCACAAGTCACAATCCCGGAAATTGTCGTTCTCAGCGAGAACTCTTGGAATTTGCCGCGACGCGGGAGGAGGCCGGATGTAGACACATGAAAGATCACTGCCGGTGCACCCTTGATGGGTTTCAGTTTTGCGACCATGGTCGTGCGACTGAAAAATTGTGCAGAGAGCGACTAGCCCAAAATGGTCGCTTTTCTCGAAAAGCAACCATTTGCGATTGGTTGCTTTGCGACCAATTTGGTCGCGCGACCACTGTCAGTCACCGATGTGAATGAGCATAAAGACAAGTGGAAGTGGGCACTGTTCCAAATCATTCTGCTGCGGAAGAACTGTGGTGTGTAGAAGCACTAGTCCCTTAGCCAATGCATGAGAAAGACTACCCTGCTGAATAATTTCCACTCAATCAGTCGGGAAAGTCCCACCTTTAGGCAGCGTACAAATTTGTCTTGCATTTAACCAAAGCCAACTAATCTCCACTGTCCCCCTACTTGCATTACTTTAAAGCAATGTGCACTACTGCACTTCTTCAATGAAGCCAGCACACCATATGTATCTGGTGATGTGTTGTTACCCTTGTTTCATTACTGTCATTGTGCAATCGCTTTCTGAAGGCAGTTCTTGATTTACAAGCTCATCTGACAACCACCTTCAAGTGGAATTACATGCATGTATAAAATGTAAGTAAGCTTCTCTTTAACCTAGCAGACTGCACTCAAACTTCATATTTCGTTTCATTTTGGAATAGAAAAATATCCCATCTTTAATTTTAATATATGAAGACTGTTTTCGTTGTTGGTTATTCATATTTGATCTAGAAATTTCTGTATTCGAATAAACCCCTACTTTTATCCTAACATAGCTGAGAACAATTCTGCTTAAGGCTGGGATTCTTGCCACAATAGTGGCTGGCACCATGTTACAATTGTTGCCTATCGGTTCTGCAGTACCTCTTGCCTATTTGTTTTTGGTGTTGCCCTTTTCCCGTATGAATTTTAACTATCCTTTACTGGCCTTTGAACTCGGCATTTATAACTGTATTCCATGAGCTTAAGGAAATCTTCGTTAACCTACATTTCATGTATCGAAAGGTTTTCACTTTGTTATATTAAGGAACTTCTGCGAGGTATTTCATAAAGGGTGGTAAAAGAAGAAATTGAGACTGTCTATGATGTTATTTACGAAATACTCTTTCGTCCATGAAGGCAGATGAGTTAGTGATGGCAGTGATGTGGAAGGGGAGGTCGTTCTAGTCTGCTGCTGTGCAAGGAAAAAAATGGTGACACTATGTGCGCTTAGGCGAGCAACATGTAGTGGGTGGCCTGTATGCAGCAATAATGTGTGAAGGTGGTTAATGTAAGGCACGTGGCAAATTGAACTGGTGTAGCCCTTGCGATACAATAATCTTGTGATATGGCGAAAAGTGTCCAAACACATTTCTGTCTTCGATAAGGACATGCTCTTATATGAATGAGTGAATGAACCTTATGGTGCAGTGCTGTATGGATTCTAGTGCACTGATAAGGTAGACCTGATGAGGGTTTCATATGGGAGATGCATACCTATTCTCCACGCTGTTTTTTTTATCTACGTGTCGTGGCACAGCTGCTGGCAAAAAACTAGCTTAAAAAATTGCTTGTCGTTGAGAGGTGGAAAAAAATACCACATTTATACTTTGAAATGCTTGGTTTTGCCCGTAAAAAAACGACCCATATTGTGCCGGTCCCAAAAACCACTTATCGTAGCCAGACCATCTTGGGCTTGTTTGAAAGAGCATCTTTCCGGCTTGCTTTCCTTTCAGAAATGAACCTTCACTGCTGCTTCAAAAGAAAGCCACCTGGTTTTGTAGCTTGAAATGTATATTCTTGCGTTATTAGTTTTTAAGTTTTTTCAAAACGATTTTTACAAGTTGCAAATTTTTGGAGAGACACTGTTGCTGCTACTCTTTCAATTCAAATTTTTTTTCTTTTTCTTGTCTGCATGCTAGTCTGAGTGCAGAATCACTAATATATCCAGTGTTTTAAGGCATAACATGAAATCTTGTAGAAATTGCCAACAAAAATTAACACTGCAATGTTGCAACTTAAGAATTTCATAACTTTGTCTAAATTATAGGTACAAACATTAAAGTGCCAATTTACCCTCTGTGGACATTCAGAAATATGCCTGCCTAATTGTAGCTCTCTTGCTGCTGTGCATTTCTTGCAACTCACCTCCTAATTGTACAAATTCAACATATTTCCACTTTTTATAAGATTGACTTAGGAAAAAGCTAATTGCATATTTGCAGTTGGCATGCAAGATTGAATATTTGCTGAAAATTTGATGTATAGAGTAGACAATGTTTTTCCCGCCCCCTTCTTATATGCTTACATGCTAACAAGTGTATTATAAGGTTTTATTAGATGTGATGTTAGCTGCATCCGAGCACCATTTTAGGTCGTGTTACAATGAGACATTTCTCATTGTACCCTTACTGTAGAATAAGTAAGTGAAATTGGTTACAAGTGTTATTGTAGTACATTAGGTTCAGGCTTCTAATACTTTTGTTTAGGCAGTAATGCTTGAGGCAGGCAAGCCTGGCAGATGCTCAGGCAATTCCTTGGTACACTGCACGTGAAACAAGATTTTGTTCCTGTACCTAAACTGTTTGGTTAGAGGCATGGTGTCCACATTTGTGGACACCATCTCATTGATAGGTTTAAAAGCTAGCTGTCCTCTTCTGCTAACTGCTTTGAATTGTGCAAAAAATGGAAAGGGACCGGAACTGACAACCAATTTTTATGGTACCCATTTTTTGTGTGCCTACAACAGAAATGCAATGTCTGTGTCCACTCCTATAGTGAAAACATGGAAAAATGTTCGATTATTTTTAATTGGAATTGCTCTATCTGCAGTCCCAATCGTGTTCATGAAGTCGTATGCTGAAAGCAATGATTGGTAAATGCGATAGTGATTGTATGTAGTCATTGGTGGGAAGCAGACAAGTGCAGCCGTAGCTGTAAGAATAATATCTTGTTTGTCAACACATTCATGCAGTTCATGTTTTCTGAAGTTATTTCTCGTTATTTCTACAATAATAGCCAAGTGCTTTCGTGGTTTCCAGTCCTCCTACTTTGGTCATATGTAAACCACGGCATTCTCTTTAGCGAGTTTTCAAAAGTAACACAATGCTCTACACATGATACACAGATAAGCGTGTTGCAGTAGCCACCTGTGCACTTTTGATTTTGGAAGCATGGCATTTTGTATCTTGCAGAGTGACCACAAAACTTGGGGTACTCACTCACAAACTCGCATGTGTACTGCACAAAAGCACTACTACCATGCATTGACGGATGACATGGGTCTGCCGTTCACTAGCCGCAGAGCTGTGCTGCCCGTTAGTGTGAACTTTAGTTAGCTCATTATACCCGTCAACTAAAGCTCAAACACCTATATGACATACAGACTGCAATTTTAAACTACGAGTTTGCCAGACTTAGTAACAGCCTACTTTTGGAGAGCAATCTCAATGCATTGATCCCTTTACACGTGGGCAACTTTCTGTGGCAATAAAGGGAAAGCTACGAGGGCATGTTACTGCACCAAGTAGTCTGGCTGCGTTTGGCAGCGCTTTTGGTTTCTTGGAACAGGCTCTGAATTGGCGCTATCTCCTCGTGAGACGGTTTTATGTATGCCTAGATGCGGAAAGGGAATGCCACCATACAAGTCACCTTCAACACTCAGTGGTGTGTTTCATCTTATTAGCTATTTTAAATAGGTTGTTGATTTCCCTTTCCCAAACAAACGCAGATGAAAGTGCTGGACTTTTTCAGAAGTGCTGTCGCTTGTGTGCACTTTGCCCCCAAAGCCTTCCCTTTATTGCCACAGAAAGTTGTCTGCGAGTATAGTACCATGGTTTCACCACAAGTTGGCACAATACCGTTTTCCATGACTTTCTGTGCCAATTAAAAATTATAATTTCTACTTGAATAGAGAACTTCATGCTCAATTCTATCGTTATATATTATGGTATTTTCATTTCTAACATATCCTTACACATTCTGAGTAACAGCATTCTAACACACATGGCCCTTCAAAGGTTTAGCTTATAGAATGAACCTGCACCTTAGCGGGCTGTGGCCGAGCAGAGCTTGGAGCCTTTCATAATGAAGAGGAGCCAGAAGTTGTTCTCGCTTGGTGATGCATGTTGCACGTGTTGCACCAAGTTGGTTCCAATGTACTGGCATGTTCAAGCAGAGCCCCCACATCCCCCCCCCCCCCCCTGCACAGACACATGCACCTTGTTATAAACCACAGAACATTGTGGAGTGCTGGCATACCTGATAGGTGGTGCTGTGGCTGAAAAGCACAGGTGCATGTGAATGTGCAATGCTATTCACTACCTCATTTGCCTCTGTACGGCTAGTCGTAAATTTTGCTGTCTGCAAGTTGTGCAACTGTGTGTCATGACCCAAATCTGCCAGCAGCACTACTGTTGGTGTGTTTTTAAGGAAGCTACCATTAGTGGGTGGATCAGATCCATGTCATTAATATGTAAACCATGTAATTGAGAAATCCACAGAGTACAATAAGCCTCTCTACATGACTTTCATAGGTTAAGAAAAGGCATTTGATTCAGTAGAGATGCCAGCAGTCATAGATGCATTATGTAATGAAGGAGCACAGACCGCTTACGTAAATATCTTGGATAATATATACAGATTCCACAGAGCACCTTAATTCTACACAAGTAGGAAGATACCTATAAAGAAAGAGGTCAGACAAGGAGACGCAATCTCTCCAATGCTATTCACTGTGTGCTTGGAAGAAGTATTCAAGCTATTAAACTGGGAAGGCTTAGGAACAAGGATCGACGGCAAATATCTCGGCAACGCTGCAGACTAGTTACAACAAATTATTGAGGACCTTAATGGAGAGAGTGCAAGGGTGGGGTTGAAGATAACGATGAATAACCGGGCAAATGAACAAGAGTTCAGGATCACCAGTAAGCCTCTAGAGTAAGCAAAGGAGTACATTTACCTAGGACAGTTAATTACAGGGAACCCTGTTCATGAGAAGGAAATTCATAGAAGAATAAAAATGGGTTGGATTGCATACGGCAGACATTGTCAGCTCCTGACTGGAAGCTTACCATTATCATTGAAAAAGAAGGTGTACAACCAGTGCATTTTACTGGTGCCTGCATATGGGGCAGAATCTTGAAAAATGACAAAGAAGTTTGAGAACAAGTTAAGGACCACGCAAAGAGCGATGGAATGAAGAATGCAGGCATAACGTTAAGGAGACTGAAAGAGAGCGGTTTGGATCGGAGAGTAAACGGGTATAGCCGATATTCTAATTGACATTAAGAGAAAAGTGATGGAGCTGGACAGGTCATGTAATGTGCAGGTTAGATAACCATTATACCATTAGGGATTGCAGAATGGGTGCCAAGAGAATGGAAGTGCATTCGAGGACGGCAGAAGACTAGGTGGGGCGATGAAATAAGGAAATTCGCAGGCGCCAGTTGGAATCGGTTGGTGCAGGACAGGGGTAATTGGAGATTGCAGGGAGAGGCCTTCATCCTGCAGTGGACATAAAATAGGCTGATGATGATTATTAGTGAGTGCATAATTGGCAACGGAAGTTTCAATAACAATGGCTTATGCACTTTCCCTACAAAGTGAAACTGTGTTTTCGATACTTGAGATGTTGCCAATATTATAGTTTGCATCATCTTGTGCGTAGATCTTGTCTGGGCTGTTACACTCGCCTGGGTTATTGTTATTACGGGGTCACTGCAGTCCAATTCATAGTAAATCGGTCACTGTGTATTCCCAAAATCTGAAGAGCCAAGTCCGTCAAAGTAGCCCAGGAGGAGTGCGATGCTGCGAAACATGAATACATAAGGTGCACCTATTTAACAAAAGAACAATAGGTATGCATCTAGTGTGAACTCTTGTCACTGCTGTGTGCAGTGCTGCATGAGTTCACATCGTGCAAGTGAGTGCAGCGACTAGTGAGCTTCATTGGCTGCTGCCAAAGACTACTCTTAAACGAATCTATGCAAGAAAGTTGGCCTGAGCAACTGGCTCTTCTGCAAATGCAGGATTTGAAAATACTACCCGAATTAAAAGTTTGCATGTTATTCTCTGTACCAACAACCTTACTGGCTGTTCCCGTCGATGCTCACCTGCAGCGCCGACAGCATAGAAAGCTTGCTGCAAGTGCTTCTGCCCGAAGGCCCATCTCGCCCTGTCCCCCTATAGGCTTCCATGCCAGGAAGGCATGGCACTCCCCACCTTCATTCAGAGACCAATACTGTGAGAAGTTGCTGGATCCAACCTCTGACACTTGCAATGCAGGTGAGCCAGCCACAGTGCACCATCTACTGACATCTCTTGGACTATCTGCACTGCAAAAAATCCTGCCTTGCTGGACTACATAGTTCACACGTTCTGTTGGAAGGCTATCCTTCCAATAGGGACCCCTGCCCACAGGAAAATAGTTTAAGACTGATTGCAGCTATACTTGTCGAGGAGCGGAACACTTTATCTAGGCGCCTTGGCGGAAGCACCACAGGGTTGCTTTTTATTTCTGATAAAAGTTTCTCGCGCCCTACTTTTCCCGCGCCACAAGTGAGAGGGGCGCCGTGTCATTTCTTCTGGTTCAAGGAGCTTGCACGGCACCAATGAAGTTTTTTCTCTCCAATAAATTTCTCTCTCTCGCACGGCAACAGTGCACCGCCTCACTTGCAAACCAGTCTTCCAAGTTCTTTGTCTTGTCCTTTTTTTTGCGCAGTTTTTCTTTGTTCCCATAATGTCATACCAACTAGCCCCTCACCGTACGCTTCTAGACAGGTGAGAGGACTGCACGGCTGGTTCCTGCACTAACCTGCATAGGTAAATGAGGCAAATGTAAAAGCACATGACACGAAAAAAAAAAAAAAAGGTGGTTGAAATCTCACGCAGCCGGCTACACCGACAAAGCGAAAGTGCTGTTCTTGATTAATGTAAAGTCCCTCAATAATTTATAGAGGGACCTTAGATCAAGTACCATCGCAGCGCACACCGGTGGAACATTTTGTCATTGCTCCCGCATTACACTAGCTACTACTCGACCAAGTAACTTTATATGAAACTATGCTACTCATGACTGATAATAGTCGAATAAATTGCAGGTGACCGCAGATGACGCGGCATTTGGAGCGCGGTTCATATTGCTACTTTCACTTGTAGAAGCTGCTCGTGCAAGCGGTCTTGTTCTGTACTTTACAATTTAATCTTTTTATCACTATAAAATATAATTATACACAGGTGCTAACTTATAGAAAAAACATTTTGATCGGTACTTTTATGTTTAACAGAAGTGCTGAAACCAGCAGCGCCATACCGTTAGTGGCCACCATGTGCCAGCACTGTTGTGCTGGAAGTCGAACGCGGCTAGGGAACGCGATCGAGCGGGTGCAGATATTATGACGGCTGAGAGTCTACCTAGCGCAGCGTCAGTGTGCCGTGTTTTTCTGTCGCCGCCTGGTTTAGTTACGTCGCTGACTAGGTGAATAATATGCCAGGTCTGAGCATCTTTGTGCCAAAAGAGTAGCGATGCAGTCTTGATCTGTCGTTTAAGCATAGCATTTTCATCTCAGCGGCAGCGCATGGCGTAGGAAATGGCTGCCGTGAACTGCAATCTCCAGCGCAGCACGGTATCTGTCAGGCGTCCTGCTGATGGTCGGCTGGAAGAAATTACTCGAAACGGACACAATATATTCCAATTCAAGGTTTGTCATAGGCTTATGTGGTGGCAATTTAATGGCACTTCGTATTTGCTTCTGCGCTACGTGAGAACGCCGTTCGTCTTCGAAACGTTCGAAAGCAGCACTTGTGTAGCTTAGTAGAAGCAGTACGCGATTTCAGCAATTGACGCGACAGGCAAGCGCATCAATACGTAATGTTGTGGCTTACTGTGGCTAGTATGAATTTTAGGTACCGCTGTTTTTGCCCTGACGATGGATATTTTACCTTCGTTCGAGTAGCTGATTGTTACGGGACGCGTCCGAGACGCGACAACATTTAAGCGCTCACGTTGTGAACTGACGGTGTGTCGGAATCGCATTTTTGCACGCGCTTAAGCGTTGAGATATAGGAATGATAAATGTGATCGGTTATCTTTGCTTTATTGGGTTCGACTTTGCGCTCGCGACAGTACGCCGTGCATCGAACGCTTCTAGTGACTGCCAGGGCATGAGACGCTTAAAAATTTTGTAGATGCAATTAATGTAGCTGCTTTTGTACTCGCACTGAGATTTTATAGACAGCGCGACAGGGCAATCTTGAGCCTTGTAAACTCATTTACAAACCGCAGCATAGTAGCGGATTCCACATCTAAATGCATCTCCGAAATTTCCTTTTATTGCTAGTAAACTAGGCGTACACGCTATTTCATCTTACGTGACTTAACCGTTTGTGCTATGTGTGCTGTTGTAGAGCATCACTAGTCCTCTTTAGTTTGTTGTACTTTTTTGGGCAGAGTTATGGCAAAGAGCTAGAATACTTTTGTTGACCTTCAGTTGCAGACTGATTGCATTTTGTGGCTCCCACAGCCTCTTGTTTGCTTATTCTAGATTCACATGCTGTGTGTGTTTATAGCCCGTGACCATGAAATTAGTCTGAATAGTCACAAAATATTCATGTATACCTTGGCTGGGCTCTTGTCTCAAGTACTATGTGATTCATGTTCCTTTGGCTCTTGCAGCAAACGGTGTGCCATGCTTGCAATGGCTTCTATGGACCATCCTTTGGCCACCCTCTGTGTTGCACATGCCATGCTTTTTTGTATCCTGATGTGCTGTCCGACTTGGATGGAGACCAGGGATGGGTAAGCAGTAATTTTGGGTTCTTTGTTATACATGCAGCGCTACAGCATAAAGTAGAAAGAACTTGCTGGCTATGGTTGTACCGATATAGTGCTAACCAGGGATCATTGCTCTTATGTAGGTGTTGGCAAGCAGTTTGACACTCTTCAAAAGTTGCATAGTAACATTGAAAGGTTTGGTTGATTCATCTTGCCCCTACTGAACAGTTTTCAACTGAACAGTGCCAATTCTGTGTACATGCAGAATGAGCCCAGCATTCTCTACACCATGCCTTTAATGCCTCTCCTGCAAGTGCAGGGAATGCTGTGCACTCCTTCTGCATCCTGCCCACACTCTGGTGAAAAGATTAGTGATGTGTGTAGATGCCACAAGCGCTGCATTGATGAAACAAATCGCAAGTTCAACACCTTCTGAACCTCTTCACGAAATACAGGCAAATGGAAGAGACATCCACCATTTGGGTGGATGTCTCATTTTCCCTTTATTAGTTCTCTCCACCTTGCGGGTTTCCGCAGAACTATTACGTCAAATGGAAGGGACCTTAGAAGTGTCGTTGTGTAACACTAGTTTTGTGTTGCAGATGTTCTTTTTGCAATGGGTGTCTGCTTTATGGGCTGATTTAAAAATACTTTCTACAAAGCACAAATTTATTCATCATCAGCCTGTTTTATGTCCACTGCAGGACGAAGGCCTCTCCTTGCGATCTCCAATCACCCCTGTCCCTGCCAAACAAATTTGTTGTTGTTGTCATTATTATTATTATTAACTGGCAAATGTAGGTAGCAATTGTGCATTATTTACCATCTTGTTATCATTTATTGTACTCATAATTATTTGAATTGTCTTCGACATCTTGAGTTCTGCCACCTAGCATTCCTTAAAAACTTCACATAGTGTTGTACTTGGGCTGTAATGGGCATAGACTAAATATTATGAAATTAATAAACTCTTTCTTTCATCTTGAAAAACCACAGGACAACTATATTTTTTATATTCTATGAAGCAGTTTTCTGTACATTGCCATTTATTACAGCTGACAAAAGGTGTCTACTTGGGACTACAGAGCAGTGACTTTTAAGGTTATCTTTGTTGTGCAGGGCTTTGCAATGATAATGCCTGCGTGTTTGCAGCCTGTATAGGGTTGGCATTTTTATTATGTTCATGGTGAAAAGCAGTGCAAAGTGAACATGGAAGGAAAAAAGAAACACGGGTATTAGTTACGTTTCCGTAGGAACAATTTCGCTACACTGCATGAAGGATGTTTAGGTAGACAAGGGCATTAGTGTAGTGCAGAGAAGTTGACAGAAAAGATGCCCAACAAGTGAGGTTTATTGGAAAAGAATTCCATCTTTGAGCATTAATATGCGTACGCAGACACTGCGACAGAAAATAAGAATAAAGGTAAAAAGAGGTAAGAGGCAATAATATGAGTACAAGATTATGGCATTACGTATCTTTGCTTATTTACTGACACCAGTGCCAGCATGGTCGCCAGAAGACGAAACAGTAAGGTGGATGGGGATTGGGGCTTCAGCCATTATTAATTATGCTAATTCTTCATTTATCAGATGCACTGAAGATACCTTCAATTCACTTCACCTTCAGATGCACTTTCACCATTGTGCCTTCAATGCATCTGATGACAAAGAATTAATGTATTTGAATAGCGGCTGCAGACCCAGTCACTCCATAATATTTTGCCTCGCGCTCACCATGCTGTCGCTGATGTTCGCAAGTCGGCAAACATAAAGCCAAGGTTGGTATTCGCACCCGTCATGGTAGCTTAGCAGCTAAGATGTTTCGCTGATGAGCTCAAGGCTGTGGGTCCGCTTTGGCTGCAGTGGCCATATTTCGATATGTACACGAGTAAAAGTGCTCATGTAGCTAGATTTAGGTACACATTAAAGAACCCCAGGTGTTCAAAATCAATCGCCAGTGCCCAACTACGGTGTGCATCGTAATCATATCAGGTTTTTTGACAGGTAAAACCCCAGAACATTATTTCTTGTGGCATGCATTTACCTCCTCACTCTTTTTACCTTGATCCCCATTTTGTTCCTAATTGTCGGCACATGTGTACTTGATAAATGCGCGAAGATGGAATTTTCCAGTTATCCTCGGTTGTAAATGTGAGTGTCTTGTCAAATTCTCTGTCGAATGAACATAAATGTGCTATGCTATAATTGCTAGGCACTCAAGGAAGTTGCTTCATCATGCAAGAAATATTATAAGCTTATAAGGGTTGAATGAAAATCTGCACTGGCTATAAAAACAAATTTTTAGCTATTGAAAGACGGGCAATAATCAATGGTCATACTTTGTGAATGTGAGCATGCCTTCTGGATGCAGAGGTAAATACAGCAGCTGTATGCTTGTCCTTAGTGCCATGCCATTGCAAGAACAATGTTAAATACTCCCAGTTAAATGCATTGCAAGAACGACTTGTATTTTGTGCATATTTGCCACATTATGCATGAACGAGTGGCTAAGAGTACTGATTTGTACTTGCGTAGACCTTACAACTTGGGAGTGTCAGGCTTTGTGAGAGGTAAAAATAAGCTGCCACTGTTTGTTTTTCATCTCCCTTCTTGCCATAGTGAATACTGTAAAAATGTTTTTTTCGTAATGTGTGGGCGGCCTATTATCCAGGTTAGCTCTTTAGGTGCTCAGTTTGCGAGACCGGTAAAGGTTGTGAGTAGCTGCACTCACGACTTTTACATTGACAGGCCTGGAATGCTAGCCTGGCATTCCAGGCCTGTCACCTTTTGCCGCTGTTGTTTGGCACAATGACTCCAGTTTGCAATGCCTGTCTGATGTTAATGTTCATGTAATTCTCGAACTTTTTCTTATTTCCTGTGTCAAATGGTTCTAGAATACTGACCGAATACTGAATATTTAAAAAAAATACAGAAATGAATTTAGTGTATGTTTTCTTAGCATTTTTCCATTCAGACTGCAAGTGGTGAACCCTAAATGCAGCTGACTGCACAAAGAGCACACAAATAAGGAACTAACATACCAAATAGACGATAACTTAGCTGGATCTCATTGGACATTTTATATTCAAAATAGTGGAGGATCACTGATAGCTGATTCAATCTTTTGATGTGCAGTGGAAAGTTAGACTTATAAGCAAGACAAATAGGGAGCTAGCAGGGAAACAGCAAAATAACAAATTCGGCTTTTTTGTCATTTATGCTCATCATTTTGGTGCTTCCTCCATAAACCTTGACAGGTGTGATACTGCATCTTGTAACGGCTGTTGGCTGCAGTTCGCTGTGCAGCTGCTTAAACCCAAACCTCATGAGAGCAATTTTGTGCATGATAGCGATGGCTTTGAGCAATGAAATGGGCCGTCGCGCAAACAGATTGCTTGTGCTTGTCACTCGGCTCTGGAAACCTAGAATTTGTCACTCATCGCCCGAAAGTACTAAGAGTGACTAGCCGATAGTGCAAACCTGGAACTGGATGTACATCAGTCAAGTACTTTTGATTGTCGCGTGGAGTGAGCTAATGACTAAATTGTGATATGTGCAAGGATAAGAACCTATGGCAAGACCTTCAGAAATATTTTACAGTGCTCCCTACAGTAAAACACATCAACTTAAATTAATAAAGTGCGTGTCACGCCAGTTTCGGCACATATTTACACCGGGGAGGTGCCACGCAAGGTCATGCTTGCATGGGGTACGGCTTGTAGGGGACGATAGAACGGGACAGCCATCTCCATCACATTGCTTGTCGCTGTTGCACGCAAGATTGCTTGCATGGGGTTTATACCTTAAACAAGGTATCCCAGCTAACTTGTCGATGGTTTTCAGTATATGCCAGCACGCTATAGGAAGAAGAGACTGAAAGCAATTTTTTTGTTTTGCCTATTTGCATAATCATTCAAGATTAGTTGATCAGCTTCCCAAATTTTTAACTTGAGAGAAAAACTTTCCATGAGAAAGTATTGACATGCTAGGAGACATCTTCCTACCTACTACACAATTTTTTCCTCATTAAAAAAAAACCTACGGAATATTACCGTATAATCTCAAGTAAAGGCCGCAGCCCTAAATTGGCAGCCCGAAATTTCACAAAACGTAGTCCAGCTATGAGGAGGAGGAGGAATAAACTTTATTTGTGCACAGCAGATTTGAGGCCTGGGCCTCTCTACCTAGATGACGGCCTCGAGCCCTTGGGCCCTGGTGGCATCTTCATCCTGCTGGGTTGCCTTGAGTTGGTCTTCCGGTGCACAGCTGAGCAATGCGGTCTCCCACTGCTCTCTGGTCTTGTTTATTTTATTCTGGGCGGACCTGCAACCATATGTTGCAGGTCCGCCCTTTCTTGACAATCTACGTCAATCAATGTAAAGGTCCGGGTAGTAGCGGCGGTGGGCCACCAGGTTCGGATATATTTGTAAGAGGCGACATGCCGACGCTTGCCGTCTACTTAGCGAGGAGTGTGCTGGAGGGAAAAGGGTCCTTCCCAATTTATAGTGTTTGGTGATCTCGTTAAAGGTGTTCATCCGGTCTCTCTTCGTTCCCAGTATTTGTTGCGTGTTACCTGCTTGGCCTGTCGGTTCTCGAGCCAGGTTGTGTGCTACATCGTTCCCGGGAGGGAGGAGTGTGCGGGTGCCCATATAATGTGAATGTTGCGATCTTCACGAAAGTTGTTTAAAATTCTCGGTACTTCCGGCGAGATTCTTCCTTTTGCATAGTTCTTGACGGTTGTCTTGCAGTCGCTTACTACGATGTTGGCTTCCGTGGAGGCTTTTGCCAGTGCTAAGGCAGCCTCCTCTGCCACCACTGCCTTCCCTGTTTTTACCGTCCCACTAACTCTGCAGTCACCCTCTAGACTCGTAGCAACTATTGACATACTCTGCCTATTTACGTACTCCGCCGCGTCCACATAGACCACGTCCCTGGCACTACGGAATCTTTTGTGGAGAGCTCTCGCTCTTGCATTTCTTCGATCTATGAAGCAATTATGTTCTGTGCGCTCATGCCGCACGTGCTCATCAGCGAATTTTCACACACTGTTACTATATGGCAGGAGCTGGGCTTTGCCCTCTGACCTCTGGGGCGCTGCCACGATCGTGTTCCTCTGTGGCAGCACCAAATCACCAGTGCCACCTATTATTTGCGGGGTTAGTTTCTTCAGCGAGCTCTTTCGGCTCATTTCTCTGCTGCCGGGAGTCCGCAATGTAGAGGAGGCGTTTGATGGCGCACGACCCTGCATTTAAGGTCAATCTTTTTGCGAACACTGAGAAGCATGGCAACGGAGCAGCTGGCCGCAACTGCGGTGTCGACGACAAGTGCATAATTTGGTGGCTGAAGCAGAGAAAGGAGCTCGTTGAAATGAATAAATCGAGGAAGACATTCCGTGAGAAAGCATGCAAGTTACTGGAATTCGTAATCTGATAAATGGGACCATATGGCCTGGCCCTTTGCAAGGGCCACATCTAGTCAAAATCGCGAAAAGAAAGTATAGCCCTTACACGTGTCTACAGGGTTAAAGAAAAAAAAAAATACACACACACACACACACACACACACACACACACACACACACACACACACACACACACACACACACACACACACACACACACACACATATATATATATATATATATATATATATATATATTGTACCTGCTAATTTGTATGCTGCAATTCCATTACTCTCAAACATGTTGCACATGCCACACATAAACGAATAGCACTTCTAATCTAGTGTGCTGTCACTGTGAAAGTGGCAGGGCAGCTACAATTTTGGGTTCTTAACTCTGCTTATTGCTGTCATGAACTACTGTGCTTGTTGCTTTCAGCAGTGCAAGAAAGACTTAATTTCTGCCATCCATTTCGCAGCCAGAAATTGCGTCGCTGTTCAGTGGCAGCACAGCAGGTTAAAAGTGCTGTTCATGTGGGGCACAATTGAAAGCTCTGGTCATGAGGTGCGAGTAGGTAGTCGCATATTCATTTTTTTTTTTTTAAAGCAAACCTTTCTTTTGGGCTCCTCCACACTTACGTGTAATAACTGTCTGGCAAACGTGTAATGGCTGTCTGGCAAACGTGTAATGGCTGTCTGGCAAACGTGTAATGGCTGTCTGGCAAGGTAAATTGTGTTGATCATGAAGACAATGTAATTATATGTGCTGACTTGAGCCGCAATTTTGTTGCGATTACTTTTTGAGGGTACTCCTTTTCATGCTTCATCAGTGGTCGGAGCGACGCTTTGCCCGCTTTGTCAGTGAGATCAGCCAGGCGTGAATGGTCTATAAGAGCGGCATAGAATCGAGTGGAAGGCATGCTGCAGGCAGTATAAGTTGGAGCATCCACATACCTGATATCATTAACCAATAGAGCTAAACAATAAGTGTCCCCAACAGATAATCTCAGCTGATCTAGCAGGAAGCTATTGCTTGACTTGAAGGATCATTCTCCAGTAATTTCAGCTCTCTCTCCTTTTCTGACTTACATATTTTGGTTTCTTTTTATGACTGAGAAAACAAATTGTGTAATAGGTAGGAAGTTGAAAAGTGCTGCATTGGACATTTCCTGTCACTCACTACAACTTTCTCATAGGCATTTTTTTCCTAAATTTAAGACATTTGATTAATAATCTTGACTAATTATGCAATTAGAATATAGGAAATAGTGTGGCTTGTGTAATAGAGTGGATAATGACACGTTTAAGCTGTTTCCTTCTTTAGTGAACAGGAATATCTTTAAAACCCTAGCTTCAATTAGCGGCGACACCCTTTAGACATGTGCTCCATACTTTTATATTTTTTCTGTGTTTATGTGGCTCCTTATTTGTTTTCGACTAATATGCATGGAGAGAACTACACTGAAGCTTGTCTAAAATTTTTAGTGCAACACGAAAAATCGTGAAGAAAGCTGGGAAAAGACTGAACATGTCATGTATCTGTCGTGTAGTCTTTCTCGGTCTTCCTTTGGATTTGCTGCTGCACTTTGCTAATTTTGAAAAGAATGTTTACTGTTCCTGAAGATCAAAGCAGCTGGCTGGTGATTCCCTTACATATGTTTTTTATACGAGTTAAGTCCTGTTTTGATTAGAAAATAAAGCAGGTCAGAGTATGTTCCTGTAATGTTTGTCTTTGTTTATTTTAGAAAAGTGACTCTGAAGACTCTGGAAATGATGAACCGGAAGACTTTTATGATATGGTGAAGCATAATGTTGAGCGTCCAAGGCTGCCAGCAGCAGGGCCAAAAGCTGATAGACTCGCAGAATGTATATCTGCCCTTAGCAGCCCAAGGCCACAGGAGTCAATGCCTGATGGTGTCTTGGCACAGCTCCCACTTGAAGGTAAGTTTGTTAATGTTAATTTAGAGCTATATTTTAGAACTATGTATTGTATTCTCCATCATTATCATTTTCAATGATTTAAACAAGTACTGAGAAAATGTTTACCATGTTTTTATTGCTTCAACTGGATAGCCATCAATGCCGTTGACAGCTATCCAGTTAATTGAGGCTCCAGTTACGATATGGAGCTTCAATTCCACAAAAGTGCAACTAATATTTAATTATGTCAAGTTTTAATGTGATCAGTTCAAAATGCACGCCAAGGGCAGCGCGGCTTTGGATGTGAAAAGGAGGGTCATCACGTCATTGAAACCTGTTGTGGTGGTGGTCCCTTGGTAGCAGATACATACATGCCACTTCTCACAAAATTTTCATAAAGCTCACGAATTTGGGCTTGATTTAAGGTTTTGTGAATGCTGTTTGAAGTTTTACAAAAACGTTGTTTGCCAAAAAGTTTTGATAGTCCATCTTGTAACCTTCCGTTAAAAGTATATGTTAAAAGGACAAGCGGTGTACTTGCCTTGAGCAAATTTATACAGACAAGTTCCTGAAGCATGCGAAATCGGCAGCAGCAAAGTTGCTGTGAAGTTAAAGGTACCCTAATGGCAAATATTGAGTCAAGCAAAAGTGATGAGTTTATGGTCGAAAATGTCTAAGGCATTGATATTGCTACGGCACAATATGTGCGATCACGAAAGGCCAGCAGTGTGAAGACGACGACGACGATTAGATGCTAGCGCGGGCTGTTGCCTCTTGGCCTAGCGCAGCGTATTTTCCTTGTAAATATATTTGTACATAGCCTTTCGTCTGCGTCATCCTACGTAACATATCTGGTGGAGGTGGACGTTCCCTGTACCTCGTCACGGAGCTTCGCAGTGGACGGTACGTCGAGCCTTCCTTCATGGCTCCCGGTGACGACAACCCGACTCCGCCAGCTCCGACACCTGCTGCCCCTTCGACGACCTACATCACTCTCCCCGCTACCCGTGATCCTGGCGTATTCTCGGGCCACGATGGGGAAGACGTCGATGACTGGATCAGCCTCTATGAACACGTCAGCCGCAATAACCGGTGGGACCCTACTATTATGCTCGCCAACGTAGTCTTTTACCTCGGTGGCACACCTCGAGTTTGGTATCGCACGCACGAAGATGAGCTCACCAGTTGGGATTCACTTAAGACACAGCTTCGAGACTTGTTCGGCAACCCCTACGGTCAAAAACTTGCCGCGCAGAAGGCGCTTTCCGGCCGTGTGCAGACGTCAACAGAGCCCTATGTCACGTACATTCAGGACGTCTTGGCTCTGTGCCGCAAAGTTGACACCCACATGACTGAGTCAGACAAGGTTTCCCACATCCTCAAAGGCATTGCCGATGACGCCTTCAACTTGCTCGTTTGCAACAACGTAGCCACGGTGGATGCTGTTATAAAAGAGTGCCGCCGCCTGGAACTCGCCAAAAGCCGACATATTGACCAGCAGTTTGCCCGTCTGCCCAACACCCCAGCGACATCTTCCTGTGCCGACGCTCCTCGTCCCAACAACACTGCCGATGTTACCAGGATCGTCCGGCGTGAGATCGAGGCCGCCTATCCGGCTGCCTTCGACTCCAGTCCCACCAACACATCTGCAGTCCCGGTCTCACTGATCCAGGCAGTTGTCCGCCAGGAGTTTGAAAACATGGGTCTTCACACCATCTGCTCGGCCCATCGCCCTGATACCCGCCCGGCTTCTTCGATTTCGCCCCGTCCCGCATCTTCTTACCCACCACGTTTCCGCAACCCATCTGAGTGGCGCACTGCTGACGACAAGCCTATTTGTTTCCACTGCCATCGAATCGGGCACATTTCTCGGCACTGTCGTAGTCGCTGGAGTTCCCCGATCCGGTCTACTTATACTGCCTCCTCTCACCCCTCAGGTGGCCCTTCTCGTCCCTATGCCGCACGCTCCGATAATGCCGCCACTGATTCTCCTGCAACGAACCGTCCCTATTCTCGTTCGCCTTCGCCCCAACGACGACAATCTCGCTCTCCCCAGCCCCGTCGCTCCTATTCGCCGACTCCCTTTGGGCGCCGCTCCCAGCCGGAAAACTAGACGATGCAGTGCCTCGCGGTGACGCTGCATTGCTCCCTACGCCGCCAAATCCTCTACTGACTTTGCCCACTCATCTGAACCTTCTTGACGTGCACGTCGACGGTGTTTCCGTGTCTGCTCTCATAGACACTGGGGCGCATTTGTCCGTAATGAGCGCTGACCTTCGTAACCGGCTCAAGAAAATTATCACGCCCGCCACGACGCCTGTTGTCCGTGTCGCCGATGGCGGAACAGCCCCCGTAATTGGTATGTGTACCGCCTGCGTCTCCTTCGCCGATCGCTCAACAATCGTGCTATTCACAGTCATCGCCCACTGTCCCCACGACATCATCCTCGACTTAGACTTCCTCTCCGCACATTCTGCTCTCATCGATTGTTCCGCCAGTACTCTCCGCCTTGACCTGCCTGTTCTGGATCCTACTGAACCACACCCCAGTCGCCTCAGTTCCGCCGACTTCGTTCGCTTGCCACCTTCGGCACTGACCTACGTTGACCTAGTGTCATCCCCACCAGTCCCCGACGGTCACTACATCGCGGCTCCTATGCAAGACGTCCTCCTTACACACGGGATCACAGTACCCCATACAGTTTTATCTATTACGGCGAATTGCGTCTGCCTGCCAGTGGTCAACTTTGGCTTGACGACACAAGTGCTGCCACGTGGGATGTCTTTGGCCCAGCTTTGTTCGTTCGAGGATCACTCAGTAGCATCCATTGCAGTAGACGCCACTTCATCCGATACTTCTCTACCATCGCAGTCGACAAATTGTTCCATCGCTGACTTACGGAAAATGATTGCGCCCGACTTGCCCTCCGAGCACGCTCGTGAACTCTACCGCGTTCTGTTTTCCTACCACGATATTTTTGACTTTAACGATCGTCCTTTAGCCCAAACTACAGCTGTCAAACATCGCATTAATACCGGCGATGCCCCTCCTATTCATCGCCGCCCGTATCGAGTGTCACCAGCTGAGCGTCAAGTTATTCACGCAGAAGTTCGCAAAATGCTTGCCAAGAACATTATTGAACCGTCATGTAGTCCTTGGGCGTCACCGGTTGTGCTGGTAAAAAAGAAGGATGGCTCATGGCGCTTTTGCGTGGATTATCGGCACCTTAACAGGGTTACCAAAAAGGACGTGTACCCCCTACCTCGGATTGATGACGCCCTTGACTGCCTCTACGGTGCTCGCTATTTCTCCTCTATTGACCTTCGCTCCGGCTATTGGCAGATTGCCGTGGACGATCTCGACCGCGAGAAGACTGCCTTTGTGACACCCGACGGTCTTTATCAATTCAAGGTGATGCCGTTCGGCCTATGTAACGCTCCTGCCACTTTTGAACGCATGATGGACTCCCTTCTTCACGGTTTCAAATGGTCCACGTGCTTGTGCTACTTGGACGACGTTATCGTATTCTCCCCAACGTTCGCTACGCACCTCGAGCGCCTCTCAGCAGTCCTGGACGTTTTTCGGCGAGCCGGTCTGCAACTCAACGCATCGAAGTGCCAATTCGGCCGTCGCCAGATTACCGTCCTTGGACATCTCGTTGACGCGAACGGAGTGCAACCGGACCCAGGCAAGATCCATGCTGTTACGCACTTCCCTGTTCCGACGTGTGTCAAGGATGTGCGCAGCTTCATCGGCCTTTGTTCGTACTTCCGCCGTTTCGTGAGGAATTTCGCCGCCATAGCACGACCACTAACCGACCTTTTGAAAAAAGACTCTCCTTTCCAGTGGGGCGATAACGAGGCCTCTGCATTCTCTCATCTAATCGACATTCTCACAACGCCTCCCGTTCTGGCCCATTTCGATCCTTCTGCGCCTACCAAGTCCGTACTGATGCCAGCGGTCACGGAATTGGAGCAGTACTAGCACAACGCCAGCGTGGCCACGACCGTGTTATCGCTTACGCCAGCAGGCTCCTCTCACCCGCGGAGCGCAACTATTCCATCACTGAGCGTGAGTGTCTGGCCCTAGTTTGGGCGGTTGCGAAATTCCGCCCATACTTATATGGCCGATCCTTTTCCGTTGTCACAGACCATCACGCGCTTTGTTGGTTATGCTCATTGAAAGACCCTTCAGGAAGACTTGGTCACTGGGCCTTACGCCTCCAAGAATATTCGTTCTCTGTCACCTACAAATCTGGCCGACTACACAAGGACGCTGACTGCCTGTCTCGCTACCCGGTAGACGAGCCTGACGACGCCGACAGTAGTGCCGCCGACGGCATTTTCTCTGTGTCTGCCTTCGCTAACATCGCCGATGAGCAGTACCGAGACCTATCGCTGCGAGTACTCATCGAGCGTCTGCGCTCTACACCTACCGACGCATCCGTTCGCCGTTATGTCCTCCAGGGCGGCATTCTGTACCGAAGGAGCTTCCTCCCTGATGGCCCTGATCTTCTTCTTGTCGTGCCAAAACATCTACGACAGGCTGTGCTCTTTGAGATGCATGACGCTCCCACTGCAGGACATCTTGGGGTAACCCGCACGTACGACCGCGTCCGCCGCCGCTTCTATTGGCCTGGTCTCGCTCGCTCCGTTCGACGCTATGTTGCTGCCTGTGATCCCTGCCAGCGTCGGAAGACACCTCAGGTGCTACCTGCCGGTCATCTCCAGCCGATCACCGTCCCTGTGGAACCGTTCTTTCGTGTTGGATTAGACCTGCTCGGTCCCTTTCCCACGTCATCCTCTGGGAACAAATGGGTAGCCGTCGCGACTGATTACGCCACCCGATACGCTATCACTCGGGCTCTCCCTACCAGCTGCGCCACTGACGTCGCGGACTTTCTCTTGCATGACATTATCTTGCTTCATGGCACCCCGCGACAGCTGCTTACTGACCGTGGTCGAAACTTCCTCTCGAAAGTCATCGCTGACATTGTGCGTTCCTGCTCCATTCAACACAAACTGACTACTTCATACCATCCTCAAACCAATGGCCTGACAGAGCGGTTAAACCGTACTCTTACCGATATGCTGGCCAAGTACGTTTCCAAGGACCACCACGACTGGGACATCGCCCTTCCTTACGTAACATTTGCGTACAATTCTTCCCGGCACGACACCGCCGGATTTTCTCCCTTTTATCTCCTGTACGGTCGCGAACCTACCTTGCCCCTAGACACGGCACTTCCTCCTGCTGCGGTCTCAACAAGCGAGTATGCGCGCGACGCCATCGCCCTCGCCGACCATGCACGCCAGCTTGCCCGTGCTCGACTTACGGCCTCACAGACCACTCAGCAGTGTCAGTACAACGCCCGCCATCGTGACGTACAGTTTTCACCTGGTGCGCTCATGCTCCTGTGGTCGCCCTCTCGTCACGTCGGTCTTTCAGAGAAACTTCTTTCGCGATACACAGGGCCCTACCGCGTGCTGCGCCAGGTGACGCCTGTGACTTACGAAATTGCTCCTGTGGGCTCAACCTCGTCCTCTCCTGTGGCATCTAGTGATGTCGTACACGTCAGTAGGCTCAAGGCCTACTACACTGCTTCCGAGTCCAATCTTTAGTCGCTCCGGGACGGCGCTTTTGCAGCCGGGGGTAGTGCTACGGCACAATATGTGCGATCACGAAAGGCCAGCAGTGTGAAGACGACGACGACGATTAGATGCTAGCGCGGGCTGTTGCCTCTTGGCCTAGCGCAGCGTATTTTCCTTGTAAATATATTTGTACATAGCCTTTCGTCTGCGTCATCCTACGTAACAATATTATCGGAAACAGAGCTTTAGTAATCGAGAAGTTGAGGTAAATGCAGGACACAATTTGACTCTATCGGGACTTTCAAATACTAGCCCGATAACATAGGGACTCCTTGTTATAATTCTGTCCCTAGTACTCAACCACTCATAATAAAAAAGATAATTGTATTGCATTATAAAACCGAAGGAAAAGCTACTTGTCTACTTCTAATCGATTCTTAGGAAATATAACTTTTTGGCGTAGTGCTGCGCTGGTTTTACTAGCTTGCAAAACCTGCACAAACTGCAAGTAGCAGAGAATGAGGCCCTTTACGACGAGTGTCAAAGATTGTGTCTATGATTCAGCGCGCTTTCCCTTCCTCTTCTGCACTGTCGACTCTGTCTTGGCTCAATTTCTGGCCGCGCTTTTGCTTTTTGCACAAGAAACTAACGCCAACTGTCATGCACAGTTTTATTCATTGACGGCAGTAAAGCATGGTGATGGTGTATGGAACATTGGAACTCCATGATTGGTGGCGGGTGATTTGAATCGCACTAGAATATGTGAACCTTTCAGACATGATTTCCTCTTAACCTGAGCATTTTCTTGGCACGAAAGAAGCACTGCGAGAATTCTGGAGTGCTGTTTTAACAGTCCACATTGACTTAATATGTGCCTTTAATTTCCCTTTAATTACAGTGTTTAGCTTGGCAGTATTATCTGTGCCAAGTTTGTTGCTGCTTTTGTGCTGCATTTAAATGTAAACTCTCATCAATAAAGTATGTATGTAATCCTGAAAAGGCATGCATTCAGGGCAAACTTTATTTTTATAAATGTGAGCTATTCTCTTCTCTGCTGCACCTTTTCGATGTTGTGCGTTTGTATAGCATTTTATGAATTTTTAAGTTCACAGGTTGGCAGGTAAGTAGATAACACTGACACATACACGTGCACTATGCAGTGCTACCAAAAGCCGAGCCCATTTAGCACTCAATGGGGCGAGGGGAGAGGGTATCCCCCTGTGTTTCCAAGAGAAGCTAATTGTTGGAAGGGTCGATTTGGCAGCTTTCAGAGGCATGGTCATTGTATGTCATTCAACCATTGCACTGGGCTGACTGGCGGGCTCTTAAGTTGGTTTTGATACCACATGATCAGTGTTGTGATGAGTCTCCTTTTTCATGCCCAAAGCAGCAACGCACTTGAGGCACATTTTGAACAGGTCATATAAAAATAAAAGGTGCTGCAATTCATTACTTGTGGTCTCAAGAAATTGAAGCATTGAGGCTTTGTACCATAATTATGGGGTCAGCAGCTACCTAAAAAAGAAAAAAAGAGAGGACATAAGCAGGAATTAACATGCATAATGTTTGGTCTGTAAAAGTAGTATATTGGGACAGATGGACCTGTAGGGTATTTTCCTTCTTGCCTTTTGCATTTGCAATTGCATGTTCATGTAAGTGCATATTTGGCGAGTACCCCAGCAAGATCTGTCCATCCTTTGATGCTTTATATCTGCAAAGTAAATGCATAATTGGCCACGTTAACATGTAATTGTTGTAATAGTGCAACAGTAAATGATTGGTGGAATAGTAAGCATGCATAAGCTAACTAAATAAGTAAGCAAAGTAGCAGCTGAGCCAAAGAAGGCTTTTGCATTAGTAAACAATTCTCAGATTTCTGTAGCATTTCTTACTGTATGCATTTGAGTAGTTTTATTTTTGGGTGTAAAATGATTGCCTTTGTATTCTATCTGTATATTGGGTAATACTTATAACAATAAAGTGTGTATTTTTCTAATTCACATGAGAACATAGGCGTATTTTCATCATATGTATTTGTATACTACTATTAGTACGATTTTATTACTATCTTTTCTTGGTATAAAATTATGCCAATGTGGCATGTATACACAGTGAGAATGTGTATTTGTGCATTGTATATTTATGTTTGGGTTTCGATGCCAAGGATAGGGGTAAGAATCGAGCTTCTACATAGCAGGTTTTTGTCCTTGACCTCGTATTTCTTATGCTGTAAGGAATTTCGGATGGAGTGGTTTGAAAGTTTGAGTGGTTGGTTGGAGTGGTTGAAATTTGCTTTGACACAGAATTTTCATGTCAATACTGCTGTAAGAAATCGTAAAGTACCAAGTTAATCTGTAGGCTGCCTTGTGGGATGCCCACCATAGCAATAACTTGGTGGCGAGCCTTTAAAGAGAGAGACTCTGCAATATGTATCTCCGAAGTTACAACCTTACATCACAAGTGAGACAAACAATAACTTGCTAAAAGTCTTGCAATTTTTGCAGTGGAAGTTATTCAAATTGAATGTCTTCGTGTCCTCAACTTAGGGATATTGCCACAAGCACTCAAGTGGGGAATCATTCACTACAGAATTGTTATTGGGAGTAGTTTCTGAAGAAAATGAATGTGCTTTGTACTGCGGGCAGGGTGCAGAAAGGGCCTCATAACTGGTTATATGTGTTGGGGATAATCGAGGTCTCTGGGAAGTTCTGGGTATGATATGTAGAGGATACTTTTCCTTTATAATCATTAGGCACATAGATGGAACTTTTGATTCTAATGTGCAAGGCATTGGTTTAACTTTGTGGCATAATGATGTGATTGTGTGACACTTACACCTTCTTGTCTCTACCACATGTAGTGCTGTCCCTCATCTTCAGACGGCTGGATGATGTGTCACTGTGGCATTGTAGCCAGGTTTGCCGCCGCTGGCGGCATATTCTGGAGTGTGAACTCAGTGAAGATCACTGGTCTTTGTTCATCAAACACCGTTGGCCTCTCTTCAAGCCTCCTCACAAAGTCACTTCTTGGAGGATCCTTTACAGCCGTCTGTGCGTACCACTTACTTTCTGCAAAAAACAAGGGGCTTGTAGTTAGTAGATAGCATGTGCCATGGAGCACTGGAAACCATTTTTATTGGGCTCTACATAAACGTAACCAAAGTTTCTAGATTTCATTTTATTTTATGAAATCAAGAGTTCGATGAAAACCTGTCTGGGTGGAATCGCTAATACTGAAAAATAAAATGGACGCCAACCAAAAACATAAAGATTAGAAAACAAGATGTTTCAGCTCCCATGCGAGGGCCTTGTATAGGAACTGAAAGGTCTTGCTTTCTTTTATTCTCATTTTATTTTATTGCAAAGGCTATGCTACTGTAGCCAACACTACTGATCCTGAGAGGGTTGTCTTTGTACTAGTTTGCTGTGGCTGCGTTGTGTAAGAGGGAGCACTTTGTGTGGACTTTCTTACCATGGGTACAGAGCTACAAGTTCTATTTTGTTTGTGCCCGCTTCCTTTCTACAGGCTGTCCCAGCTATTGCGCACCGAACTTTAAAAACAGACCGATCATCCTACATGACTAAGACCAAATGCATGTTGTTCAGAGTCTAGTTGAGAAGCTGTTGGTAATTTTGATGTGAAAGCGTCAAACGGCCCATTGAGCAAAAAAGCCAGCATCTGTTGTATGGACAAGCGAGAAACAGCCCCTAAATTTCCATTGGCTGCGACGCCATGTCATGAGCATGCCTTGAGGGAGCAGAGCAGGGGAAAGGGGACCCATGCTGCTGCTATAGCATTCCAAGTGTTGCTTCACTTCACTTTATTTCCTTAAAGACCCTGATGTGAGGGTATTAAATAAGGGGTGGGACACATAAGATTAACAGAATACAGAAAAAGTTTTGGACGAGTTACACAAACAAAAATTATCGTAATACAAGCGCACGCATAATTTGGTTAAGGAACATAGATAGGCATGTGATGGCAGCAAGTTTTTGGGGAAGGCCGTTCCAGTCGCTAGCAGTCCGGGGAAAGAATAATGAAGAAAAAGTTGTTGTGCATGCTCTTGGTCGAGATACCTGCTGCTGATGTCCGGTGCGAAGAGAGAAGCATAATGGGGGAGGACAGATGTAGGGCTCCTGTGATAGCTAGGAAAAAAAAGAATTTATGAAATAAGCATAAACTAGCAATATGGTGATAAAGTACAATAGTAGGTAGGTTGGACTGCGATTTCAGAGATATGCTGATATCAAAAGAGTAAGAGAAATGAATGAATCTGGTTGCCCTGTTTTTGAAATGATTCGAGTGAATTAGCAAGGTATACTTGTTTTGGGGACCAGATGGGCAATGCGTATTCTAATTTTGATTGAATTAGTGATTTGTATGCAAGTAGCTTAACATGCTTGGGGGCAAAGTGGAGATGACGCTTTAAGAAGCCAAGCGTTTTGTTGGCAGATGAAATAATGTTTGCGATATGGCTATTCCACGTAAGATCATGACTAAGATGAACACTGAGATATTTATGTGATTGGACAGGGTTGATAGGAATGTTAGAGATAGTGTAGGGAAACAGGAGAGGATTACTGTGATGGTGGAAAGATATATATTTGCGTTTGTTTATATTAAGTGTCGTTAGGCAGTCGTTGCACCAGTTTTGTACCAGATTTAGGTTATCTTGTAGGGATTGCTGGTTAAAGGTGTCAGTAACTGTTTTGTAAATGATGCAATCATTGGCAAACATCCGAATATGGCAATCTAATTTCTGAGGTAGGTCGTTAATATAAATTAAAAACAAAAGTGGCCCTAGCACAGATCCTTGGTGCACCCCTGAGGAAACTGGTAATAAATTAGACATTTGTTTATTAATGATGACTGATTGGGAGCGGTGAGTCAAGAATTCTTTTATCCATGCTAGTATGTCACAATGCAAGTTTAGGCCGGAAAGTTTCAGAAATAGGCGGTTATGGGGCACCTTGTCAAATGCCTTAGCAAAGTCGAGGAAGATTGCATCAGTTTGGAGGTTAGCGTCAAGGTTGGCATGCTGGTCATGAACGAAAATGGCTAGTTGCGTTTCACAGGAGTATCCTTTATGAAATCCATGCTGTGATGAATGAAAGAAATTATTTGAGCCCAGAAACTGCATTGTTAAAGAGTAAGTGACTTGTTCCATGAGCTTGCAGGGTGTGCTAGTTAGCAATATGGGGCGGTAGTTAAGTGGTGAATCTTTTTTACCCGACTTGGGGACTGGGACGACCTTCCCCATTTTCTAGTCATGGGGTAGGATACCTGTAGAAATAGACTGCGAGAACAGCAAGCATAAAAACTTGGCAGACGTATGGCGAGTGTTTTTTAAGACCTTTGTGTTGATTTCATCAATACCGGTAGATAAAGAAAGTTTTAACTTATCTATAAGAAGGGATATGCCAGTTTCAGAGAACGCAACGGCTGGCATTGCAGTTGTGGGGTGACTGGCTGTCATGAGGGGTGGTGGTTCTTGTTCTTTAGTGAATATAGATGCGAAGGCAGAATTAAATATGTTAGCGCACTCAGCGTCTGAAATAACACATCCAGAATCGTCAGTCAGGGTAACAATGCGCGAAGGTTGGGGTTTTAAAAGCTGCCAGAATTTAGTCAGGTTATCTGTAAATATGTTTGGCAAGTCGATATGATAAAAGGAACCTTTAGCGTTTTTTACTGCAACCAAATATGCCTTTTCAGCAGCGTAATATTTTTCCCATGCGCAGTCTGTTCTGCTCAGCTTAGCGCTACGGAAAAGACGTTTTTTATTTTCTAATCTTCCAAAAGTCTTGGTGAACCATGGCTTGTGGTGGTTAGCGCGGAAGCTGAATTTGGGCATATATTTATTAGTAAATTAATTCATTTTAGGTTTAAATATTGACTAGTTTGTGTGGATGTCTTGTTCGTCAAACTACTCCTGATATGATGGAAAAAAGGCCTCCTATTCCGCATTGAAGGCCTCATAGTTTCCTTTGTTGTAAAGAGAAATTGTTTTTTGGGAAGTTGCTTTTGTTATTAAGGTGAAGTTAAAGCATGCATGAATGACTTTATGATCGCTGAATTCACGGAGATAATAGCGTTGAGGCTGCCGGGGTGGCTAGATAGTATGAGGTCTAGAATGTTAGTATCTCCGGCGATGCATGTAGGCTGGTTTACTAGTTGGGCTAGGTTAAAATTTAAGCAGACATCCATAAATTCACGGAATTCATCCAGTCTAAAAATAGGTCCATGAGGGGCGCTCCAATTTATGCCAAGATAGTTTATATCTCCAAAAAGAAGGGTGTGTGCCATAGGGTGCCTAGTTCTAAGTTCGTTTAAAATGTGCAGTTTGCGGTGGGATTCAGGGCTATTATGAGGGGTTCTATAACAAACGCCAATTAATATAGATACTGGTGTGGCGCGACAAAGGAGTCATAATATTTCAAGGTCTGATGAGATGTTGATGTGGGAACACTGTAGCTGATTGCTTGTAGCTATAAGGATGCCACTCCCTCGAGAGCTAGTGCTATCGGCACGGAAAAGATTAAAATTTGGTAGGTTGCAAAGAACGTCAGCGTCGCTTATATTATCAGTCAGCCAAGTCTCTGTCAAGACAAGCAGGTTGCTGCGCGTTGAAGACACGAAGCTGTGGACACAAGATCGCTCTTTGAAAGCAGGCTGCGTATGTTGGTATAGATAACCGAGAGGCAAATATTCTCTCGAGCGGCGGTATCGCAAAGATTAGGTTTGTGACGATGGCGAGTTAAGCACTATTTAACCGTTTCTGTGACAGCATCAAAGCTGTAGCGTTTCTTTCCAAGAAACAGTGTCTTGTACCGCAGGGAGAACGGTCCGGTTTTTACTTTTGCAAACATGACAAGGTGTTGGCATGCTTTATGAACAGGAAAGGAAAAATCTCTCCAATGCTAAAATCGGTGCCTTTTAACTTGGGCCCGTTTGAGAGAAGTTTCTTTTGTTTTAGAGGACAAAAGTTTCACTATAATCGGCCGCTGACCGCCTTCTACAGTCGCAAACTACAGTCGAACCTCAATATATCAAACAGCGCGGTGATCGCAAAATAGTTCGATATAGCCAGAATTCGATATATAAAATCACGTAGAAAACGCGTCAAAAACTAGCACAAATCAATCAATGAACCAATCGTGGCGCAATAGATACTTGCATGAAGCTTCAAACAAAGTATTTATTTCGTTCACTGAAAGTACTGAAGTAGCGTAGCCTGCTTCATATTGGCAACCGCGTGCTTGACCACGGCATCTGCAACATAGTCCAAACAGTCCACAAGAGACAGTCCAGTGCCTTCTATTGCTCCGCAGTAACGGCGTACAACGGCCAAAGCAGCTACAGCCTCAGTTGCAGTCGGAAGCAGGGCAACATCAGCGCTTGCTGGATCAGCCTCGGCAGCGTCTTCGTTTGGCCACTCAGCAGTCACTTCTGCCACGATCTCCACGTCTGTTAACTCCGCCACTGTTCCGGTGCTGTCGTCACCGCCAACGAAGTCCTCAATGCACATGCTGTGTGGCTCAGCAACGACAAAGCGCTCCAACTGGCTCCAGGTTTCTTCGAGCTGGCATTCTTCCGGGCCCTTACGTTGATAAACCTTTTGTACACCGCCTTCTCGACGTCTTCAAAGGCAGCTTTGCGCACCCGCCGCACGCCTGAGTGCTGGTTCTGTTCCACCTTGGCCTTTATGTCACTCTTGTTTTTCAGCAGAGTGCTCAAAGTATACTTCTTGGGATGTTGAAAGCTTCAGCGACGCTCGACTTCTTTTCTCCATTTTCAACGCGCTGTATCACTTCCAATTTTGCAGCAAATGTCAGGGACGTCCGCTTCTTCGCGTTTGCAGCCATCAATCACACCAACCACGACAGGCCTAAGCCACACACACACACTAACGACTGGCGTAGCACAAGCGGCAACACCGAGACGCACGTGTCGTTGACGTTGTCAAACTAGCCAACCTGGCCAAGCCACGCCAAGCCGCCACGTGCGTACGCCGCTACGTTCAAATGGCGCCCTCGGCGCAACCGATGTGGGCAGCTGTCGTACGCAGCAGTCTGGAACGCTCATCGCGCCGCCGCTATCTTCGAAAGTGTTGCGGGAAAGCTCGCCTCCTGTCAACAGAGCGTACTTGGTCTGGGGCGGCAGAGTTCGATATATCCATTTTACATCCGGCCCTGTTCGAAATAAAAAATTAAAAATGCATGTTATTTTCCACGCGATATAGAAAGTGTTCGATATACGCAATAATTCGATATATCCGTGTTCGATATATCAAGGTTTGACTGTATGTGCACGCTCAATTTGACATGGGTCCAAGGTTATGTGTAATTTGCCATGACTATGGTGGATTAGCAGTCAGTCAGTCAGTCAGGCAGTCAGTCAGTCAGTAGCAATTCTTCCGATTCGACGAACGTTTCGCGCGAATTAGAATCCGAAAGGCCATAGAATATCAAATTGCTGCAGCGTTACCTATTTTCGGCGTCATTTAACCTAGCTTCAAGGTTAGTAACAAGAGCAGCAGTCTTAGCGGACACAGATTGGGCAGACTGTAGATCGGTTTTGAGAGTAGAGACATCCTGGAAGACACTTTCTAAGTCTGCTACGTGCTTTCTCAAATCAGAAATGGTTATGTCGATAGAACGCATCTGACGTTTAAGGTCCTGAACATCGGTGATTATTTGGTCCTGACCGGTTGACAACGTCTCCAGCTTAGCAAGAATACAGTCCAGTTTGTCAGGACCAGAGTACGTCTCTATATCACCCGACAAGAGCAGGAGGGATTTTATAACACCAAAACATTCACCAGTGACAAAAATGCAACACTGCAGGCTCGGAAGCTGTACCAGACAGTTGTTATTAGTTTTCTTAGCAAAAAGGCAGTATGGTTTGCTGACCTGCAATGCGAAAGTCAGGGGATGAGGAGGCTGTGTCATGGTACAGCTACCAAGCCTACGAAGCGCGGGTGGGAGGCGGTGCTCTTTATACGCTGGCAGTAACGATGTTGTCACTGCCGCTTGCGCTTTCCATCCGGTGTCGAGGATCCAGTGAGGGAGCACGGCTTTCATCGACGAAAGGGGATAGGGTATCGTGCGGGGAAAGGGTATCGCCGTGACACCATGTCACTCTCGCTCTCAGAAGCCTGTGTTATCCGTGCGGTCCCTGTCCGTGCAAGCTGTCTCCTGCATTCTAACTGTGCCTTGGTAAGGCCAAATCGAAATGTGCCCACCCAACGCTTCCTAGATAGCAGACCTGTGCACTCAGCTTTATGATGTCATGCTACTTGGGCTGAAATTTCCATTGCCAAGCCTGGCATGACAAAAGCAGTAACGTAAATGTCACCGCTGCTTATTTGGGAGTGTCTCGATTAGATTCCATGGCAGTTGGGCAAGGTAGCGTGATGTTGTGGATCAAAGTGCATTGGACTTGTGCTGTCTAGGAGGAGTTGGCCAAGCTTCTCAATGCGTTCGCTTGCCCACGAGAAGTTCATAACTCGAAGGACTGGGGTGGTTGCTTGAGCTAGTTGGTAATTCATGATCAAAAATAATGTACAGCGCGAAAGACAAGGACTGCGAAGACGACATACACAGCGCTGACTTCCAACAACATTTAATTGTGTTGCCACATCGTGCGTATATATACAAGAAAGGGCATGCGCAGAAAATAAAAGGCAGTCACATGGGGTGTTCTAACAGCAAGTCACTGAACTAAGACCATGCTCTGTGTATGTCGTCTTCGCACTCCTTGTCTTTCGCGCTGTATGTTATTTTTGATCGAAGGACTGCTTAGTGGCGTTCAATTAGACATTAATGCTTTCGCATTCACACCTCGTAAGAAGTGTTTAGGTGTCCTCGTATTCTTTTTATTCCCTAACATAATATTAATTCATTAAAATTAATTATCTTGTTTTTTTTTTATAGTTTGAGTTGTCAATGCCTACTCGGAGTTGTAAATTACTGCAGTAGATGTAAGAATGAGATGATTCCAGCAAGGTGCTCATCATAGGTTTATTTTTCTTTGCAGAATGTGAAAACTTGTGAAATACGAAAAATATGTGTTTTCACACACATATATATATATATTTGCACACACATATAATATATATTTTGCACACACATCCTAGCCGCGCCATCAAACGATCTCTGTGGAAGAGCAAGCTGTACATATGGTACTTCACCGAGTGCCTATGATAATGGCATGCGTGTTGTTTTCACAATGCGTCAACAGATCCCGGCGATTGTTTTATACTAACGTCAAGGAAACGCACTGCCCTGAGTGGCAAGCCCGAGATAAACAGCTTGATCTGCAACAGAGACTGTTGGATGAGGCTGCTATCCCGTTGGCGTGGGTGTGTGTGTTTGCGTGATATTTTTCATATTTCATGGACTGTCTTTCTTGGCTGGAAAAAATAAACGCACAATGTGCACCTTGCTGGAAGCATCTTATTTTGATGTCTCTTACGATTATCTGCAACTCTCTAATTGACAGTTTGACATGTACAGTCGAACCTGACTATATATCGAACCCGTTTACATTGAATCATTCTTTATATAGAACAATTTCTGAACACAGTATAGTTACAATAGGTATATATAGCAAAAGTTACGCTTACATTGAATGAAAATAGCAGTGACTTCTGATATATCAAATGTCAAGCAGCTTAAAAGTGCCCCCAGAAGTTGGCTTTTCCTCGTGGTGGCGGGTAAACATGGCGGCGCGGCTCCATCAAACCGCTCTCCCTACCGTGACCACGCTGCGCCGAGCGAGCTGTCGACACTCCCCTGCAGAAAATTATCCTGGCCCACCTACAGCGCTTGCTCAGACAGCCAATCAGAGGCTCTTGTGTCCTCGTCGTGCAATATGGTGCAAGTGCAAGTTGTCTGGCTGCTTTTCGGGTTTATTGTGTTTGCGCCTTGTGGGCCTTCTCCCACAGTGTTGCCGTGATGAAGCAGCAGAATTCGCCTTTCGCCATGAAGCTTGAAATCATAAAACTGATCAAATGCAGTGAGAAGTCGGATTCCCCGCAGCGTGCAAGAGTACGAGGAGCACTCTCAGCACGATCTTGAAGAATAAGGGGGAGATTAGGACTAAAGTGTACAAACTTGCGACCCGTTGCCCGAGGCGCCATGTACAAGTGGTTCATCCGAAATTGCTTCAGGCGTGCCGGCTTCTGCATGCCCAGTGATGACTAATTTCTGATAAGTGCGACAAAGCTGCTGCTGGTGTTGCCGAAGTTTGGACCGAGCTGTCGTAATTTCCAGAAGGCGTTGACGAATCGACGGTCGACGAGTTTGTGAGTGCAGATGATGGTGTCGTGACTACAGGAGAGCCCAAAAACGAAGACTACATTGCCGACATCGTACTGAGCACAAGTGAAAGTGGCCACAATGAGGGAAGCAACAACTGTCCTTTGCCCACGTCCTCCAAGGTGATTGGTGCACTCGCACTAGTCTGGCGCTTCTGCGCGAATATGGAAGGTTGTGGCCTCAGTTGCTCCGACTCCTTAGACAATGTGGAGAAGTGTGAGCGTCGCAGGCAGCGAAACTGGCCAAGCAGAAGAAAATACAGGACTGTTTCATGCAAAACTAAGCTGTTTGATTGATAAAGTGATTTTGTAAATGGTATGTGCCTTTATGACACCCAATTCCTTAGCAGGCTTATATCGAATTATGCTCTATATCGAACTGATAGGCGTAGGCTTTTTTTTTTTTCTAGTTCGATATAGTCGGGTTCGACTGTATAACAGCAATTGTAATGTTAGATGATTAGTTCTGATTAACTGATTGGGTGTCGGGAATAAAAAATTACTTTTGTTTTCTCAAGTGCACTCCGAACAACATGCACTTAGTCTAATTTACATAGGATGATCCATCATTAATAAAGGTCGGTGCATGATAGCTGGGACAGCCTGTATATGCCAAAGCATTCTAACTGGTTGGTATAAAATTGCTTTTCTTCACAATCACCCACGTTTTGTCAGCATGGAACGCGTGATGGAAATTGCAGAGCCTGCCACTGCATTTTCCCTGATAGCCTATAGTGCAGGTCTGGGACATGAGGACCCAGAAAATATATAATTAATGAAATTCGTGGTTGTAAATGTTTCTGTAATTATGCAAAACAGGGCCTCTATACCCACGCACCGTCACCATGCCATAGCAATTAACTGTTCATCAAATTAATTGCAATCACGAATGGTAGCTGCCCATTTACCAGCAAACGAGGAAATGCTCTCCATAAGAAAAGTTTGAATATGGAACCTGTTTTATATACATTCTTCTGTTTTCTCATTTGGCAACATTAACTGATTCTACTAAGATAACTTTATTATTTGACTTTCTTGCATTTCAGTCCACAATAATTGCCCTCGTACACTAGTGCCTTCTATTGCTGTGCTGATGTTCAACAGAACTGCTTCACTTCTCAGACATTTTTTGAAGCGAAATTGCATACTGCAATCTTCAGGGTCAAGTAGCAACATTATTGCTGCATTGTATGACCGTTGTTTGACCTGCACACAATCCCTTTCCATTGCCCATCTGGTAGAACTCGCTGTGTGGTGCCAAGCAGCAGACAACAAAATGAATTGTGCAACATAGCCCCTGAGATTTTGCATGCGCTCGCCAATTTTCTAGGCCTCTCTTCACATTCATTGTGGCTTTTCAATGTAATTGAGCTACTTCACCACCTCATGCGAAGTATCAGAAGGAAGTTGGATCAGCTTGTGCATATCTTGGGCTTGGCCCATGCCACACATGACCTTATTTCATTGTCTGCTGTGTGGTGGCTTGTACAGATCTTTTCTGGTGGGACACAGCAGGTGGCAGAAAGGGGTCATGTATCTGCAGTCAGGGTGTCGGAACAAAATGTTTTTCATTCTGGTTTAGTTTCGTTCTACTGAAAAACAGTCCGTTCCAGTTCTGATCTGGAACGAAATAAAACAAATTGAACTGCAACATTTCATAAGTTTTGGTTCTCGTGCAAAAAATGTTGAAGCAGATTAATGATAAAAACATAGTATTTATTTTTCTCAATAAGTGAATTATAAATTTTGAGATCATGCTCAGTGCGTTGAGTCAAGGCACTGAGCATGATCTGAGCAACATGTCATAGAGTGTACTCTGCAAAATACGAGACCGCTGTTCCGATAAAACTAACTTAAAGGAACGTTAAAATTTCAGTAACAAAACATTGACACCCATAGAAAGTGAGACGATAAGCTCTTAAGCATGCAAGCCCTGTGATTTGCTACAATGCTGATCTGCTTGTGCACTGGGAGACATGCTTACATTAGTGGAGTGCTTGACTGGCGATCGCTCGCACTATTTCTGCTTTAGATATGCATGCTAATTTTGATGTTTCCTTTTGAAGTCCGTTGTTTCGGATTGCAGACTTTCCCCTTGAACCGAAAACCGATCAAAAATATTTCGGTTTCACTCTGCAACAAAATAATAACACTTCAATTACGTTCTCGTTCCGGGCAAAAATATAGATTATTCATTTTTCGTTTTGGTCTTAGTTCTGTTTCGACGCACTGTCTGCATTACCCTAAGTTGGGGTTTGCAATCTTATTGCCATGTAATTGGGTAGCATTGGAATTCATGTCCATCCACAATTTCTATTGCTTTCTGTTTCTTAAGCATGAAATACAGGTTTCCGGATGTCTATACCAGTTTTGTTTTACAACTTGCATGCAGTATTCTTTCTTATGGAAAATGGGTCGCAGGTGTTCCATGTTGTTACTAGTACTGCACTTCGATTTATTATGTCATTGACCTAGGAGCAACAATGCATTAGTTTGTTTGTAAGGCTCTTGCTTCTTTACATGACAACATTGCTGAAGAGACGGTACTGGTGCATGCAGGGTTGCCAGTGCACCGTGCCGGCGGTGCCTGCAGGAGCTCAGGGAAGGCCCCAGGGGCCGTGCTTACGACTGGGGCCCTGAGGGCTCCTGGCGCGCTGTGCGGCTGCAGCAGGAGCTGCGCTTGTTGCAGACAGAACCTCCTGAGGGCATTGGGGCTCTGCCACTGGACCCGCTGTGTGCCCACTGGCAGGCAGCTATTGAAGGGCCTCCAGACAGCCCTTATGAAGGTGGCCAGTTCCTCCTCTTTCTGCAGATTCCCAGCGCGTGAGTCTTCTCAATGTTTCTTCGGACTCTTTAACCCTTTGGGTGCCGGGCATTATTCCGAATTGCAAAACATTTAATTTCTGTCTAAAACACACATTACCAGCGTTTGAATTCAATGCTATTTATTGGCAGTATGTTTATACACTTCAAATTTCTATATCTTTAATGTCAAACAAAAATGGACTTATGCCAGTTCATGATATTCCGATGATTTGTGTTCCTTTGGTTATATGGCCTCTTCGTCCCTATCATTGTCCTTTGCATACATGTTGTAATCAACATTGAAGTCCTCTGAACCATACTTCATTAGAAATTCTTGAATTTCTTCGTCATTCATAGGGCATGCTTGCCTTTTTGCACTGGTTCACCATGTCAAATCCAGTCAATAAGCTTTGCCATGCCATTGTATAAAAACAAGTCCTATTATAAAATTTTAGTTTAACTGCTTAGATGGCACAGCTAGTCGAGATGTTACACGTTCATGAATTAAATGCTCAAAGGGTACTTAAAAGATTAAAGCATGAGCTCTCATAATAGCCAACTTCTGCAAAGCTGTCTTCCTAGTTTTCATATAAAATAAAAGGTATGCTGTGCCAGAGACAGTTGCCTTCTGGACACTGCCTATGACATGTTTGAGTGGATGTCTTGGCACAAATGAAGACCGCCTTGCCAGCTTTTGTTGTTGAAATTTGTGCTACTGCTTGCTAGTGCATAAAGGTTGAATGAAAGGTTGCCTGATGACAATGAGAAGTGGAAGAACCGGTTGCAGCAGGATGCAGAGGCTAGCAGTGTGAGGAGGAAACAGGGAAACGGTGCACATACATTGCTTCACAGTAAAAGGTACGCAGAAAATATGGTCAGGTGCATGGTTTGCTAGTATATGCTTATGTCAAGTTTGTACTAACATTGCTTTACATGGAATACTAGTCTACAGCTGGAAACCGTTTTTGTGTCGGCCATATAACTTACCCGATGTGGTAAGTTAAATGATGGCATAGTGGCTATGGCCTTGCGCTACTAAGCGTGACGGTGCGGCATCGAATCCTGGTCGTGGCAGCCACATTTCGGTGGGGGTGAAATGCAAAAACGCTTGTAGTACCGTGCATTGGGTGCGCTTTAAAGAAACCCAGTTAGCCAAAGTTTATCCGGAGCCTCTCACTACAGCATGTCTCATAATGGAGACATGGTTTTTACACTTAATGCCGCTGAATTTAATTTAACATTCCTTTAGCTACATAACTTGCAATGTTATGTTAAGCAGGTTAACTGTAAATTCATTGAATATTTTGTCGGTTCATGCATTTCAGAAGCAAATGTTGTTGTGATCTGCATCTAAAGTGCCCGTCACAGGTTTTAGCTTCGCAAAATACGACTGCCGGCATATGTTTCGGCAGCGACAATTTTGTCTGCAAAGTATTACACCAATGTGTGCTTCAAAAACAGCTCAGATTTCAAGCAAAAGCTTTTGTGCCCATTTTCTTGGAAAACTGGCACCTTGCCAGCAGCGATGTCGCATATGTGATGCTTCTGCATAGTTTGTAGTGCCTGCAGTTTGAGCAAATAGCCAGCAGCAGTGCAAGCAGCTCGGGGATTCGTATGAAATGCGGAGCATGCAAATGTGCCTCTGTAAATGTGCCATGCAGCAAGGAAAGGAGGGAGACAGAGTTCATGGTGTACAGTCAACAACCGATTTTCTGGATGCCCGATAATTCGGACACCCTTGCGTCACCGCCTCGTATCCTGTAGTGTCGTATCCATAAGAGTGTCTGAAATTTCAGATGCAAAAACCCTTCGCCGTGACCGCAGGTCCGAAATTGCATTAATCAAAGCCACCTCCGCCGCCATTTTGATTATCTCGCCGCCTCGAACCGGTGCTGTTGCACGAAGCAGCCGTACCACCACCACGGCAACGCAAGGCCCACCTGCTTTGATGTTCGCTACCAAGCGTCTTGCTGTTCGGTGGCTTGTTTTTCATTGAAAGAATTTGCTGCCGTCAGCAATGGCACTGATCCCACGTTTGTAATGCTCGCGAATGGTGGATGTCTCTCACCAATGGTGGATATTCTCGCCAATGGCTTTGAAGCTTGGAAAGCACAGCGTGTTGCATAATTCCTGTTCCCGAAAGTTAGCTGTGCCTCAATACAGTTATGTTACGCGTTGCACAGTGAAGCATACAAAGAGTGGGAAGGAGCAATTTTCACAGGACGCAGTCTGTATTCCTTAATTATACACCAGGCCTTCAGAGCTATTTCGGACGTGCCTGTAGCAATTTGAGCCTTTAGGGGCAGTAAAAGGCATGCATTCCGATTCCGGCATGCATTCCGCAGTCCGATTTTTCGAGCGTTTTCATGGTCTCTAGGGAGTCCGAAAAGTCGGACGATGACTGTAAACGTTACTCAGGCGCTCGGCTTCACTGAGAAAAGGAGGCAGAGGAACATCACTTGTGGGCGGTTGAGGCAATTCAAGAGTCTCTTCTTTGGGGAGGGTAGCTTGCCTCCTCACACTAAGGCCTGGTAAAATTTTATTTGCTTCTATGTTAGCTACTGCACAACCCTTTTCTAAATTTTTTTGTTGTAGAAAACTTCCTGGATGGCACTTTACAACTTCTAATGTATGACCAAATTTTTCACCAGGCCTGGTGAGGTTCCCTAATGGTGGAACTGCTGCCACGTGCTGCTACAAAAGCCCAATTCTTACAACAATTGCACCATGTCTGCTCCAAAAATTGTTCCAGCGTGTTCTATATAGGTCTGGCAGTAGTGATTGCAAAACAAAACCTCAACTTAAGCTTCACATTTCTGTGAGTATGGCGGTGGATCAATATATCCAGTTACGAATCAGCATCCGTTACTTTTGCTGGGCGTGGGTTGACAAAACAAATGAAGTGGGCTGTCGCTTTGTTTAAGAAAAAAAAATTCCTACTTGATTCAACTATTTCTAATGTATTTGCTTCTTGGTACATGATTTCTAGACTTCCGCTAGATAACAAAGTGTATTTTATTTCATCAAATAAGATTATTTGAAGCCTTCTAATGCACATATGACAACGAAAAAAGTTTCAAAATGAAACTTGCAGTGAATCTGACGCATCAAGTTAGCATAGAGCTATGTACGGACCAGCAGTAATGTGCAATTAGTCAAAAGACTGAAATGTAAACTAGATGCACTCATCTAGTATAGGACCAGGACATGCAGTTTCACTCAACAAAAAATGGCCTGATCCCAGAGATAGGGCTAGTGCAGTCTAAAAATGTGGGCCGATCCCAAAGGTTGTGCAGTCTAAAAAGAAACGCAGTAAACGAAAGAAATGTAATGGTTAAAAAAACTGTTCTGTATTAGAGTTAGATTGTACTAAAGCAGGGTAAGGTGGCGTAGGTGAAGTCCACTCAGGAGTGGTTGTCATCAAAGAAAGACAAGGTATACCTCCCCACTTCGGAATCACAAACACGGAAAAAACATGGAAGAGACCACATGGTACACTAATGTGCCCAGGAAGGCCTTGTCTTTCTTTGATAGCAGCTGCTGTTGAGTCTCCTTTTCTGTTTTTTTGCAAGATGACAGTCCGCTAACGTCTCTGAGGAACTTCACCAAAGAAATGCCAGTAGTGATTCCGACCTTATAAAGTGTCTTCCGTGATGAGACTAGGTATTTTAGCAGAAGAAGAGAGACTGCGAATGAAAATTAATTCACCCAAGAAGATGCTGAGCCATGTCCAACTACACATGGTAAATAAAGGCAAAATGTTTTATTGCGATAGCATCTACCGTATTTACTCGCATAATGATCTCACTTTTTTGTCAAATTGTTAGATACAAACACACTGGATAGTGATTCGTTCCAATTTTTCACTGTACTAGGGAAAATGGTGTTCATAGAAATCAGTTCTTGCGAGAATTGGTGGCAGTGAATGTTCACTTGTGTGTCTTGTTCTCCTGGAGGAAGAAGGTTTTACACAAGCTGCAAGATTAATAAAATTTTTCCTGAAAGTCTGTTGTAGAACAGCATTAATCAATTAATTCTCGTGCTTGTTTCCAGTGTAGTAAAATTGTTTGTTTTTCACGAGTTATGACGGGGAATCTAATCTTATATATTTTCTGAAAATAAACCTTACAGATTTCCTTTGTACATGCTCGAGTTTGAAAAAAATCTTTTTGTGTGTGTCACTTTGTGTTTCCCACTGGCTTGACGCATATTCTAACTTACTTCTGATGCAACAATTATACAATAACATTTTAGTGCTTATTGGAGCATTCCTAAGCTTTCATTAAAAAAGAACAATTCTTGAAAAGCTGAAGCACAGATAACTGCAATGTGCATGGGCCGTGATAATCTGTTGTTTAATGTTACGCCACGATATTTACATAGATCAACTTAAGAGTTGCGTGATTTCGAAGGTAATAAGTGAATGTGTTGGGATTTTTTTTTCTAGTAAAGTGAAAAACCAGTTTTTTCCTTGTTTAACTCCATACACCACATCTCATACCACTTATCAATTGCCAGAATCTCTGATTGTAAAGACATGTGGTCCTCTGTGCAACATATCTTTTTAAAGACAACACTATCACCAGTATAAAGTCGACTATAAAGTCAATATTAAGCTCGTCTGTTGATGAATTGGTCAATTCAATCAAAACGCTGAGGGCCAAAAACTAACAGCTATCCAAGAGGATTGCAGATATGGAGCAATACAGCAGGCTGAATAACTTTGAAATCAAAGGCGCCCCTTGTGCACAAGGCGAGGATTGCGCAGTATATTGAAAACCATTGGAGAAGTAATTGAATGCCCTGTCGCATCGACTGATGTCATTGAAGCTGTTCACCGTGTAGCCAGTAAAACAGCTGAAAAAATCATCATCGCATCATCACGCGAAAAGAAAAATGAATTCCTTCGCAAAGCGCGTTTACGTACGTCCCAGACAGGGATGTCTGGAAGTAATGATAGTCCTGTTTTTGTCAATGAACATCAGACTATGACCAATAAGAAGCTGTTTAGCAAAGTGCTTGCTCTAAAAAAAAAGAAAAAAGAAAGAAAGAAATGGCGGTTCCTCTGGGCTGAGAATTGTCATATTAAGGCCCGTAAGTCTGATGACAGCAGGGTCTTTTGGATAAATGCGGACTCTGATCTTCGCGTATTCACTTGACGTGGATTTCTGCAATTTATTTTTCCTATTTTATAATCTTTGTTTTATATCATGTCACTGCTTTTACCTGAGAAAACAAATTGTTGCTCTCTAATTCTGTCTGCTCGTTACTGCACATCAATGCGTGTAGTTTGTGTAAAAACCATGACAGCGTTGCTGCCTTCTCTGAATCACTGTCATTCTTTTTCATTTCTGTGTATTACTGAAATGTGGTTAGGCTCTTGTGATGGTAATCTGTATGGTTTTCGCTCGTACAATTCGGAATATTGTCACCGCGATTCTGGTCGCTATGACAGCTCGGCTATATTTATATAGTCTGAAATTAAGTACAAGCGTAGGTTTGACTTGTCTTTAAATGTCTTGAACTATAAATCTGTGTGGATAGAACCTAATGTTTCCCTTTCTTGCAATCTTAACAATTTGATCATTGCATGCATTTACCGTTCCCCGTCTTATCTATCCAGGATTTTCTACGCAATTTTGCTGCAGTACTCAATATAATTTCTGCTGAAAACAAGAAAGCTGTGCTGGTTGGTGATATCAATATTAATTTATTGGACACATATAACAGCACAATGGCATATAGTGATTGCTTTCTTAGTTTTGGGCTTGAGTCCCTAATTTCCTCCCCTACGCGATCTTCACCCAATGGAAATGGTACCCTTCTTTACCACGCTTTAAGCAATATCACACCAACGCCACACGCAGGTGTCATTGATGTATTTATCACTGATCATCTTCCTGTACTTGTAACTTTCGCCGCAAAACTACCTCACTATAACACATGCCATTTTACTACTAGGTTAGATCACGACAACTTTATCAATACAATTCATGATACTGACTGGACTTCCTTTGGGAATTTGCATGATCCTGAAAGAGCACTAGAGAATTTCTGCTCTTTATTTCTTAAAGCTGTGTATGCAAACACTAAAACGCTCAAATGCAAGAAAATATTTTAATTTCCGCATAATCCTTGATTAACAAAAGGATTGTTAACTAGCATGCGAAACAAAGATAATCTATATAGGAAAACTGAAGAACAGCCATTCAATGTAGGTCTAAAACTTCGGTATAATAAATCTAGCAATCTGTTGAATAACCTTGTAAAATAATCTAAGCGGCCTTATTATGAAAAAGAATTTTGTCAGACAAAAAATAATCCCCCCAAAAATGGGAACTTTTCAATGACTTTTCGACTAGACCGCAGGTTAGTAGAATAATTGATAAATTATAAACAACAAATCTACACTGAGGCATCTGTCATTACTAACTCGTTTAGTGATTACTTCTAGGAGGTATGCAATAATAGGCCTGTAGCTTCATCATATCCTCTTACAACTTGTAACCATACATTTTTTCTCTTCCTGTCACCCCTGATGAAGTGTGTTCTACAATCCTCAATCTAATAAACTCTAGCGTCGGGCTAGATAATATTTCTGCTTCTCACTTAAAGCTCGTTGCTTCATATATTGCGGAAGTTTTAAGCAATATAATTAATCTCATATTTAAATGTGGTACCTTTCCGGGCTCAGGACAGGTTGATCCCTGTGCATAAAGAAGGTGATATTACGGAGGTCCTAAACTATCGCCCTATCACTATTCTGTCTTCAATTAGCAAAATTATTGAAAAATTCTTTCTGAAACGTATTAACAAGTACATAGACAAATTTAAGTTACTAAAGCCTTGCCAATTTGGTTTTCGTGCATATAGTTCAACCAACTTAGCTTTACTATCATTAATCGATTTCTTAGTCTTCCATCGACAATGACGACTTCGTCGGTTCTGTATTTTTTGGTTTTACTAAAGCCGTTGAAACCGTTAATGATAATATGTTATTTACTAAACTAGAATCATTGGGTACCACTGGTCCACCCTTAACTTTAAAAAAATATTACTTGATCGCGAACAATCAGTCTGCATAGGTGGAATTTACTCAATTGTTAAGGTTATTAATCAAGGGGTACTGCAGGGCTCAATACTTGGGCCTTTATTGTTTTGTATCTACATTAATGATTTACCTGATTGCATTTATCTTCCTAACAGTGTCCTTTACGCTGATGATACCACCATTTCTATGTCACACAAATCGTTAACACTGATCACTACATGAACAACGAATTGCCCAAAGTTATTCAGGGGTGTTCTTTAAACAACCTACTTTTGAACCCGCTTGAAACTCGGTTCATGATTTTTAAATCATCTCAAAAAGTTCTCCCTTATCTACCGAAAGTATCGATAGGCCATAATTTAATCCCAGCGGCTGATTGTGTAACTTTCCTTGGGTAAAATTAGACCCTAACTTGAAGTTTAATAATCATGTTGCTTATGTTAGGCAAAAAACTGCTTTTGGTATAAGAGCTCTCATTAGATCTCATCAATTTTTTTCTGTTCACGCCTTATTGTCTTCATACTTTGCCTTCATACATAGTCACTTTACATATGGCATTACTACGTAGGGAAATAATGCCCTTGCACCAATAAACTTAAATCATCATCATCATCAACTACGTAGGGAAATATAACTGTCATCTTTCGTCCATACAACACATTCAGAACCAGGCCATTCACATTATTACCAACAGTTTCTTTTACTATAATGCTGCTCTGCTCCTTCAGGCTAACTTCATTCTTCCTATATCTGGCTTGTTTAAATTTCATTTACTTGTCACCCTATTTAAATTACTTAAACAGCTCGCATTTCAATTAATGGATTCTAGGTTGCTCACAAATACCAATAGCACTAGGTTTGCCCATAATCACAACTTTCTATTACCTAAATACAACATGAATTATTGCAAAATGGCTTCCTCCTTCTCAGTGATTCAACTGTGGAATGACTTATCCCATGCACTTAAATCATCATCATCCTTGCATGCATTCAAATATGAATCTAAACAGGGCATCCATTTGACTAGACATATCAACTACAGTAAAGATTTTGACCACAGTGGCCGCATTTCGATGGGGGCGAAATCCGAAAACACCCGTGTACTTAAATTTAGGTGCACGTTAAAGAACCCCAGGTGGTTGAAATTTCCGGAGCCCCCCACTACGGCATGCCTCATAATCAGAAAGTGGTTTTGGCACGTAAAACTCGATAATTTAATTTTAATTTTACAGTAAAGAATTCATACACTGTTGATACCAGTTGTGTCACTGTAGACATGCCTTTCCTTAAACCATACTGATATTTAGACATTTTGTTTTTCACTTAGAAAATGGTGTATATACCGTATTTACTCGCATAATGATCGCACTCGCGTAATGATCGCACCCCTGAATTTTGTCGTCAAAATTCGATTTTTTTTATTTCCCATGTAATGATCGCACCCTGAACTTGCCGCAGCGATATGTCGTGTTGCCAAGTCTAGCTAATATTGATCGCGCTTACCATCTGTCGAATGCTACGCGGACTTGTCTGCACGCACCAAACATGCTTAAGTAGGTGCCTCATTTCATTACTTTCATCACTTTCCGCACTTCCATGGCAAAAAGAGGTACAACCAAACTTGCCTTTATTGTGGGTAGGCTTTATAATGGTTGCAGTCAACAACAACAAAAAAGGCGCCTTTCGATTCTTTTCATCTGCACTTCGTGAGCACGCAACAAATCGCGCGCGGCAATGATAGTAGTCACGTTTACACTGATACGTTAAAAGTGTACCCTATTCATACGCCGACGCTTGTAACACAGCTAAGATATTCGCCCACCCTTAGCGGAAACGTGCCGTGTTAGGAGAGCAGTGAAAACAGATGCCGCAGTTTCCGCAGCACGCCGTCCATGGGTTTGTCACTGGCAGCTAAGCGCGCCCATCTGTTTCTGTCCCCTCAAAGTGGACGTGGCTACGTTAGTGCCACAAACTTGCCAATATTAACGATATTATTCATCACTGACACGGAAGAAACTGTTTTAATGCACGTAATGTACTCACTAGAAGAAAAAAAAAAGATCGCGTTCGGCATGCTCCGCCGGCCGCCATCTTTGTTTTGGTGTCCCGCACCCACATCCCGCAGCAAACGCGGGACGAAAAAAAAATTTTTTTTTTGCGGGAAATTTAACCCGCGTAATGATCGCACCCCTGAATTTGCGTCAATTTTTTCCGACAAAAAAGTGCGATCATTATGCGAGTAAATACGGTAATGTGCATTAATGTGTTCCAGCATTTCACAAGATGAACTGGCTATTAAAACAGAGCAGTAGTTTCCAACCAACAAGTGGCTACCCTTAGTCATCATCATCATCAGCCTGGTTATGCCCACTGCAGGGCAAAGGCCTCTCCCATACTTCTCCAACTACCCCGGTCATGTACTAATTGTGGCCATGTTGTCCCTGCAAACTTCTTAATCTAATCCACCTACCTAACTTTCTGCCGCCTCCTGCTACGCTTCCCTTCCCTTGGAATCCAGTCCGTAACCCTTAATGACCATCGGTTATCTTCCCTCCTCATTACATGTCCTGCCCATGCCCATTTCTTTTTCTTGATTTCAACTAAGATGTCATTAACTCGCGTTTGTTTCCTCACCTAATCTGCTCTTTTATTATCCCTTAACGTTACACCCATCATTCTTCTTTCCATAGCTTGTTGCGTCGTCCTCAATTTAAGTAGAACCCGTTTCGTAAGCCTCCAGGTTTCTGCCCCGTACGTGAGTACTGGTAAGACACAGCTGTTATATACTTTTCTCTTGAGGGATAATGGCAACCTGCTGTTTATGATCTGAGAATGCCTGCCAAACGCACCCCAGCCCATTCTTATTCTGATTATTTCAGTCTCATGATATGGATCCGCCGTCAATACCTGCCCTAAGTAGGTGTATTCCCTTACCACTTCCAGTGCCTCGCTACCTATCATAAACTGCTGTTCTCTTCCGAGACTGTTAAACATTACTTTAGTTTTCTGCAGATTAATTTTTAGACGCACCCTTCTGCTTTGCCTCTCCAGGTCAGTGAGCATGCGTTGCAATTGGTCCCCTGAGTTACTAAGCAAGGCAATGTCATCAGCGAATTGCAAGTTACTAAGGTATTCTCCATTAACTCTTATCCCCAATTCTTCCCAATCCAGGTCTCTGAATGCCTCCTGTAAACACGCTGTGAATAACATTGGAGAGATCGTATCACCCTGCCTGGCACCTTTCTTTATTGGGATTTTGTAGCTTCCTTTATGGAGGACTGCGGTGGCTGTGGAGCCGCTATAGATATCTTTCAGTATATGTACATACGGCTCATCTACAGCCTGATTCCGTATAATGCCTCCATGACTGCTGAAGTTTCAACTGAATCAAATGCTTTCTCGTAATCAATGAGAGCTATAAGGGTTGGCTATATTCCGCACATTTCTCTATCACCTGAATGGTAGTGTGAATATGGTCTATTGTTGGGTAGCCTTTACGGAATCCTGCCTAGTCCTTTGGTTGACAGAAGTTTAAGGTGTTCCTGATTTTATTTGCGATTATCGTAGTAAATACTTCGTAGGCAACAGACAGTAAGCTGATTGGTCTATAATTTTTCAAGTCTTTGGCGTCCCCTTTCTTAAGGATTAGGATTATAATGTTAGCGTTCTTCCAAGATTCCGGTACGCTCGAGGTCATGAGGCATTGTGTATTGGCCTCGAGCTCCACCACTGGAAAAGCTGGCGGCACCGTCGGCGTGACGTGCTAGGAGGGATTACGTGGACATAGTGGCCGCGTCGGCTGCTTCGGGCGCACCGAAGCGAGCTGAAAACGAGTTTAAATTCCCTCGTGCGCTGCAGTCCTCATTTAGTGGCGAAATTTTCCCGCTTCGAGTGTCTCCTTTACAACGCTTGAAAGCACTAAAATAGGTAGTGGCTGCCTTTGAAGGCGCGCAACATGGTAGGCTACTGCTCGGTGCCGCAGGGCCGGACGCACGTAACGGAGGCCGGTGTCAGCCTTATTCACACGTAGCCGCAGGACAAGAAGCTGCGTGAAGCTTGGCTTGCGAAACATAAAACCGGCAAACAGTCATCGGCTACAACAGACGCGAGGACGATTTCTGCTACGGCGCCCGGTCTGCGATGTTCTGAAAACGCGCACATAGACACTCGCCCGAGTCCGCTGCCCGACTAATGTCATGACGGTTTGGTCTATGAACTTGTCGATGCTATAGATACTGGCAAGTTCAGTGGAGTGGAAAGGCAGCGGTAAGAAGCACATTTAAACAAAGCATGGCATATGGTCATGTTTGTGTTATGAATTAATGCACTGGATTACAAAAAAGGAGCAGCGGGAAATGACACGCTGAGAACACCGATAAACATACAGTGCGACGCAACTGGAGAAATAGTATTGATAGGTCAAAGAATTTAGAAGAAAAAAAAAAGATTGAATCGTCGCGACGTCACATCACAGTCCCCGTAGGCGTCGAAGTCTCTACAATGAAATTATTTTTGAACAGCTCTGATAGCGCCCACGCAACAATGATTGCTTGTATACTGTCAAATGTTCATATTGTCACGTGGTAGTGACGGTAAAGAGAGAACACAGTAGCAGTACTGTGAAATACAAAACTAGCTTTTATTGGGCGAACCTGTGCCCACAAAACAGGCTACACTTAAAGCACAACGATAGCGGCGAACAGAGTCGGCGATCGTCGAAAATCTGATCAGCGGGTCAAGCGCGTCGGCTTTTATAGATCAGTCGTCGGCTTTTATAGATCAGTCGTCGAATGTTCCAGATTAACTGATGGGACCCGCGTGTCTTCCACAAAGTTCTACACCATTCGTGTCACGCGATGAAATCTGATAACACAAGGTTCGGCGACAACAGACACGCGGATAGAAGCGTCGATAACTTTCCAGAAAAATCGGATACATTCAGGCGCATCCCTCGCTGTGCGATTACAGTTGTTAAAGGGAAGCTGAAGAGTCTGTCGAATTCAATAAGACGCTCATATACGGATGCGGGAACCTTATAAACCATGTAGGTCAAATTTGGGTTTTTTTTTTTCAAATAGGAGCGACGTAATCGTCGGTTGAAATTGCGCTGTAGCTCCGCCCCCCGTCGAATGCCGCGCGCTGCTGCTGACGCTGACGATGCGAGCGGAGACCGGAAACCGCGGTGTTGTGACGTCAACTTTAGTGTTTTGCTCCTTCGCAGCCTGCGCGACCGTGCCTGACCGTGCTTGTTTCTGCGTGCGTGCCGTCGTAATCTGCTTTGATCGACCCTGCATTTCTTTGTCGGTGCGTCTGTGTGTATGTAGAGTGGTGGTCAACGTGCGCAGCATCAACCGATGTGGTGGGCCGATTATGCCGTCTTTCTGTGCAGCCTACGGTTGCACGAACACCAGCGGCCGCGACGATGTTGTCTTCCATTGCTTCCCACAAGACAAGAAGCTTTTAAAGAAGTGGGAGGCTGCTGTAAAGCGAAAGAATTTCAAGCCCTCAAGAACAACACTGCTGTGCTCCAACCACTTCCGTGACGACGATTATCACCAGAATTTCCACTAGCAGGCTTTCTAAACGCAGCGCGAAAAGATTGGAGCAACGAAAAGAAAGACGGCACGAGTGCGCACTGACTGATGATAACTGGTGTTGGAAGGCCTTATGAATACACGAACTCGCCCAAACCTGGATTTTGATTTACTACGAGCTCCTTCATGTTAGCACGCTGAACGGAAGGTGCATGTTTATTTCCCGCCCTCGACGCAGGTTTCGTCGCAAAGCGCCGCGAATTTTCTATTTGCACGTGTGTTGTAAAACAGCCTGCACGCAGCTACCATAACTCAGTGCAAATGTAGAGTTTGCATGTGCTGGAAAGCCGGCGCACGCCAGGACGCTACGCTCCCCCCGTCTCTCGCGCACAGCGAGAAACCGACCGTCTCACGTAGCCGACGGAATTCGCCGCCTTTACGACTTCGGTTACGAGTAGTGTGCGGATGGCGCACAGATGAAGGTCACTATACGTACTGCATGAACCGGGAAGCTTTTCACGCGTTTGAACCGTCTTTGTAGGTTGCCGACAGCTTTGGACAGCGCACAAATGCCGACGATCGCATCCCCGCTTACGTTCCACGAGGAGGCATGCAGGAACACAACACTGCAGTTGTTTGACCGGAAACGAGCTCACTAGATCGGCGAAAGATCGGCTAGATCACTAGATCGCTTTGCAAAAAACATACTCACCAAAGAGCATTTCCAACACGAGGAGATCCCAAGACTTCGCTTTCGTTCTCGTCGAAAGCACTGCTCGCAACAGCATCGTTTGCTTCTTCGAGAGGCCGGCTCTTTGCAATCGGCTCGTACATGTAGGGAGCAACGCCGAACTCTTCAGAAAAACGCAGTCTCTCTAAATTTTCTATTACCTCTTAATTTTCCATTACGGCACCAAACTACCTGGCACCGCGCTTCATGTGGAGCGGCAGCGGCCGGTCGCTAAAGTTGACGTCACGGGTCGCCCGACCAATCACAGGCGGAAACGAGACGCGCGAGCTGGGCGTGTCCGCTGCTGCACTTTTCGTCGAAATAAAATATATTTGCGCTTTCTTTCGCTCAATTTCGATACGATATTCGACTTCGGAGGGTTGAAAACCATTATGTACACATGTTCACTCATTTTTTCTGGAAAACCTTTCAGCTTCCCTTTAAGCGGCGAAACGTGGTCGCCCGATAAAGATAAGTACACGTGTCAATACCCCCCTCTTAAAAAGCATCGACCCGATGCTATATACAAGCGAAATAAAAACACCCGTAGCAAAGAAAACAACAACAAAAAATAAGGAATTTCGTCAGCGTCCGTAAAAGGGTTTAAGGCGCACCACGTGGACCACTTCAGATCGTGCGCGGCGCCGCTGTGAATGCGAAATGCCGTCTGGCACGACCTCATAGTCCAGAGCGCCAATACGTCGGATGACCTTGTAGGGTCCGAAATAGCGTCGTAGTAGTTTCTCACTGAGTCCTCGTCGGCGTATCGGTGTCCTAACCCAAACACGGTCGCCGGGCTGGTACTCAACAAAGCGTCGCCGGAGGTTGTAGTGTCGGCTGTCGGTCCTCTGTTGGTTCTTGATCCGTAGGCGGGCGAGCTGTCGGGCTTCTTCGGCGCGCTGGAGATAGCTAGCGACGTCAACATTCTCTTCGTCAGTGACGTGGGGCAGCATGGCGTCGAGTGTCGTCGTCGGGTTCCTGCCGTAAACCAGCTTAAACGGCGTGATCTGTGTTGTTTCTTGCACCGCCGTGTTGTAAGCGAATGTTACGTACGGCAGGACGGCATCCCACGTCTTGTGTTCGACGTCGACGTACATCGCTAGCATGTCGGCGAGGGTCTTATTCAGCCGCTCCGTAAGACCATTCGTCTGCGGGTGGTAGGCCGTGGTCCTCCTGTGCCTTGTCTGACTGTATTTCAGAATGGCTTGGGTGAGCTCCGCTGTAAAGGCCGTTCCTCTGTCGGTGATGAGGACTTCTGGGGCGCCATGTCGAAGCAGGATGTTTTCGACAAAGAATTTCGCCACTTCGGCTGCGCTACCTTTCGGCAGTGCTTTAGTTTCAGTGAAGCGGGTGAGGTAGTCTGTCGCCACGACGATCCACTTATTTCCGGTTGTTGACGTCGGAAAGGGTCCCAGCAAGTCCATCCCGATCTGCTGGAATGGTCGGCAAGGAGGCTCGATTGGCTGTAGTAATCCGGCTGGCCTTGTCGGCGGTGTCTTGCGTCGCTGACAGTCTCGGCATGTTCTGACATAACGGGCGACGTCGGCGGTCAGGCGCGGCCAATAATACTTTTCTTGTATCCTCGATAGTGTCTGGGAAAAACCGAGGTGTCCAGCGGTCGGATCGTCATGTAGGGCGTGCAATACTTCTGGACGAAGTCCTGACGGGACAACAAGAAGGTAGTTTGCGCGGACTGGTGAAAAGTTCTTCTTCACGAGTAGATTGTTTCGAAGCGTGAAGGAAGATAATCCGCGCTTAAATGCCCTGGGGACAACGTCGGTGTGCGCTTCCAAATATTCCACCAGGCCTTTTAGCTCCGGGTCTGCCCGTTGCTGTTCAGCGAAGTCTTCCGCGCTTATCATGCCAAGGAAGGCGTCGTCATCTTCGTCATCTTGCGGCGGCGGGTCAATGGGGGCGCGTGATAGGCAATCGGCATCGGAGTGTTTTCGTCCGGACTTGTAGGTTACAGTGATGTCGTATTCTTGTAGTCTGAGGCTCCACCGCGCCAGTCGTCCTGAAGGATCCTTTATACTCGCTAGCCAACACAACGCGTGATGGTCACTGACGACTTTGAATGGCCTGCCGTAAAGATAAGGGCGAAATTTAGCTGTAGCCCAAACGATGGCGAGGCATTCCTTTTCGGTCGTAGAATAGTTGCTTTCCGCTTTTGACAGCGACCGGCTAGCGTAAGAGATCACCTCTTCGACTCCGTTTTTCCTTTGGACTAGAACGGCACCGAGGCCTAGGCTACTGGCGTCAGTATGGATTTCTGTATCGGCGTACTCTCGAAGTGCGCAAGTACCGGCGGCGACTGCATGCGTCGTTTGAGTTCTTCAAATGCATCGGCCTGCGGCGTTTCCCACTTGAACTCAACATCACATTTAGTTAGACGTGTCAACGGCTCGGCGATGCGTGAAAAGTCCTTGACAAAGCGCCTGTAGTAGGCACACATGCCAAGGAATCTACGCACTGCCTTCTTGTCGGTGGGCTGTGGGAACTTTGCGATGGCAGCTGTTTTCTGGGGGTCGGGGCGTACTCCGGATTTACTGATGACGTGGCCTAGGAACAGAAGCTCGTCGTAAGCGAAGCGGCATTTTTCTGGCTTCAGAGTGAGCCCTGACGACTTGATGGCCTCTAGTACTGTGGCAAGCCGCCTAAGGTGGTCGTCGAAATTTCCGGCGAATACAACGACGTCATCCAAGTAAACGAGACAGGTCTGCCATTTCAATCCCGCTAAAACCGTGTCCATCACGCGCTGGAACGTTGCAGGCGCCGAGCACAGTCCAAATGGCATAACCTTGAACTCGTAGAGGCCGTCTGGGGTGATGAAGGCGGTCTTTTCGCGATCTCTTTCGTCGACTTCTATTTGCCAATAGCCAGACTTGAGGTCCATCGAGGAGAAGTACTTAGCGTTGCAGAGCCGATCCAATGCGTCATCTATCCGTGGAAGGGGGTATACGTCCTTCTTCGTGATTTTGTTCAGACGACGATAATCGACGCAGAAACGTAGGGTTCCGTCCTTTTTCTTCACCAGCACAACAGGGGATGCCCACGGGCTTTTCGATGGCTGGATGATGTCGTCGCGCAGCATTTCGTCGACTTGTTCTCTTATAGCTTCGCGTTCTCGCGGCGAAACTCGGTAAGGGCTCTGGCGGAGTGGTCGAGCGTACTCCTCGGTGATTATGCGATGCTTGGCGACTGGTGTTTGTCGAATCCTCGATGTCGTCGAAAAGCAGCCTGTGTATCGTCGGAGCAGACTTCTGAGCTGCTGTTGCTTAATCACTGGGAGACTTGGATTAATGTCGTAGTCTGGTTCGGGAACCATGGTCGTCGGGCTACATGCGGCGAAATCCGAGAGGACAAACGCATTACTGGTTTCCACAATTTCTTCGATGTACGCGATCGTCGTGCCCTTGTTGATGTGCTTGAACTCCTGGCTGAAGTTTGTCAGCAACACTTCAGTTTTCCCTCCATGCAGTCGAGCGATCCCTCTTGCGACGCAAATTTCACGGTCTAGCAGTAGACGGTTGTCACCCTCGATGACGCCTTCTACGTCGGCAGGCGTTTTGGTGCCTACGGAAATGGCAATGCTGGAGCGAGGCGGGATGCTGACTTGACTTTCGAGCACACTTAAGGCACGGTGACTACTAGAGCTCTCCGGTGGTATCGATCGATCTTCCGACAGCGTTATGGACTTCGACTTCAGGTCAATGATTGCGCCGTGTTGGTTCAGGAAGTCCATGCCGAGAATGACGTCTCGCGAACACTGTTGCAGGATAACGAAGGTGGCAGGGTAAGTACGGTCATGAACCGTAATTCTTGCCGTGCAGATTCCAGTCGGCGTAATGAGGTGTCCTCCAGCGGTCCGAATTTGGGGACCCTCCCATGCAGTCTTAACCTTCTTTAACTGGGCGGCGATGTGTCCACTCATTACAGAGTAATCGGCCCCTGTGTTGACTAAGGCAGTGACTGCGTGGCCGTCTAGAAGTACGTCGAGGTCGGTGGTTCTTTGTCTGGCGTTGCAGTTGGGTCTTGGCGTCGGATCACGGCTGCGTCGTGTTGAACTGAAGCTGGAACGTTGCGTCGTCAAGTCGTCTTTCGCCGGTGTAGTCTTGGCTTCGCGACTTCTTCGGGACGGCGGCGTGTCGTCATTAGGTCGTCGAGGTGATTTCTTCGTCATGTTCGTCAACGGCGGAGGATCTTCGTCAGTTCGACGAACAGCAACCGCACCTCCATCGGTTGCTGCTTTTAGTTTTCCGGATATGGGCTCGCAGAGCGGCCCCGCGCTGGGCCGGTGTATGGTCGGCGCTGTGGCGACAGGTAGCGGCCTGGTGACGGTGAACGGGACGGTCGTCGAGGGCTCCATTGAGTAGCGGCGAGGTAGTCGGCGATGTCACGTGGGCGCTCTCCAAGCTTTGGACGCGGCGCGTTGACGGCGAACCCTCTCAGTCCCATGTCGCGGTATGGGCATCGGCGGTAGACGTGACCTGCTTCCCCGCAGTGGTAGCAGAGTGGGCGGTGGTCAGGAGCGCGCCAAACGTCGGTCTTCCTCGGGTAGCTCCGCTGGGCGACGGGTGGGCGCGCTGTCGGCGGCGGCGGCGGTGGTCGACGGAATTGCGGCGTAACAGGGCCCTGGCGCGGTCGCTGAGGTGGGCCTTGACGGCGTACGACGGCGGCGTAGGTCATCGCTTCGGGTTGGGGTTGCGGTAATTGAGGTTGCACCTCCGGAACTCCAAGCGACCTCTGAACCTCATCTTTGACGATGTCAGCGATCGAGGCCACTTGAGGCTGCGACGACGGGAAGATCTTCTGAAGCTCCTCTCGTACGACTGCCCTGATAGCCTCGCGCAGGTCTTCGGAGGCCAGTGATTGAACTCCGGCATAGTTTGTAGCGTTGGTGCGGCGGTCGAATTGCCGGTTTCGCATCTCGAGTGTCTTCTCGATGCTAGTGGCCTCGCGAAGAAACTCGTCGACAGTCTTCGGCGGGTTTCGTACCATACCGGCGAAAAGTTCCTCCCTAACACCACGCATTAGTAGCCGGACTTTCTTTTCCTCGGACATTTCCGGGTCGGCGTGGCGGAATAGGCGGCTCATTTCTTCTGTAAAAATCGCCGTGGTCTCGTTGGGCAGCTGCACTCGGGTTTCCAGTAGTGCTTGGGCTCGTTCTCGGCGAACGACGCTTGTGAATGTCTTCAGGAAGGCGCTTCGGAAAAGGTCCCAGGTCGTTAACGTGGCTTCTCTGTTCTCGAACCACGTCCTGGCAGCGTCTTCCAATGCGAAGAAGACATGTCGCAGTTTGTCGTCGCTGTTCTAGCTGTTAAATGCAGCGACCCTCTCGTACGTCTCGAGCCAGGTTTCCGGGTCCTCGAATGTTGAACCGCGGAACGTGGGGGGCTCCCTGGGCTGCTGCAGCACGACGGGGGATGCTGGGGCTGCCATTGGGGAGGACTTGGTGGCAATCTTCCTGCTCGTCTCAGGTAGGAGTCCGTGCTCTGGGGGCAGTCCTTGCAGCCGGCGGCTAGCTCGCTGGTCTTGGGCGACGTTGGTTTTGTCCTCGGGCTTCGGACTTGGATCGCGGCTTTGCGGGGGCGTTCGGTACATGAACGCACAAGCACCTCCACCAGATGTCACGTGGTAGTGACGGTAAAGAGAGAACACAGTAGCAGTACTGTGAAAGACAAAACTAGCTTTTATTGGGCGAACCTGTGCCCACAAAACAGGCTACACTTAAAGCACAACGATAGCGGCGAACAGAGTCGGCGATCGTCGAAAATCTGATCAGCGGGTCAAGCGCGTCGGCTTTTATAGATCAGTCGTCGAATGTTCCAGATTAACTGATGGGACCCGCGTGTCTTCCACAAAGTTCTACACCATTCGTGTCACGCGATGAAATCTGATAACACAAGGTTCGGCGACAACAGACACGCGGATAGAAGCGTCGATAACTTTCCAGAAAAAATCGGATACATTCAGGCGCATCCCTCGCTGTGCGATTACAGTTGTTAAGCGGCGAAACGTGGTCGCCCGATAAAGATAAGTACGCGTGTCAATATTCTGTGGCCTAAAGCTCATGGCACGGTGCGAAAACGTGCGCGCGGAGAAAGCGACACAGTGCGCGGACAAGCATGCAGACGCGCAGTCGGTGGCTGCGAATCTGCGCGATCGCTGCATTGAGGCTTCGTTCTATTACACTCGATTTAGTTATACAAACACTATAAGAACATATTTCACATAGTTTGCTCCCAGCGTTTACCTACCTTTCACGCAAGAAGCGGGTTGGGGAGACTCCATCGCGGCGACCGCGCGCAGTGGCGTTCACTGTACGTATTCGGTAAAGAGATAGCGTGTGTAAACGATTGTGTGCTTTCAGTTTGCCCAAGATTATTATTTAGACAGTAAGAAACTTCTCTCGTTTCGAAAGTACTTACAGAAATGTCTGAGAGAGCTCGCGCATGGTGTTTTCAGTGAGCGCTGACAGCAAAACCTATGAGGAGCGCGCCACGTGATCCCTCATACTACGCCAGCGAGGCGCTTCCGATAGATGGCGACTCCGTAACTCCTCGCCGCCAATACAGGGTGGGCAGTTTTTCTTGAACAATCTGCCCACTATCCTTCAACAAATCTGCTGTTACTTGACACTCCCCAGCTGCCTCTCCCCTTTGCATAGCTCCCAAGGCTTTCTTGACTTCTTCCGGCGTTACTTGTGGGATTTCAAATTCCTCCAGACTATTCTCTCGTGCATTACCATCATGGGTGCCACTGGTACTGTATAAATCTCTATAGAACTCCTCAGTCACTTGAACTGTCTCATCCATATTAGTAAATGTCCTGGCGCTCTTTGGCCTTAGATGCCCTTGCGCCATTAAACTCCAATCATCATCATCATCATCCATATTAGTAACGATATTGCCGGTTTTGTCCCTTAACGCTTACCCTTATGTATAGGAATGATATGGGCTATATGCCAATCATCTCTTCCAACGCCAGCAACATGTTAAAAATATCAGTAAGGTACCTTCATAGTTGCTTAGCATAACACCTTAAAGATATATTTGGTGTACCGTCAGACAGGGCAGATTGTTTTGTCTTGAAATTAGTCGTATACTAGGCCTTCAGGTGCACATTCATAAAGATCCGAGAATATATTGTGGAAGTAGCAGTAGCCACAGGGGCCATAAGAATGGCACCATCAACTTCGCTTTTAGAAATGCCTGCCTTGGTATTGCTTAAAAACTGCTAAAATTTAATAGGATCCCTCCTAATTAACTTTTAAAAACTGTTCTTAAAAAAAATTATCTCTAGTTTCTTTGACATTTGTCAATAGAGAAGACCTGCGAGTCTTCAGCTACTCAGTTTCTGTCTTATGTTGCTTCTGCAGGCGCTTAACTTTTCTTTTAGTTTGAATTATATGTCTAGTTATCTGCGACTTATAGCGACAATTGCGAATTGCATTTGTTAGTACAAGTTTATCTATACAGTGCATCGCAACATCATAATATAGTTTCAAAGCACTGTCAATATTGTCCACAGAAACTTTGAGACGAGACTCCAAGTAGTCTGATTCCTGCATCATCTGCTTGAGCGAATTTCTTTATCATGTTAGTATCTGATCTATCTTTCTGCTTATGACCAATTATATTCCTTGAATAAAAAATTAAATAATGATCGGAAAATACCCTCTTCAAGAAGTGTGTGGCACACTTCATGGGGTATTCTTGAGAAATCATCGGGGCTTATGTGTAAATAAGTCAATTTCTATATTCTACCAGCTCCTAGACTGCGTTATTTAGCTTTCTGAAGTCTTTTAGATTCAACTGAAAAGGTGTGGGATCCTAGATTGTTTTTGCATGTCGTATAACGACCCAAAAGTATGTGCTACAAAAACAGATGTCTGCTACAAACGCTCATTTTTCTTGCTACAAAAGCTGCTCCAAAAGACCTTTTCCACCACTGTGTCCCGTTAATGCCAGAGTCAGTTTATTATTTTTAAGTACATAGAAAACTATTATTTTTTTCATCAACGTACCTTCATGTATTAACGATATTTATTGCCCTTGTCTAAAGAAGACAAAGGGTTCACTGGAAGATGGAGTGGGCAAACAATGGAGGTCTCAGGCTAGAGCTGTTTCGTCAAGGGGACTTGCTATGAAGGTGACAAGCCCCCCTGTCAAAGCGTCATTGATTGATTGCATGGTTAATTGACCTTGTCTGTATTTTGCATGTAACGTGGTGGAGCTTACGCCAAGTGTGTTATGGATGTTGACGCACCCTTAGTGTATGCAACACTCCACTTTGGCCCTTGATTCACATTGCCCTGGTCGCACTTTCATACCTCTCTCATCACAGGGCCTTTTCTGTGTACTTACCCAAACTAGTCCTGTCCTCTCTTATTCTTCCTGCTTTCCTGGACGTGAGGGTCAGTCCTGTGCAGCTAGCCTCTCTTGGCTAGATGCACAGTTATGTATGGCTAGTGTTTGTTCACGCACTGCTTGGTTGGACTTTGAGGTGGGTGGCCAGCATTGCCACTAAACATAATTTACCTGCCTATGGGAACTCCTGTGAATACTGCCTACAACAGCAAAAAGTTTATGGAATTCTTGGTTGTCATTTCTCCGAGTGAAATTCCGCTAAAAGAAATGTCGCCGTACTTCAGTGCCAAGGCAGTGAACAATTGAGGTAGCAAGTACAAGGCAAAAAATGGTTCATTCTGGCAACTTGCTTTTGAGGTTGGAGCAAATTGCAGAAGAAAAAACAAGACTAAAACTGCTAAATATTGGAATGCATGCTGTCTTCTTAGCAGCACACCAATAGCTGAATATGAAAAAGGAGTAATAGTTGGCAATGAGCTTTTGATGTGCACAGAGCCTGAAAACTGAGCTCTGAGGGAAGAGAGCATTTGTAAAACACAAAGAACAGTAATTGGATTAATAAGATCTTGATGAGGGCTAGTTGGTTCATATTTAGAACCGAGGTTAAACAGCGTGAATAAAACAAGGACACGAGGAAACAAATACAGCGCTTGTCTGCAGTATTTGTTTCCTCGTGTCCTTGTTTTATTCGCTAACCTCAGTTCTAAGTAATTGGAAGATAACACATTGAAATAAGTACTTCATTTTGAATCGACAAATCCCCCGAATAGTGTACATACTGCATACCTTCCAACTGGCACGCTTCCTGTACCAAACCCTTATCGCTGCTATTGATTACCATTCTATGGACGTAGGTCAGGTCGTGCCGTGGTAAACTGACTTGTGTAAAATGTGGCCACGTAGGCCACAAGGCTGATGCCTGCAAGAATTGAGATGCACAAGCTGTAAAGGTCCTGATCTCGGGGCTGAATGTTCATGTGAAGTAGCCAATAACAGAGCCAGGTGGTTCAAATTATTGCTCAGATAACGAAGACATCAGATGCTTCAAAACACTCAAAACCCACTGCAGTAGCCCAGTGGATGTGGTGTTGAGCTGCTAAGCTGAAGTTCGCAAGTTTAATCCCAGCCATGGTGGCTGCATCTTTACAGAGACAAAATGCGAAAGTTCTTGCATACTTATTGAGGTGTACATCAAAAAACCCCAATTGGTCAAAATTAATCGAGAGTCTCCTACTATAGCGTGCCTCATAATTAGATAACTGTTTTAGCACGTGAAACCACAGAGCTTAAATATGTGGACCTGTTTATCTTTTACGGGTGAGCACTTTTCACCGTCTAAGAAACGTTATCGTTCAGTGTGGCACGCGCCTGCATGTATCAGAAGTTTCGCGAATGTTATCGATGGTTTTGTTGTCACCGAAACTTGTGTAATCTGATTGCATGTGTGACACAAATTGTGTAGAACTTTCTGGGAGATATGCAGGTACCACCGATTACTCTGGAACCTTCAATGAGTTGTGTATAAAAGCCTATGCGCTTGACGGGCGGGTCATATTTTCGACTATTACCAACTGTTCGCCGCTATCATTGTGCTTTGGGTGTAGCCTGTGTTTGAGAGCACAAGTTCGCCCAATAAAACTCAGGTTTTGCCATTCACAGTTTTGCTGCTTTCTTCACCGTCACTACCATGTGATGTGTGCATGTGTATGTTCGCACCTGGTGCAGAGCCCTCCTTTTCTCTCTGGTATGCACTACGCACAGGAAAGCTTTCAAATGAAAGCAAATTGGAACAGAAACAAAAGTATTGCAGCATATAGAGGGAACATCATTGCACTGTGCGGTTGGTCTGGATGTGCGCGCCTGTCATTGGTGATGATTGGATGGTGCACACTATACCTTTAGTTATGGCTCAGCCACGTGCTCTGCTGTTCGCATTTCATTTGATGCCGACAGCACATTGTGTAAGTGTACACAAACAAACTTTTGGGAACTGGCATTATGCAATGGTTGACCCTTCCTGTGCTTTCCACGCTATGAAGCCATCTGCCAGGATGACAAAGGCATAATCGACGTCATTGCTTACAGCAGCAAATTGTTTCCATGGAGGCCATGGCACTGAACAGGAAGCTTGGTAGTCAATGTCAAGGCAGCTAGGCCTAGCTTTGCCATGGTGGCTACGGCTGTGAGTGGATCAGCATGCGGGAATGCTGGTTCAAGGCTGAGAAATAATCAAAATGGCAGTAGTGGTCACTATGATTAATGCCACTCCAGACCTGCAGTGATGGCAAAAAGTTTGTAAAATTGGACGTTCAAGGGCTTCAGCATCCAAAATTTCAGACGTCCTTATATATGGGCTCTGTGGGGTACGTGGCAGTGCTGCGAAGACGTTCGAATTATCGGGCATGTCCGAAAAATCTGTTAACTGTAATTTGTAGGCACTCGGGTTCACCTTGATGACCAGGCACCAGTGCTTCAGCCATTATGTAAAGATAAAGGAGCTGTGTTCCACTTTGAGGCCTGTACAAGGGCTGGTGAGAGCCAAAGCAGTGTGGAGGCCACTTTGATTAGGACTTCAGGACCAAGCTTCTGCAAAGAAGCCAATGTCATTGCTGGGCACCAGCAGGGATGAGTGCCTGCAGGTTGCTTAATCAGTGGAAATCTTCTAGAAAACTCAGGGGAACACCTGTGGGCCTGCTTTTGGCGGCAGTCAGAATGCTGCAAAAATGTATTGAAAAGGGTTGAATCACTCTAAGCAATTTTAAATTTCACATTCCCATGTGAAAATAATTCAGTGGAACTGCTGTGGATTACTGCGTAATCTTTACGGTATGCAGAGGCTAATTGTAAAACACACCACAATATGCTTGCAGAAAACTCACTCACAGGTAGAAATGAAGAACCCTTTTTGGAATTTAACGTTTACAGACAGCTAGCTTAGGCTCACTCGCTCCTTTTGGTAGAGGGGACCATTGCTGCCTCAAAAACAACTCCCATCTCTGAAATACAGATTAACATTAGTATTGAAGCTATTGCAGTACGACTATGGTTAGGAAAGAATGTAAAACTCTGCTTGTGCTTCAGTCCCTCAAAAACAATATTGATATGTGACATTCAACAGCTAGTGGACCAGTTGCCTTAGCCATATCACTTAAGGTGTTCTTTGGGAAAGTATGACTACAGGTGCTTGAGGAACTGCAGTTGAAACCCTGATTCCGATCATCTCCATTTACTCATGAGACAGCGTGTTTAGCAGAATAGCGAGTTTGAGATGTGCATATGCAGAACTGTGAACGACCCGTGAAGTTTATTATACATGCAGTATTTTTCAGATTTAACGTCATGGTCATTGTGTGGTTTATTTAGATAGTGTGGCAACATGGTGCCGGTCCCGGCTGCCCTCTTCGAACTGAATTTGGCATTGGTTTTGTAGAATTCGCTCTGTTTATAGCAAATGACTGTGTACATGTCGTTCGCTTCGACAACCGAGTGTTATGGATAAAATACTAAATACTAAAACTGACTTTCTACAGAGTTCGCTTGAGGAACAGTATTGCTATTTCCCTTAACAGCGCTTTTACGCTAATGTTAAACTAAAATTATCTGTTGATGGTAGCCCTTCTCCTCATCAACAGGTCCAAAAGCATGCAGTGATACTGCCTCGGCAGTCCAGCATTAATTGCAGATTTCACCTAGTAAATGTAGAAGTACTTACGTACTGATTACTGTCTTGCTTTGTTTTCTGCTATGCTGGTCATACCAGAAAAAATTGTGTTGCAAGCTTCAGTGGGCTGACCGACAGACATTTTGGGGACTATCGCATATAGAATCCAGATAGATTGAAAGACCGTTGACAAGGTGTGCACTTCAATAACAAAGTTAATGATAGTTGCTGCTGCATTATATACACTGCTTTAAGTGTGGATGATTACCACAGAGGCCCAAAATATAGTAGAACAAATAGTGCTCTCCCGATTCTTACTCATTCCATAATTTTGATTATGGCAGCCTTCAGGCAGCATACCAAGGGGCTATCTTCCAGTTGCTTGCTCCTAAGATTACATGCTGATACACCTGTGGTTATTACATGCTGATAGACCTGTGGTTCAAAGGATGTTCCACGTCTGCTGCCATAGCTGTCATTGGCACTGGCTAACACTCCCCGGTCTAGGTCGAGTTGACATATACAAATACCCATGAAAGAGGAAATCAGACAGGGAGACAGCTGCTACTATAGCTTAATTGGTAAAGCATTGCACACGTTGTGCAGAGTTTTGGGTCCCACCAGCTGCTAGTTGTCTGTTCTTTCAATTTCAAACCGCACTTATATGCTTTCCTTGGTTTCATTGTCTGTTTGCATCACTTGGTTGTTGAGAGGGAAAAATTGTCATCCACCCGAATATTAAAAAAAAAAAGAAATTGTGGGGTTTTACATCCAAAAACCATGACCTGATTATGAGGCATGCCGTAGTGGGCGACTCCGCAAATTTGGACCACCCGGGGTTCTTCAACGTGCATCGAAATCTAAGTACACGGGTGTTTTCGCATTTCGCCCCCATCGAAATGTAACCACCGTGGCTGGAATTTGATCGCGCGACCTCGTGCTTAGCAGCCCAATGCCATAGCCACTAAGCAACCACAGCGGTTTGCCCAAATGTAGCTCAAAACTACAAAGGAAACGCATACATCTCAGAATGAACGCTTCGCAGTTGAGGAAGAATTTGTCCTGGTGTGGGATTGAGAGAGAGAGAAACAGCTTCATTTAGTCGCCTGCAGAACGACACCATGACTAAATGGCGCCGTGACGCGGGCCCTGACGTCTTCTCAGCAGGTGGTCTCTACTCAACGCCAGCGCGTGTTACTCCCGCAGTCGGTCGCCCTGAGGGGCAACGTTCCGTCGGTTTCGCTCGGCGTTTGTCTTTCAAGACCCGCCGAGGGATTAAAACTCTGGACCAATGCCTCGCACTGCAGTCTGCTTGTCTCCTGTTCACTGAAATGGTAGGGCGACTGCCCCAGAAAGGTGTTGTTCCCGGGTTTGAATCCTGGACCAGGTTGAATTTTTCTCAACTGCGACGCGTTCATTTTGAGAAACCCGTATGGGTTTCCTTTGTAATTTAGTGCTACATAATGGTGGATGACAATTTATTTCCTTTCACGATACTTCCTTCACCTTGCGGATTCCGCAGAACCGATTTTCCACATGGTTGTTACTGACAAATATTGAGGCCCTTTATTTCACCAGTTTTTTTTTGTTCTAGTTTAGCAGAAGAGTTTTCATGGTTATGGCTTATGATATTATGTCATTTATTTTGTTTAGCTTTACAATCCACAGTGCTTTTGTTTTCTGCTGAAAATGATTGCAAAAGGATGAATAAAAAGGTTATGGTCTCTAAATGGCCTGAAGGTGACTGCGGTAATACATTTCCTGTTTTTCTAAAAACTGAACTGTTCAGAGGTTTCAGCTGAATTGCATAGTGAACTACTGTACCATCAAGGCGGATCAACTTTTCCATTGCAGTGTAACATGCACTTTATGTGCTTTCAGTTGTACACCGTATCTGCCTAGAAGCACTTTTTTTTTTTCTGGGTAAAGTGTGTTTTAAATCATTATGCTTTGTTGAGCTGTCTCTTGCTTTTTTGTGGTGTACATGCAGGTATCCCATGAAGCCTCCCATTGTGAAGTTCCTTACTAAAATCTTCCATCCTAACATAAGCCGTCATGGGGACATTGGCATTGATTCCATACACCATAACTGGAGCCTGGCACTCACCATATCAAAGGTGAGCATAGCACCTGGTTCTATACTTTCAGCACACTGGCTTTTTCTCTTGGCCCCGTGATTTCATAAGTCTTGACGGTTAATATGTTTTGAACGATAATCTTTAATGGGGGACATGGATTTTTCTGGCCAAAAAGTTTTGCAAAAGTCAAAATTACTGCAACCATATGACCAATGGTAGCATGGAGGCAATCTGAAGAAATGCATCTAAACATTGACGTCCATTTGAAAAAAACATTCTAACCATGTTATCTACATGAGTGGACAAATTAAAGCCACATTGGCATCAACTTCAACCTAGGCCAAGCTAAAGGCCTGCATCTACAGAATTGGGCCTCAGATCTCCCCCCCCCCCCCTCTCTTTGTAATTAGTGCCAGGACGAGTGTTATCAACATTGCGTGCATCCCTGAAGTAAATTTAGTCTGCACACTTAAGTTTTGTCAAGAAGGAATGAAGTGGAAGTACTGCATTGACACGAAAGACGAGCATTGGTTCGTGTTGTGTGTGTCGTTAAAAAATTTTGTAGTTCCTGCAGCACATGAGCATGTGTCGACAGTGACATGACCCGTTTGGGATAAAGGTTTCTACTAAACATTACTAGAGGAAAATGTGGCACTGCAGTTGTTCAACCATGGGAATACATGGATTTTTACATGGATACATGGAGTTAGTACATGGATTTTTCTGCGCCTTAGCATGGCTTCATTGAAAAAGCAAACTCTAGTTTCTTTCATGTTCTTTCATTGTTCATTGCTTTGTTGTGAATCCTTCTGCCCAGGGGATGGGCAGAAGAGTTCTCCCCTTGAAAGTATGTATAGGTTTATGGGATTCCCTATAGCCAGTTTGGAACTTCTTCTATAGTAGAAAGTGGCCTTTGTTGACTGCAGTCTTAAACAAAGCCTACATTAGCCCAAGCTGTGGGGCACTTTACACACATCTTGAGGTGCTAATAAGCAGATTGTAATATGATTGCAAGGGTGCTTGTTGCATCTCATTTCTCTCAGGTTGGAGTAGACAAAGCTGCCATATTGTCTTTAGAAGGCTCTTTGCTAAGTTTGACTGTTATGCGTGCAGGTGCTCATCAGTATCCAGTCCCTTTTGACAGACCCATACTGCCTTGTCTGTATGGAGCCTGAGGTGGGACGGCTGTATCTTGAAGATCGCCTGGGCTTCGAGCGCACAGCTAGACTCTGGACACTACGCTATGCCATGCATGGTGATCCAAGCGACTTTCATGGCCATGCCTTGGAAAGTGGCTGAATACTTCTATGTATGTTACATATGTTGTTAATGTATGTTAAAAGAATAATATGCTTGGTAGAACAAGCCTTTTGATATTTTTACAGCAGTAAATGAAGTGCTTTATTTAGCAGGCAGTTTAAGCTAGCGAAACCTAAAGTTGCCCTTCAAAAATGCAATTTTCTCTGGGATGTGCAAAGCTGTCCACCACACAAGTTCAGAATCATTGTAGTAACCATGCTGAACCCATTCCTTTGCTTTCTTCCAGTCTGTTCTGAACGACTGGACCAACCAGTTCAAAGCAGTGCTATTATGATCTGAGCAATGTGTTGTCATGTTTCTTCCTTTTGTTCCGTGTCCCTTTGTGCTGTTACCAAAAAGTACAGTGACCAGTTCTATTGTTTCAATCTGGTTCAGGGTTCAGCTCCGAAACGCTGGCACACATATTGATTCGGATTTAGTTTAAGTTGGGCAAAAATAAAAGGTTTACTTCTGGTTCCAACTCAGTTCTGATTAAAGTTTAACAGGGTGCTGCAAAATCAGAAAGCCCGTACATTTTGTGATTCTTTACATAAGCCATGTTGGGAGATGTGGCGCTATGAACGTTCTATGACCCACCGTGGTAACCCAGTAGCTATGGCATTGCACTGCCGAGCTCGAGGTCGCTGGTTGACCCTTGTTGCGGTGGCCAGATTTCGATGGAGGCAGAATGAAAAGGCGCTTGTTTACTTAGATTTAGGTGCATGTTAAAGAAACCCAGGGGGTCAGAAATTAATCCGGAGTCCTTCACTACGGCATGCCCCATAATCTGACCACGTTTTGACATATAAAACCTTAGCGCTATGAAATTTGATTAGCACATTGTTCAGTGGTATTGCAGGAGAAAATTTTTATGTTGCAGCAGCTATGTTGGCTCTATTCTAGCACGATGATGGCGATGCCCTAAGCTTAGTTTTCTGGGTTTTTTTCCACGGCACATCTAATAGTTCCTGTAATTATGTATACGATGAAGGCGCCAAATGAAACGGTGGACGAAGGAAGACGACACGGATAACCAACTCTCCCACCAGCATATGCTCTGTAATTATGTGCTAAACTTAGTTCGATTTTTGTGTACACCCGTGAGCAAAACTATGTGGGCCATGGGAACACATGCCAAACTGCATTGCTGCAGCAACTTCTGAGTGGCACTCGAGCACCAAGAGTGGCACTCGAGCACCAGTGCGCATGCGCATCCTGTCATATGTGACTGCATGTCATGTTGCTTCCCTTGGCGATGTATGATCCTTGCCAACTAAACGTTCAACAGGCAGCCACCTGTGCTGCTTGCTTTGCTGCATCGTATCTGTGCCGCCATTTCATTGAGTGGACGCGGCAAAGCTAGCTTGCACGTCCGCCGTGCATTGCAATTTCTTCGGCCATTGTGCAGCCTACTGCCTACTGTTGCACCTTTTGATGACTCGCCCAAAATGCCTTGCTTCTTACTGCGACATTACATTATCGAAAGAGTTTCCAATATTTGCTGCCGACGGGCTGTTGGTACTTTAGTAGAATAAAATGTCAATAAACTGTTGCAGTCTTTTTACGTAACATAGGATGCCGATTGAAAAGCCATGCTTGATTAAGCAGCAGCCAATATTGGAAGTGCTTCTGATAACACAAGGCAAGGATAACACAGTAAGAAGCAATGTATTCAGCTCGAATTGTCAAAAGGCGGCAGAGTAGGCAGTAGGCCACGCAATAACTGATTAAACAAGATGTGCGACGAACGCGCAAGCCAGCTTCATCACAGTAGCTCATTGAAACAGTGGCCAGATGTGACGGAGCAGAGGAAGTGGCACAGGCAGCGGCCCGTTGAACGTTTAGTCGACGAGCAGTGTACCAGTTAAGAAAGGCAACATGACATGCCGGCAGATATGATAGGACGTGCATGCGCACTGTCGCTCGAGCACTAGTCTCGACAGCAAGTGCCATGCCAAAAGATGGCACATCGATGCAGTTCGGCTTGCGCTCCTGTGATCCATGTACTTTTGCTCATGGGTGTACCGTTCTTCGGACACTGATGGCAACATCTCCATTTAAATTGGCAGCTCTACTACATACTATTATTTACTCAGTTTCGTCCACTGCAGACGAAACTGGCTGTATCGACGCAATCATGGATGGATGGCGACCTTGCCGGTCTTAAGGCACATGGCCGACGCATGCGCCAAATCAAAACAAAACTACCATTTGCTGCAGCAACTGCAGGCGAAACCGCTGTCACTATCGACGCGATCATAGATGGCGACTATGCACTTTTGAAGGCACCTGGCTGACGTGGTGTTATGCATGACAGTAATAGCAAGAATAAAGGCTTTAAAGGGACACTTAAGGCAAATATTAAGTCAAGCTAAAGCGATAGATTGGTGCTCCAGAATTGCTAAGGAGTCAATATTATTCCGAAGAGAGCCTTTCTTGGTACAGTAAACGCTCATTAATTCAGATCTCACGGGACCGAGAAAAATGTCCGAATTATCAGAATGCCAAATTAACAGGAAAAACAACATTAAACAGACACTAAAGGTTACCAGAAAGTCAAGTTAAAGTGATAAAGCAATGCTGTTCGCTGTTTCACGTCAGTCTTGATATGCATAATCTCGAGTGCATAATTGAAGCTTTTAATGCATTGTCTCTAGGGGGAGCCCGTCAGGACTCTGCTAAACCATTATAAAAACCTGCGACGCAGCTTAATCGGGAGACGCATAGCTAAAGTTCCACTGTATAGCATTTAATCAACCTATTCGCCAAAGCTTTGCTTCACATGCATTCAAACATACGTTTTCAATGTACATAATTTTGATAAGTACATTAGGTCTACCAAGACAGGAGCAGCATGCAGTCCACTTAGCTGCATAAACAACAAAGCCAACTGGACGCATTGTCGTACTCCATTCAGTCGGTTCGGCAGTGGAGCCAGAGCAACATCCTGCCTTCGGCTGCTGGCATGGGCATTAGCATTTGTACTGAGTTGCTGTGTGCTTATTTTGGCCTCAGTGGAATGGACACTTAAAGTCACGCTGAAGCTATCAAGCTTTTCATTGTGCGCTGACAGTGACAGCTTTCCATCACTCTTCTTGCATACCATTGAGGCGTGATACCTGCAATGTTGTTTGTCATTCTCATCACGCCATGTGTCCTTGCATGTTATATTATGTATCATTAATTTCCTCTGTATAATTTATCATGTCTCACGTCCTTGTGTCTTTAGAACACCGTCTGAGGAGCCTGAGTGGCAACGCTAAACAGCTATCACTGTTGATGTCTCACCTTTCAGATGAAACTGGCATTCTAAAAAGTTTTAATGAGTTGCACTGATAGCAAAAGCGCAATTGTCTTTATTTGAAGTTACAAGAACATTGACATAAATTTGGGAGGTGACTAAAAAAGTTTACTGCAGTAAGAGCTAATATTAAAGTGGACCTAAAACATTTTTTAAATTAATCTTAGAACTGCCTCACTATTAAAGGATGTCATCACACGAATCTCGTAATGCAAAAATGTTTTCGAATCGTTCAAGTAAAGGTACAGTTATCGCACCGGTATGTGGCTCTCTCTGTTTTCATCTCCATTGGTGTGCTAGAAGCTACATAGAGGAGAAGCCGAAGGGGCACAAAGTCCCACTCAAAAGTTGAGTGTTTTGGTGGTAATAGGGCTCGTTGCGACACACCATGGCGGTTGCAGTAGACTATGCTACGCAGCACGCCGCTGCTATCTCTGAGGCCACGTGCAGCAGATGCAGCTACACGTGACTGTCATGCGTAGACCGGCGATGCGAAGATGAAATTATTTTTCTGTCTTTTGAAATTATAAATACATGTCATTTATTTAATTCAAAATTTGTAATTGTATATTACTGAGAATGCTTTCGCAATCATGAAATTAGCCAATAGTTGTAGGTGGGTACAGCTGCTTGTGAAGAAGCTACATGATGACATTATGTAAGCATGAGCAAGCGATTTTTTGCTGTTTTTGACATGAGGTTGTAAATTCCGTGCTGCATGCAGCGCAATAATATTTAGCTCACATCTGCATAGGAGCGTCTTGTGTAGATTGGCAATGTTTTCTTGCTATGTTCAAAAAGTGTTTCAGGGGCCGTTTAAACAGGTGTGTTACTGAATGTTTGAGTGCAATAGAAAGTGTAATGTTTCTATGTGTACTTTTGTCAAAATTATGAAAACCATCAAGTTGCAGCATTGACATTGTGAATTTTTCATTGATTTTTTAAAGATTTCAAATTTGCAACATCGTAAGATACTCAATTATGGTCCTATTGTGTTTGACGCTCTAGCATTCAGGCAAAACAAGAATTGTGAAAATTTAATGAGTAGCGGACACAGTGCTGCTGCTTAAGTTTCGGGCTTGCAAGGATCTTTCAGCAAAGCAAGAAAACTTAGTAACAGTTAAGAAACGTACAGGTGCAGACTAGATTGGAACATGGAACTGTGGCTTAACTGCAATCCAGTGCTCCCTAGCAGTGCCGGGAGGGTATTAGAAATTGGATCACTCATGCGTGCAGCTTGGCACTCATAGCCAGTTCACACATCTTGATCTGTTTTATACCCATGTGGATTGGAGCATCGTTTGCAGCCTTCTCCAACTGAACACTCGCTATAGCGTGATGACGGTGGTAGCATTACAGTTTCTGTAGTTTGCATTTAGTTGTCCCAGAGGCCACATCGAGCTGTCCGCGGAGCCCGGCCACGTGCTTGCATGTTTCCTCTAAGAGTGGATGACCGTGCACAGCAGGTATGCTTTGGCAGCAAGGTGATTGCTTTGGAAGAGCTGAACTTGCTCAAAACATGAAAAGGGTTGAGCTTATCTTCAGGGATTGTATGACTTATTTTGACCTTTCCTCACATCTCACAAACCTGTAGTTTTGTTTTGTATATAGCAAGTTAGACATTGATTTTGCTCCGTTTCACTCTCTTTCAGCAAAGTGTTCCAAGGCCATAGCCCATGTGTGCTCGTCAACATGTGCTACTGTTTCCGCACAAAGTGAGCCAGTCAACATAAAGAGTGAGGAGCGGCTGGCTGCAATTCCACAAGTGGCACACCTTCCTGCCCACAGGGCCAGGCAGGGGACTGGCCAGCCTAGTCACCGCATCTGCAGACACCCTTAGGAAGTCTGCACTTTCTGCTCACCTACCTGGCACCCTCTCCTATCCTCTTTTTTTCTTAATTGTACCTCCTGTCAACTGATTCGCGAAAAAAAAAAATGAATGGCAACAAGTTGTGATCCATGACAAGCAAGGGATGTAGTAACAGCCAAGTGTTTGCTTTCCAGGTACTTAAGGCCATAAAGAAAGAACAGTCAGTTCTCAAAAAATATGTTGCAAAATGTACTGAAGTACTGCTTAGTAAGGTGGTGTAACTACCTGTTGCCCAGTGTTGCTTACATGTAGTTGCTCAGTTTCTGTCTGTAATATCACATAAGTTGTTCATTGTGGTCACTAGTGTTGTGAATTTGCACAACAGAGACCAGTGTAGCATTTCTTGTATTCTCTGGTAACCCCATTGTTTGAACACTGTCGTGAGGGCCCTGCCCATGCATGACTTAACTGCATGGTGCAAAAAAAGGAATAAGAAGAAAGCTTCATGTTTTCTCATTCTTTTGTTAGGTAGTTCGTATGAGGCCTCAGAACATTTGGTCAGTTAAACTGAGGACTGGGCAGCATTTGTGAACATTCATCCGAGAAAATTTCGAATTCAAATTGAAATCGCCACAATTGACTGTGCTACATGTATTTAACAACCCGACAATGCATGTTGTAGGCGTAAAGAGCGTCTGTTTGAAATCTGCCGAAGTTACTGCTGTAGCTGAAAATAGAAACTTTGTTCAAGAAAGAGAAATTTTGGCTTTATAAATTTTCTTGTTGCCATTTGTAAAAAATGCAGGCAATGAAATTTACCACAATTTGTTTATCTAATCATATCAAACAACAGAGCCTTATTGAAGAGCAGACACAAGGAAGACTGGGCCTGCTATTACAAGCATATCAAACACACCTCGGCAAGCTTAGCTAGTGCGTGTTAGATTGCATTGGTATCACCCTTGTTCTTTTTCTTCTCTTTTCATTATTGATTTATCAGCCTTCTTCAATGTTCATGGGTATGAAATCGATATGATGGCAGCAATTCCACCACAGTTGCTTCAAACATTATTTCTGATCTTTCATGAGGAAATATCTCAGCTTTGCGTTTATGCAAGCTTAATTTTGTAATCTTCAGTTAACATTTTCTCAGGACAAGCCTTGCATGCTTCTGTGGCTAAAGGACTTGCTGGCTTAGCTCAGTACTATGTATTTCATGCAGCTTGAACCAGGCTTAGAGTGACACTTTGTAGACAGACAAAACGAACAGCATATTGGTCATCTGTAGCAACTAAGAATTCTTCCTGTTCGACACTTACTTAGCTGGCTAGAACACTTATGCAAATTTTTCAATATTCAGTTTAGGGCATTGGTTGTGTTTGAAGCAGTCTTAAGGTGCGTTGGGGAGGCACACAGTACAGTTACGTTTTATGTGGTGCTTTTTTCCGAGTTGTGAAGACGGACCACAGAGCAGGAAAGAATAACGTCATTACACGTGTGCTGAGGTTGCTAACTAAACCCTACTTGTAAAGATGTAAGCGACTCAAGACTAGAACAATGTGCTGTTGGACCTCATCTGTCCAAGGAAAATCACCTTCTTTAAAAAAAAGTTAGGTTCAAGTTGCATGAAACACTATATGTGTGTAATTGAAATGGAAAAAATATTTGCTGTAGTCATGTGTGTCTTTATGTATTATTTCGATTGAATGCCACTGCTTTTGTTTGAAGAACAACCCTGTTTAGAATTCTTGAATATGTTCAGGAATCTTTCTAGCCAGCTTACTCTTCATGTTTGATTACTCTATGCCTATACGATTGCTGTCTGAGCCTCGTTTGCATTGCTGGATGATTTGGAGTAATTTTCTTGACACAGATTGCCATTATCAGTTGCTGCACAAATTTAACACTTTTTTGTGGACCCTACTGACTTCTTCACAGTCACTACCATATGGTATACATGTTCCTCTCCTTGCTCTAGGGTTGCATAATACGCCAGTGCTGGCTGCTGTGTAGTACTAAATTTGCGAAAACCTGTCTGCTTACTGCCCCCCCCCCCTCCACCCATTTTTCTCTCTCTCTCTTTTTTTTTTTTTACTATACAGCCATATTCATTCCATTTTGTGCAGGGCACAAAATGAGAACTAAAAAATCATGTCAGGGTTCATGGCAAGCCATTAATGTCCCTGAAGGGGTAGGAGCTTGATGTACTTCCAGTTTCTCATGCTACAAGATATTCTGAGCAGTTTGTTCATGAACTTGTTCAATGCTAAGCATGCCAATTTTTATTACTGTTCAAGATTGCTCCCATGAATAAGAGCAGCAAACTGAATACAAACAGCAGGGGTTTCCGAGGCAACCCATACCAGCACTAAGTGTACTACATAGTGTATCTACACACTCAGCGTAATTTTGAAAGCTTTTCTGCATTCTGTTTCTTTATTTATGTGGCACAGAGTGCTTTTTTTTTTGTGTTAGCTGTATTAAGCATTTGTGGTTTTCACTGGGTGCCAGAAAGGTGAAGTGCTCTACATCAGTAGGTATTGATTTCACTCCCCCCCCTCCCCTTTTTTTCTTGCCTTCTCTCTTTTTTTTTTTCCTTCCAGTTTGCTGTGTGAAATTAGCTGCACTTGTCTCCCATGTTGTGTGGCTTTTTTCTGAGTGTGGCCTTTTTCTTCGAAGATAGCTAACTGCTGGTTGTTGTCTTGTGCAACCCTAGGTTGGTTATGCCACAGGCTGTGTGCTGTGTTACCCGTAAATGCTGCACAGTTGGCCAAGGCTGACTGAAATTTCTTATCGGGATCTGTTGTGTGTATTGCTGCTCTAGTTTGTGCTTTAATGCTGCAAATTTTCCAGTTGTATTTCCGTTTTCATTTTTTGCATGATCATGTTTTTGTACATTTGTTGGCTTGTTTTTTTTGTGTGTGTTTCCTGTTTGCCTAAGCTGGCTGAATAAATTCAGTGATGGAGCACTGTGGAAACTATTACAGAATGAAAGTGCACATGTGTGCACTCATGTGTCACTGTTAATTGTTTTGGTGTGTTGAGATGCTTTTATGTTGCACTAATGGCAGAGACTGATTTCTGTGCACACGTTCATTTACCCCGTCGCCTGTTGTCACAGCTAGCTCCTAATGTGGCATTATCCAATCAGCTGAGAGATGGCACATGCGAGCTGATGCTTGTTCCTTGCGTGATCACATTCTTTCAGACAACTGGAAAAGCTAAATGTTCAGTTCTTTCTTTCTCCTCGGTGTCTTGCAGTGCGGAAACTTAAGTTTGTCCAATTTCTTCGGCTGCCGGCTGTGGCATTGCATGCTTTATGAGATCATTGTCCCCTTGCAGTCACCACTGTCACTGTGCTTTGCCTTTGTATTTTGGCAGCTGTGATGGAGAAAATGGCTAATGCAAAGGGTTCCACAGGTCATGCTGGACGTGAACCCCCCCCCCCCATTTGATACTGCAGTGCATTTGAGCATTGGAATGTACACACTGCACCAATAAGAAGGGGGAGCGCTTTTCTGCGTTAAAAACAGTGATTCCTGTAAACATGCAAGTCTGAACCTCCTTCACTGCTATATAGTTCTTGCGTGTATTCCTCCTTGATGGATTTTTTTTAATTATTTTTTTAGTTTAACACTGGGACAGTAAAAATTCCAGCTATAAATGAAAAATCTGGTGTTCCCTTCCATATTGGTGCACTGTGTACCTAGTGCTCCTCATCAGGGATATATTCAACCTCTGGTGTACCATAGTACTATACTGTAAATACATGTTAAACCTTAGCGTGGTTGTCTTCACTCCAACAAACTTCGCAAATATAGTTTCATGACAAGTGGATTGAAATGCTGTGTGAAATTTCATTTGCTGAAAGCCTCCCTTTTCCCCTGTGTGGACATGGGTGCCACACACGTGCCCACATGTGCATTATAGCTTGTTACATCTCCAACACTGCATAACAAGGAGACCCGCCACGGTAGCACAGTGGCTATATGGCATTGCGCTGCCGAGCTTGAGGTCGCAAGTTTGATGGTGGCCCCAGTGGCCGAATTTTTTAACAATTCGAAAATCTTGAACTTCACGTACATTAGAGCTGGTTCATTTAGCAATACATTTCCCACGTTATTTCCCATTAATACATTTCCCATAGATGTAGGACGTTGCCCTGAAGCAACACTTAATACCAGGGGCGCAGCCTTCCCAGCCCCCCTTTCTTCATACCTCCCTCCGGTTGCCATTTCTATGAACGTTTATTGGGATACAAGAAAAATACTCTATCAGTTATGCACAATTTATAATGAATGGTTGCATAAAATTGATGCAGAAGAATTTGAGTATATACTCAAATTCTTCTGAATACATGAATCAGATGGCAAATAATGAATGTGGCTACATAGGACGTAGGTGCCTTAAAAATATAATGCACTGAAATCTTCCATGCATGAAGCACTGCCTGTGAAGTGGCCGGATCAACACATTCATATGTTCCTGCTCTGCTGCAGAGAACTAAATAACACGGCTCTAGATTTGTTGTAAAGTTGTATGTGGGCAGCCTTTTGATGCTCAGGTTTTCATGTGCTTGAAAAGACGTAAGCATAAAATAATGTGAAATGCATGCCTTTACATAATATGCTCTACGAAAACTTTGGGCAGCAGCAAATGACAGGTTAACGACAAGTGGTGCACGGTTAACTAGAAGTGGGCGAATATAAACTTTTATAGCGCAGCTCTTGAGCGCCATTCCTACGTCGACGTCCCTCGGTGTCCTCGAAACCGAGCGAGCAAGCACATGAAAAGAGCGAACGCAGTGTGCAGAGCGCGTATGGAAGTCTGCGATAGCGAAGAGAGCGCGAGGAAAGCGGAAGAGGAGGGTATGGTGAAAGGGTGATAACAGCGTAGTGCCGCTCCCGGCGGGTTTTGCGGCGACGATGGCTACGAGATGGCGCTAGAGTAGCGCGCGTCGTCTGTTTAGAAACAGCGCTGCATGAGCGGAGATCCGGCTGCGGCGGCTGTTGTGAATCGCGCCAACCCGTCAGGATTAGCGAGGCAGTAGCACCACTTTTCGCTCCATTTGCAACGTACCGCACGTGACATTGTCCGCGCCAGCTAATATATCGCGAAATGAAAACGTATACAGCTGCGCTCAAATTTCGTATTAGGCAGTATCGTAATCGTCGGCGGATTATTTCGAATAAAAGTACTAAATATGAAATAGTCGGACGCATACATTTACCAACGCCTCCTATAGCTATATGCCTGGAACGTCGCTCTCTTTTCCATAGGGAGCTCTCTGCCGAGTTTTGCGACCATGCGCCGCAGGACGGCGCGCGCCACCGTACCGGTCCCCATGGCAACCACTGCCGCCGCCGCCGAAAGCTCACGACGCGCCAGCCACTTGGCTGCCGACGTCGCTCCCGGCTGGCTCCCGGTAGCCGCGCCACCGGCGTGTTTACAAGGGCTGGCCGCAAGAGGCGCTCGCCACCGTACCAAAAGGAGGAGAGTACAGGCGAGAGAAGGGCAGCGCGTTTGCGGCTCACGTTCCAGGCATTGTATATTATAGGAGGCGTTGCATTTACAGTAGGAATATTTCATTTGGGTGTAATTGGGTACCATGCTTCTGTTGACTAGGGGGAAAAAAAGCTATCGGGGACAGTTGGGGTCAGTTCACTCAACTCAAGATCGCTATTTCTTAAACTGCACGAATCGCCACTCAACATCTTTCGAGCCTGGTTGCAAACAAGCTTTATGAGAATCAATTACTGGTGTGTGACGCTTTCTAAGTACGCTAGACAAATGGTTGCTGAAGAAAAGAATAGAGGTTGTGGGAAGATGAAAAGGAACCTGCTGAACGACTTGTGTGCTGTAGAAACATATGAGCGAAAATCGCAGGTTGTAGGTTTCCACCGAGAAACAATACGAAACTTGCAGTATACCCATTTTGTTTTTGCATTGCTTCGAAAACGTTTGTCATTGTTTCACGTTTCATAATTTGCAATATTTTGTTTAGGAGACCGAGAACAGTAACATGACAGTCGGTTTTTGCGAAAAGTATTGTCACGTTGTAGTGACTTGTGTGCAGCAAAAAAGTAACACTCAAGCACAACGACAGTGGCGAGCGAAGTCGGCGATCGTCGAAAACCGGATCTGCGAGTCAATCATAGTCAAGCGCGTCGAATTTTATCCATGACTCGTCGAACGTTCCAGCGTAATCGCTGGTGCACGCGTGCCTTCCTGTAAGTACAACACAATTGGTGTCGCGCATTCGATCTGATTACACATGGTTCGGATATTAGAAAGTACCGAATAGATTATTTTTGGATTCGAATAGTAATGTGTAATATTCGATTAGTGTTCGAACCGCGCCCATATCACGTGATCTGGCGTGAATATGACGTAGACGCGGGTGTTCTGAAAACGCACACAAGAGTGAGAACGAACTCGCTCCATGCGTGCAGCACTGGCTGCGAAGCGGCCGCAGCAAAGCATATGTGTTGCTGCGCTAATGAACGAAACCAACTAAACAACATAAACGGCTGTAGGCGTTTCTGGTATGTTGCGGTGTGATGCCTTTGATTTGGTAATGTTGCCTTTGATGTGTTTGAATTCGGTCAGAGCGGTTTCACAGCAGTGCTCCAAATCTTTTTTTTTTTTTACAGCGAAGATTTCTTTGTCTTTTCCTTCGATTTTCCCACTGCTGCTGCTCCTGTCCGGCACACCGCGTCGGGGGGTGGTTGAGAACGTGTATATACATGGAAGAACGAGAACAAAGGGCGTTAACCGAGGGGCCCGATTTTTATTAACCATGTCATGAGAAGCGTGGCAGTTTGGGCGAGTTGGTATGTCATGACTTTTTCAGGCTTGCAGCGCAGCTCAGAAAGAGCAAAAAGGAAGGTGGAAGGGGTAATGAAAGGGAACGGAGAACAGAGCGAGCGCTTTTTTTTCATTACCCCTTCCACCTTCCTTTTTGCTCTTTCTGAGCTGCGCTACAAGCCTAAAAAAATGAGCTCGCCACGCGCGCTGCAGCGTGCAACAAGGTGCGTAACAAACAAATACACCAAGCACAACATAGGGGAAAATACCCTTTCTTACAAATTGAATTTAAAAAAAACGATAAATTAATGGTAATGAAAGTGGTTGAAAAGCTTGCCGTGGGGAAAGATCACACGTCTTCGCATTACGCGTGCGAAGCTCTGACCGATTAAGCTACCGCGGCGCCGTTTCCCCATCCACTTTCTTGGATATTTCTGTGCTACAACTAGAACTAACCTTGGGAGTGTTAGCCAGCGCCACCACTCACAAACCTTGGCGGCTGATGTGGAACATTCTTTCTGCGGCAAGCGTCACGAGAACGTGATCTTTCTAGGTAAAGGCAACCGATCGATAAACATAGAAGGAGCGTGGCAGCGAAGAAAAGAGACGCGAGGAACTCGTTTGGATCGCACCGCGTCGAATGGGCACATTGCCACCTGGAGCTCCCGGGTCGTCGCCAAATTAGCCTCTTGACGGCTCTAATTATCCGTGACCCCCAGCAAGCGCTTACCTTTCTACCAACGTGCAAGTCCAGAGGGAAGCTACATATAATGGAAGAGAGGAGGCGGGAGAAGGGGCAGACAATGGGTAGAACCAACGCCAACGCAGTCTTGAAACGAATGAATAACAGCCTTGCCACTCTTCGCTCGCAGTGTCCATACAAATACAAGGGGGGGTGGGTTATAGGGCAAAGGTCACGTGAGAAGGCAACGAAACGCAGGATTACGGTACGGTACGGTGCGTTTCTGCTATTTCCGAGGAATAAAACCATGCAAATATGTCTAGCGGACAACTTACGCAGGGCGTTTACAAGCAGAGCCGCATCAATTAAAGCGCACCGCAGGGTCTAAGCGACACAACGGAAGCGATCGCACGACACCAGGGGCGCAGCCAAGGGGGGGGGGCGCTTATGGGGCTTCAGCCCCCACCCCCGAAATTTTTTCGTGCCGTCATGCACCGCCGACCTAAACAACCCCCGGCACCGGAAATAATTCTGGGTTTTGTCTAGAATGTCTTTTTTTCGCGCTCGAAAAGAAATTCGGGCTGGATTTCGCTGCAACCCCCATGTACCGGGAGTCTCATAACGCCAAGGAGCTCGATCCGAGCACAAAGGTTCAAGTGTGTCAAGTGCGTTTTGATGGCGAGCGAGCTCGTCGTGGCATCTCGCGAAGTCCGCAAAATCTACGGAGCGCATGGATTTCAATTCCGAAACTTTGTGGGTATAAAGTACTTCAACTTTTGATACGAAAGGTGCATTGACATTTCCAAAGTCGTGCTTAAGATTTTCAATTCCGGATCTTTGGTGGTTTAATGTTCTTATAAACATATTTGACGCCAAAGGTGCATTGACTTTTCTAAAGTACATCGCACCATACAAATTGACAAATTCAGGCAAATTGACAAAGCACGCAGCGAGATCCGATAAGCCGAAACGTTGTGGTGGTTCATTTCTGCCGTCATGTCACAGAAAAGAATGTCAACATTTTTTTTTCACCTGCGCCAAAGCATCCATGCCAAGACACTAAAGCCAGCAAAAGTAACTACGTTCTTATTAAGGCGAAAGCCTTTAATGGCTCATGCTCGCAGTCGCGTCCGTCCGTGCGCTGTAATCGTGCCAACTGTGGCCTCTCCTCCACGCAGCGGCTCAACCTCCTCCCCTCCTTAGGAACCGGCGCGCCGGTGGGGGGCGCAGCTGTGCATAGCAGTCGTGACGTCACACAGTAGCAGCATAGAGTAACATAGTTCACTATGTTACCATACACTCTAAGAACAGTTTACACCCTTTGGCTTGCCCCTTCTGCCACACAAAAATAATCGTCATCTGCCTTGATGCGTTTCCTTTCTTTATCGCTGCGAGCCCGGAACTTTCCAGTAACGAGCGGCACGCGCGTTATCAGCATAGAACAGTTTACACCCTTTGGAGTGCCTCTTCTGATAACGCGCGTGCCGTTCGTCACTGGAAAGTTCCGGGCTTGCAGCGATAAAGAAAGGAAACGCATGAAGGCAGATGACGATTATTTTTGTGTGGCAGAAGGGGCAAGCCAAAGGGTGTAAACTGTTCTTAGAGTGTAGAGGAAGAAATTCTTTCTCTGTGATGTTACTCTATGGTAGCGGTAGAACGAGCACGCGCGCGTCGGCGGCGACCGCCGCTCCTTCGCCACACGTCTCGTTGCAGTCGAGTGAGTGAGACGCATGGCTCCGAAGCGGCCCAGTGATTCCGCGCCAAGCGGTTAGGGGAAGCGGCAGCGGACGCCGTATTCCCCCAACACCAAACGCCAGAAGTACAAGGAGCGAATGCGCATGCGACGAATCAACATGTCACCAGATGCGAAAGCGAGGGAGGCAGAACGGAAACGCCAACAGTGACTGATTAGTCCAGTGATCACAAGGAAGTCGTCATGGACGTCGATCCAAACAAGCACAAGGACTTCACTGCACACGAGCGACAATAAGATATCCTCCCAGAGGACAACTTCGAAGCAATCGATGAATGTGATATGGCATACACAGAGAAGTAACAGGTTAGTGCAATGAATGTATGAACGTGACCGTGAATAAAGACACATAGAATGTATAGAGAGTCCCTCGTTTACTACAAGCACCTTTGCGTAAATCAAAGGGATATCGGCGAACACTGTGGCCATTCCACTGGGGGCCATGTACAACATGGTATATGCAGTGGGTTGACCACAAGGCTTTCGCCAAGCACACTTTAGAATTTCCAAAGTGTCTTCTGTAATTTTTATTGTCCTACTTTGACTTTGTTTCGCGAGGACACATTGAGCCTTTTCAATATTCTTGTTCTCGCTACCCGCGGGCTGCCAAAGCCAGCTTGCGTTTTTCTCGCATGCGTTTTTCACGTGTTGCCCCGAACATCGCGCCGTGCACTTAGATGCGCGTTCGTTTTTCTGTGGCCGAGTGGATTTTCCCCTGGCAGAGTTTTGGACGCTTTCTGGCTAGCAGACCAGAAGAAGACACAATGGTCGCTCACCGCCATCACTGTAGGGACTTGACGGATTGCAACGCGTTCGCTTGAGCGCAACCTCTCCGGAAAGTCTTGTCTCGCCGGTGAAGGATGCCGAGCAGTATGCGTATTGTTATCAGTGGACCCAGCGTCTCAGATTTTCTTCGATATTTCGTCAGTAGCCACATTAAGAGGAAGCTTTAGCTCGGGTGCTCCTATCTAAATACATATGTAAAAGGAGAATTCGTTTTTCTCGGCAACCACTGCACCAAACTTGATGAGGTTTCTTGCATTGAAAATAAAAAAATAAAATTTAGTGACTGTTGGTTTCGAATTTTTGATTTAGGACGACACGGTTGGATGCATCAAAGCGAGTGTTGCGGTCTTGTTGACTGGTGTCGGTGTCGATGCCGGCGCGGTGGCGACACCGAGCAATGCGTGAAACGAACTGCTCACACACTTATCGCGTGGCGTTCCTGTCAGGCCGTGCTGGCAGGCCACGAAAGAGTGGAGCATGCAAGACGACAAGTACACCCTTTCAGATCCAAACGCCAAGTGTTTTATTTTTCACGCGCCCCATAGCTCTTGTCCAGAGGGCACCATTGGTCAGCTGATATGTGGCGACCACTCCATCTCCCCCCTCAAGTCACAAGTTCAAGCGGTCGGGTGGAAAGACACGACGGCCGCTACGGGTGCGCACAACGCTATCACCAGCATCACGTGAAGGAGCAGGCGTTGCCGTCGGAGGGGGTCGCTCAGGTGTTGCCGCCACTTGTTTTGGGTGGTGATGTTGAATCACTGAGGTCCCTGCTGACATTAACACGAAGGGAACTAGGTGTCTGCGATTTCGCTGCAGAACTGTTCCATGCTCTGTTTCAACTAGAAACGACCTTGGACGCTGAGCACGGCTCTGCTGTGGCACGAACCTGATCTGGCCGAATCCAGACCTCTTCACCCGTTTGCAGTGACGGCAGATCTCTGGCCCGATGACGTCGGTCGAAGTCCTGAGCAGTCTTTTTCTTGTAAGGTTGATCTCTGACTGCTACCTCCTCTCTTACTGGCCAGTGTGGACGAAGCTGCTCGTCTGTCTTTGGGACTCGAGTTCTCAATCGCCTTCCCATGAGAAGTTGAGCAGGGCTAAAGCCACTCATCCCGGGTGTGTTCCTATAGCTGATAAGGGCCAAGTGAGGATCGCTCGCCTTCCGGAGGACGTCTTTTACAGTGCGGATCATTCTTTCCGCCTCCCCATTAGACTGTGGGTAATGGGGGCTACTGGTGATATGGTCGAAGCCATAGGAGGCAGCAAATGCGGCGAATTCGCGTGAGGGGAAGGGTGGACCATTGTCAGACCTTACGTATACTTGTTGCAGTATCCCGTGTCGTGCGAACAAACTTTTCAGCACATCAATAATCACTTGAGCTGTTGTGCTCTTCAGTGTCACTACCTCCGGGAACCGGGAATAGTAGTCTACTGCCATTAAGAAGGTTTGGCCGTTGAGGTAAAACAAGTCCAGGCCCAGATATGTTCCCAGGGACGGCCAGGGAGGTTGGTAGGGAGGAGTGGTTCCGCTGGATTCACTCGCGTATGAGCGCATTTTTGACAACTGGCGACGAGAGAAGTGATCTCAGCCGCTATGCCTGGCCACCATACAGATTCACGAGCGAGGGCCTTTGTATGACTTATACCTTCATGTCCTTCGTGTACAAGCTTCAATACTGCTGGCCTCAGTGATGAAGGGATAATGAGACGCGTGTCCTTGAGAAGAAGGCCATCACAAACGGAAAGTTCATCCTTCACTGATGCATACTTTGATACGTGAGCAGGCATTTTTTACTTGTTTGGCCAGCTGTGCTGGCACAACGAAATCAGCACGCTGCACTCTCCATCACAGCTCTTGGCTTTCCTAATATCCTGTATGTTCACAGGCAGCACATCTGGAGCGGCAGCCACGACTGCTGTAGCAAAAAGCTCCATAGTGTCTTCTGGCTCTTCCTTGGGAGGAGTGCGAGATAATGCTTCAGCCGTAGCCAACAATTTTCGTGTGACGTAAATCATATGGAACTGACAGGGCATTGTATTTATCCTGAGTCTTTGCACCCTCGGAGGAAGCACATCAAGTGCCATCTTGAAAAACAATGACACAAGAGGAAGGTGGGGGGATCAGTTTCTACAATGAAGGTGATGCCTCTGGTGAACTCGTCAAACCTCTGGATGGCCCACGCTGTAGCCAAGACCTCTTTTTCTGTTTGGCTATACATTTGTTCTGTGGTGGTCATTGACCTTGAGGCAAAGACTACTGGCCTGCGTTCACCACATGGTTTTGATTACAATAGGACTGCTCCAAGTCCAAAAAAGCTGGCATCAGCTGAGACTGTTGTGGCATAAGATGGGTGATACTTTGCCAAGCAGCGGTCGGACGTCATAAGTTCCTTAATTTTTGTGAATGCTGCTTCCTGTTCATGCTGCCAAGTCCAACTAATATTCTTGTTTAGAAGGGTGCGTATTGGAGCAGTAGTTTCCGAGGCATTGGGGTATAAACCTGGCAAAATGATTTACCATCCTGAGTAGACGTCTGACACCTGCAAGGTCTGTGGGAGGTGTCATATTGCATGGACTGCTTCAATCTTGCCAGGATCTGGCTTGATGCTTTGTGCTAAGACAATGATGCCTACACTCTAAAAAAAGTTTACACCCTTTGGGGTGCATATCTGCCACACAACGATAATCGTCACCTGCCTTGCTTGCGTATCCTTTCTTGAAAACGCCGCGCCCGCTACTTTCCTGTCGACAATGCTATGTCATGCTGATAATGCGCATGCCGTTCGTTACTGGGAAGTACCGGGCTCGCAGCGTTAAAGAAAGGAAATGCGGACAAGACAGATGACGTTTATTGTTGTGTGGAAAGATATGACTCAAAGGGTATGAACTTAGAGTGTAGGAATGAGACTTCAGAGACCCCAAAGCAACACTTTTATTGGTTTAAAGTGATACCTGCAGATGCAAGACGAGTCAACACTCGCTCAAGCCTTGCATTATATTCCTGCTTGGCACGTCCAAACACAAGAACATCATCAACCGTATTAACGACGCCGTCCTGACCTTCGAGAATCCGCGCCATTTGTTTTTGAAAATACTCCGGTGCAGACGTGATACCTAAGGGCAGTCGGCAGAAACAATAGCGATCGAAAGGTGTCATGAAAGTTGTCAGTTCTTGAGAATCCGCCGACAACTTGACTTGGGGAAAGCCTGCAGTCGCATCCAGCTTCGAAAAACAAGCTGCGTCGCCAAGAAGATCAAGGACTTGTTCAACTGTAGGCAGAATATGACGCTCTCTGAGAACCACCTGGTTCAGTCGAGTGAGGTCAACACACAGACGATACTTTCCATTCTTCTTAGGTACGACTACCAAACAGGCACACCACGGTTTATCAGTACGACGAATGACGCCGTCGCCTTCAAGTTTCTCCAGTTCTTTCCGAACGATTTCACGTAGCGGGATAGATAAGCTTCGAGGGACACTGAGTGAGAATGGTACAGCGTGTTGCTTTAAGCGAATTGTGTACTCATCTCGGAGTGTGCCGAGGCCACGGAACAGTTCGGCATGAAGCGTTGGCTCAGGAATGTTCACGGCACCAAGAAATTTGATGACCTCAAGGGCCTAGATAGCCGGTAGAACCAGTAATGGTATAGAAATGGATTCAATGACGTAAAGACGCTGAGAGCTTGTCTTCCCTTGCCAAAATAGACGTGCCAGATACGAGCCCTGTACACGGAGAGGTTGTCCTCTGGGTCCTGTCAAGACTGCATCAACGTTGTCGAGCTCGGCCGGGACTCCAGGCAAGTCACTTGGGACTGCAGAAACCTCAGCTCCTGAGTCTACCTTGAATTTAGTTGTGTAATTGTCGACTGTGATATCCACGAACTTGGCTTTGGCGGCGACTCCAGAACATGCAGCTCGATGGCACTGAGTTTGGCGAGCCTCGACTTTCTGGAACGACAGACTTCAGCGAAATAACCTTTCTTGCCGGCACTCTGAACGTCCGTGAAACGCCTCCCCCCCCCCCCCCCCCCCCGACCGCAGAAGGGACAAACCGCAGCTTCACGGTGGCAGCGTTCCGACTTCGCGTCCAATGAGCGAGCTGTTTTGGCGTCCAGACGCCGTCGCTAAGTGAACTTTCGAGCTTTTACGGTATCTGTGTTGACCGCGGCTTGCGAAGTAGCCTGCGCGAGTGAGCGTTCCTTATCAGCGTCTTCAGACTGACGAGCTTGCGTCCAAGCTTCTTTGCGAAAGAGCTTCAGGGAGCGGCACAGCTGGTCTGAGAGACGCGTATCCCGCAAGCCGACAACGAATCTGTCGCGAACCAAGGGTTCTTCCACCGCCGATGACGGGTAGTTGCATCGTTTTACTGACTTTCAGAGTTCGGCGTAAAACGTGTCGACGCTTTCGCCCGGTAGTTGGACGCGCTTATGAAAGCAGGAGGACTCGTAGAGTTCATTAGCAGGGTGCACGAAGTGCTCGGTGAAACGTTGGACAACAGCGTCGTAGGACGCTAACGAGTCTGCCTCGAGTGAAAGGGTGTCCAGGAGCGGACGAGCGTCTGGGCCCATGCAGTAAAGTAGCGTACGTACTTGGACGTCTTGCGAAGCTTTCTGTAGTCCAGAAGCAGCGACATAATCTTAGAAGCGAGACTTCCACGAGGACCAACTTGCGGGGTTAGAGAAGCCGAACGCGTCCAGTGGCTGAAGAACGAGGCCTATAGCCACTGAGTCGATTGGACGCTTTCTTCGAGGGGCATCCTGTCGTTGACGGCCGTTCAGAGACAGAAGCTTTTGAAACAGACCCCACTTCTGGCACCGTATCGCGTGGCATTCCTGTCAGGCCGTGCTGGGAGGCCACAAAGGAGTGCACATGCGAGACGACAAGCACACCCTTTCAGAACCAAACGCTAAGTGTTTTATCTTTCACGCGCCCCATAGCTCGTGCCCAGAGGGCACCACTGGTCAGCTGATATGTGGTGACGACTACGACACTGATGTCGACGAGGGCACCGAGACACCAAGGAAAAAGTCGACGAGGAGAGTGGTTGGTTCACGGCCGTACACGACGAAAAATGGTGAGTACACCGTAGTGCGTTGCATGGTGGTGTTGTATGCGAACGTCACGAATGGCAGAATGACATCCCAATGGGTGTGATTAGGGTTGATATACATTGATATCATGTCGAACAGCGTGCCACGAAAGCTCTTTGTGAGGACATTAGTTTGAGGGGGGCAGCTGGAAGGCGCCTTATGGTGTTGGACGCACGGAGAACATCGTCGAGGAGTTTCGACAGAAAGGTCTTGCCACGGTCGCTCAAAAGGACACGTGGGCTCCATGGCGTAAAAAGATGGCTTCTAAGAAAAAGGTCTCAAACTCCGCTGCGGATCCTAAAGCTGGTGTGGCTGTTTCAGCGTACCGTGTGAAGTGATTTACGGTTGTGACTATCCATCCGTTACCACCAGCTGATATCGGTAGCGGTCCGTAGAGGTCGATACCAACGACTGCGAAAGGAGCTTCAGGACGCGTTACTGGTTGGAGCAGCCCAGCCGGAGGTGAGGTCAGTCTTTTTGGTGCTGGCAGAGCGTGCAGGAAGCCATGTATTTCGTCCAGGCCGAGAGAAGCGGCTGCGAATGCGCTCATGGGCTTTATGGAAGCCGAAGTGACCGGTAGTGAGATCGTTGTGAAGGTCGCCACTATCTGAGCTCGAAGTGATCGGGGAACGACAGGAACCAAATGGTGTCTTTCGGGGAGGAACACGTATCGGTGTAGTATCGAATTTTCAAGTATCGAAGTTCTTCAACTGCCGACAGAGCCGAGCGATAGGTGGGCGAGATGATCTGCGAAGACCATAATGGAGTGGCAGTACGAGTCACCACCATCTTTCTCTATGTCACCACGTTGTCAAGATGCAAACGTATGAGTGTGGTTAGATGGAAGCCGGTCGAGAGCTGCGAGTGAAGGAACTGCAGAAGACGCGTCCTGAGGTTTGCTCATGGAATGGGGTAAGGAAGCAGCGTTTGAAGACGGTGGTTTAGTGGACAGCGAGAGAGAGCGTCGGCAGGCTGATGTTTCCAGACTTGTACGTGACGTCGAAGTTGTATTTCTGTAAATGAAGCATCCTACGACCGACACGTCCAGGTAGATTCTTTAGCGTCGCCAACCAGCGCAAGGCGTGGGGATCAGTAACTACCGTAAGGTAGCGACCGTGCAGATAAGGCCGAAATTTTTGGATGGACCAAACAACGGCGAGGCACTCTTGCTCGCTGATAGTATAGTTTTTATCTGCATCTGTCAGCAGGTGACTTGCGTACGCGACCACCTGTTCTGCCAAATTTTTCTGACGTTGCAGAACAACAGCGTCGATAGCGTTGCCGCTGGCGTCACCGGCGTCAATATATAGAAGAGTGGGTGTGGTGTAGTCGAAATGGCAAAGCACAGGTTGTGATGTGAGAGCATGCTTGAAGGTGTCAAAATCAGTTTGGCTTTCGTCCGACCATACGTAGGGAGCTCCAGAAGGAAGGAGCTGATGGAGTGACGCCGCGGTGGTGGAAAAGTTACATATGAAGCGCCGGAGGTACGAAGCTATAGTCCAAGGAAACTACGCAAGTCTTTGGCGCGTTGAGGAGCGAAGGACGGCGATAATCTTATCGGGCTCAGGTCGAAAGCCGTCCTTGCTGACAAGGTGACCGAGTAATTTAATCGTTTTGCTGGCAAAGTGGCACTTTGGCATTTTGGCACCAAGTGCTTGAGGAGGGGCGGTTTTTGCTTTGTTTCAGCATGTCGGCAACGTAGGTGTCGATATTCTGGCGCTCGGCGGAAGAGACGCGATATGGTCGACTGCGGACGATGGAAGTTTCATATGGGTGTACATGCGATAAGCCGCAGCTGTAGTCTGTCCCAGAAGAGCAGATTGAACTAAGAATGAATTGAAGGAGGCTTATTTATGCTTGGACAGGGGGGTGGGGGGGGGGCAACACCAGCAACTCCTCCGTATGCTGTGGCGTTAGATCGTTGCTGATTCCACAAACGAGAACAGAAGCAGGGGTCGCGCATGGCGGCTGCACGGCCGCCATTATCCGCCATGTTTACTCTCTGATTGGCTGTCGAGAGGTCACGTGCCTTGAAATTTGTGCCGGAAAGCGGTAGTTTTGCAAAATGCAATTATGCGTTTTCATCAATATGACGAAACGTGACGTGGAGCTGCAAATTTTATGGACTAATACATTTTTGGGGTCCTTGGCAGCTATAGTGCGACGTTAGCGCTTCAAAAAGAATGTGAGCGGTAGCGTACAGAAGCCAGTGCAATGCATCTGCAATTTCGCGAATATGTGGTGGTGATCCAAGATATGCGCCATGTCAGCTTGCTGATTGGCTGAAGGAATATCCCGTGAGGAGCGTCACAGGAAGGGCTATTTCGTAAACGTATTTGACGATGCGTGACGTTGCGCTGGGCCGTCATTGCTGGTATTTTCCGCCATAATTTGTGGTGAGACGAGCCGCGCGAATTATGCTAATCGGCAGCCATATGCAATGGCAGCCGAGAGGAATGCGTATCGCCACATTTTCCCTGTCATTAAATTATGCGGTTTTACGTGCCAAAACCGCTTTCTGATTATGAGACACGCCGTAGTGGAGGACTCTGGAAATTTCGACCACCTGGGGTTCTTTAACGTGTACCTAAATTTAAGTACACGGGTGTTTTCACATTTTGCCCCCATGGAAATGCGGCCGCCGTGGCCGGGATTCGATCCCGCGACCTCGTGCTCAGCAGCCCAACACCATAGCCACTGAGCAACCACGGCGGGTATTTACCCCGTCATTTGGCGCCATGAAAATCTTTCGTTCATAACGCGTGCTCATAGTATTTGCATCGCTCTCGGGTGATGTTGGAATTTGTGTTTGGGGCCATCATTTTTTAAAAGAACGCGTATATACGAAATAATATTGATTGAACATAGCAAACTTTCGGCAATGTTGTCCACTTTTCACTGCTGCATTTGTATTGTAATCAAGATGAATGCCTTTTCGCACAATCAAAATTTATGACAACGGCGTCTTTCTAATTTATAAAAAGAAGTGTACACAAGACGGCGCCTCAGCCTTTCAATCCTACGTGGGAAGGTGGTCCCTTCCCCGCGTTCCAATATCCGAAACCACTTAACCTTTCTGGTGAAAGAGCGTGAAACAAAGGTGACGTCCAGGCAGCTACTGTAAACAGTTCCACGCAGAAAGGTGGGGCTTCCATCATTTAAGAAACACAGATCTTGTTCGGGGGCAAATGCCAGAAAGAAAAGACTGAGTTCTATCCTGAGCTACGAAAAACGTCACGCGCGCCACATGCACGCATACACAAAGACGAAAATAAGAATTTCCATGTTCTTTAAATATGCCTTTAGCACATTTTCTCCTTAGGCGAAATACTTCTCGCACTGCCAATATCGCTCATCATACTTATTTGTTTCTTACTGTGGCGCAGAGGAAATAAGTAGCTTTCTTGTAGGTTTAAGACATCGTGTATACCTTTTCTTAAATGTTTAGCGTTTGTAATCTCTCTGCATTTGCTATATATTAGTCTCGTATGAAGATCTTTTAATCATTGGTATGCTCCATTCATGAGAATTAAAGCCCGTGTTTGTGAGAGTCTGTAGGGCAATTAGACCTGCCCGAGCCTGATTCTGGTGAGCAAGCCCGGCTGAGTGGAATTTCGGCGCAGTCTGAGCGAGCCCGGCTGAGCGGCATCGAAATTGCACATAGTTAGAACCAGCGTGGCATGTATAGGAGGGATACATTTTTAAATGAGTCAACAACCACGGAAATGGGAGAATTAAGAATGCCTTGGCGATGATGTGTGCCGAAACAGCTGGTAGCAATAACTTCCGACACAAGATAAAGGTTTAAAAAGAAATTAAAGTGACCCCTGCCGACAAAGTAGCTCACATCGTCGACGACTGTGGCATAAAATTGAAGTTGCGCTGGTATTAGACAGGGTGTATGAAGAAAAAAAATGTGCAGGAACCATCGACAATGATTGTCAATGTAAGCGAATAGAACGAACGAACGAACGAACGAACGAACGAACGAACGAACGAACGAACGAACGAACGAACGAACGAACGAACGGACGGACGGACGGACGGACGGACGGACGGACGGACGGACGGACGGACGGACGGACGGACGGACGAACGGACGAACGAACGAACGAACGAACGAACGAGCGAGCGAGCGAACGAACGAACGAACGAACGAACGAACGAACGAACGAACGAACGAACGAACGAACGAACGAACGAACGAACGAACGAGCGAGCGAACGAACGAACGAACGTTTTCCTTGCCAAGTCCGGCCACCGACTAACCACGAAAACTGTTGAAAGAGGCAAAGAAAACTATTTGCTTTTAAAAGCGAATTTACTTTAATGATAATATAACAGGTCACTCGGTTTGTCATAGGTAAGAAAGAGAGAATAGTCTATAAGAAAATATTTGTTCGCGGCATGTTTCGTACTCGGGAGTGTTCGTTGCGTGCGAGATGTTCTAACCAGGGAAACACGGCAGTTTTTTCTTCATTTCCTACGTAGGAAAGAAAGAAATCCCGCGTTCCCCCGCAAGCAATTCTGTTTGTTGACTGCAATAAATACCATGTACATTCGGCGTCACCCTTGTGTATAGTGCGGGAACTGCGGCTGCCGGGGCGCTCAGGAGGCAGCCAGCGACGCCTAACGGTAGTTGCTGGTGGTACGATCTCGACCGAGTGAGGTGGATCTTCACCGCAAGAACCAGGAAAGGATGACGGAGCAGGACATCGTGATGATGAAAAAAAGTAGAAAAGATTGTATTCACTTTATTGGTATATGGATGTGACTCTTACCCGAGTCTCGAGCGGTTCTGATTAACACGGGGGCCAGGACGGCCTTAAATAACTCCTTGCGGTCTTGTGGTCATCGATGTCTTCTTGGGGAGCCTGTGGAAGTATTAGTGCTTTCGTCAGGTTCTGCCTTCGAGCTCCTGACCTTCGGATTTTCTTCCCTTCGTCCTTCTCTTTGTGTCAGCTCGAGGAATAAAAGTGGTGACGCTGTTTCGGAGAAGAGGACACTTCTGTCGACATGGGGACGCCGCTTGAACGCTTCCCACACTTGACAGGTCGATGTCCAGGCTTATCGTAACAGTCTTTTCTGGGACGAGGCAAATCATCTTGTCGTGGGAACGTACGCCTGAATGTCTCTCACACTTGACAGGTCGATTATATCACTGCATGGTATTAGATTCGTCGGACGATCCTACCGCTGTCAAGCAGATGTAGGACTCGTCGGACTACCTCGCCGCTGCCACCATTTGAAGGAGTCGAAAGTCGTAGATGAGCTACTCGGTTAACAGGATTTATTTACAGGATTTGACATTTTAAGACAAGATACATTGGCAGTATAGCGCGACTCCCATATGGAGCCCGCAAGATTAACATTCAGCAAACAGCATTCGAGCACACAGCTCACTACTACATTTTGAGCATAACAACGAGCAAAACTTTTTGTTGGGCTAGTTGGTGCATTACTGAAGTACTATAGCGCCAAACAGACGACACAGGAAGAAGAGACACGGACGCCCTCTTCGGTGCCATTCAGCCTTCCTACGGACACGCAAAGCGGGTGTGTAGGATTGTACGTTCGGAATTGTGGAGGCAAGTGCGGCTCTTTTTTGACTTTTTGCGCATGACATGTCACATCAATTATCCTGAGTGGGTTGCCGAGAAGAAATTCCGGGAACACAGGAAGCTTGCGGCTCAAACGGTGGAATTCTGGTGGCGACATATGCTAAACAACACACCCAAGCCGCCAGACAAGAAGAAGGCCAGTGGTGCCTTAAAAATCCTGGGACAAGTACAAGTCACGGAGGATGTAAAAAACGTGCTGGTGAAGGGACCGAAGTTCAGCCTCGAACCTGAAACTGCAGCGCACGAGCTATTTTCTTTGAATAGGCGTGTTGCCGAGAAGGCGTCACCTGAAGACCAGGAAAGGTACTGGAAGGAGTGGACGCGCAGTCAAGAACAGTTACGAAGAAATCTTCGAGCAACCGACCTGGGATTAACAAAGTTGTCACATTCTTCAAGGAGAATGGCCTGCTGCTTTTACAAGCTGACAAGGAAGGAGGCTTCGTTGTGATCCCGCAAGGAAATTACAAGGCTGCCGAGCTGTGGAAAAGAATTTCGCCACGTCAAACCTCAAGCCGGCTAGGGTGAAATCTCAAGCTGTGTCCCTCTGCAAGGAACTGGAACTAGGAAAAATAGCAAATGCCATAAGTAAGTGCAAAAATAAGACTTTGGGCATGTTTTTTACCGCTAAGAGCCACAAAGAAGAAGTTCCGTTCCGGTGTATCGTGAGCGAAAGGGAATCTTGGCAACGTCATGTTAGCCAGTTTCTGTTAAAGCATTTGCGTTCACTTAACATGGAAGATCCTTTCGAAACAAGGAACTCCTATGATGTGGTAGGATTTTTACAGTCTTGCGGTACCGTAGGTGGTTTTTTCTCGGTCGATGTTAAAGATCTTTTCTATTCTATCCCACACAAGGAACTGTTTTCAGCTGTCCAGGCATGTATTGAAAAGAAAGGGACCATTTCGTTTCAGAATTCTGTGGGCATGTCAGTTGATAATTTCATTAGGCTTCTGAAGTTTTATCTCAGTTCCACGCTTGTTCAGTTTGATGATAGGGTTTATGTTCAAAAGAAGGGCACCTGTATAGGGTCCTGCGTAGCCCCTATCTTAAGCAACATTTTTCTTTCGGCCGTTGATAGCGTTTTGGACAGCATGCTTGACAAACAGAAGGTTTTGAAAGTATTTAGATATGTAGATGACTTCCTAATTGTATTAAACAGACAGGATCCACCAGGCCACCAAGAAACTGTCAAAGAGATGCTAGATGTGTTTATGAAATATAGCCATGGGTTAGAATACACCTTTGAACTACCAAAGAACAATAAGTTACAGTTTTTAGACCTCGAGCTCAGCCTGGGAGCTGAAGTGCACTGGAAGTACCAACCCCGAGCGCAAAAAGAGTTCATGTCTTATGAGTCAGCCCACTCTAAGACCGTAAAAAGAGCGATAGCCAAAGGGGCATTGGAATCGGCTATCAGGAAGTCATGTAAGCATGCCATACGGAGCAGCTTCCATCAGCAGATTGAAAGGCTAAAGGAGGCGGGGTTCTCACAGACAGTTATAAGTTCTGTAGTAGAGAGCCTGCTCCAGAAGATAAAAGGGAAAGCAAGAAAAAACACGCAAGAACAAACCAGGAGATTAAGACCTGTAGTTGTACCGTATTCCCACCGCGTAGCCCACAACCTGAAAAAGATCGCGAGTAAATTCAAAGTCCCGGTTGTTTTCTCAGCCCCTTCAAAACTTGCTACATTGTGCGCCCGCGTTAACAACCAGAAAACAGAACGCGTGACCTGCGGAACCCAGCATACCAATCCACTTGTCAGTTGCAAGGAAGGGGTAGTATATCAAATTCCGCTCTCATGCAAAAAAGTTTACATAGGACAAACGGGGCGGTATCTAAATGAAAGGCTGAAAGAACACGAAAGGCTACAGGAGAAAGGAACAGGTTCCAATATGGCCATCCACTGCAAAGAGTGCGGCTGCAAGCCTCGCCTAAGAGAGACTGTCATTCTGGACAGAAGTCGAGACAGCGTCGCCCACGAGCTGAAGGAAGCCTTACACATTAAAAGGAAGGGCATTGAATGCGTAAGCGAACCATCAAAAATTCTCTGTAAAAGTGAGATGTCATTTTTAGAAACCCATAGTTAAATCTGAGCATGTTGCCGCGCCGCCTGCGCCTGGTGAACATTCCTAATCTTTTAGTTTTTAAGGGGTACTCCCTTACGGCGGTGTTTGTGTATCACGTTACCATTATCATTTATAGTCATTTGGCCCTGTACACCACGTGTCACCTTCACGAACGTCACATTCACAATCGTTCTATCGCCTTTTGCCCATTTACCATGTGATGTTTTGACAATGCGCGAGTTGCGCCGCCAAATTTGTGTATATATATTGTGTGTTTCCATCATTAAAGCATCAGTTGTTAGTAAGCGCTCGTCCGTGTCTCTTCCTGTGTCGTCTGTTTGGCGCTATAGTACTTCAATAACAACGAGCACTCAGCTCCCAACGACGAGCACGACACGAGCACACTCTAGCAGCCGGCAAACGCTGCTTATAAGCTCTCCGCTTGACGTCATCGTTCGGCGTGGACGGAGCACGAGTGGTTGGGAATGTTCGTCCAATCATTGTAAACTTGCCACCGCCCCGCCGTTTGGCCCACACACAAAGGCTCCGGAGTAGATGTCAGAGGGCTTTGTAGAACTCTCGGTACAGCATAGCCCGCGGTGTCGTCGACCGAGGGCCTCGTAGAACATTGCGCCGTCCCGGGTGGCGCGGCGGCGCACCACATTCCAGAGCTGACCGCGCGTCACGTGGCCGCCTGTCATCCGTAGTTCTCAGAAGGCGCCTCGTCTGGGGGGCTTGGAACACGCGCAGCGGACTGAAAGCTGGCACGTTGCCACCCCGTACGGCCATTCCTAACAATGGGCACAAACGTGCCCAGCAACGAGCCCAGTAGTTGCTGGGACCAAACGTGCCCAGAACGGTGCCCCAGAGGACGCTGTTCCCGTGCTCTACACATGGTTGACACCGACCGACTGCACACAGTACTTATTGTAGTCAACAAACGGCACTTGCGGTGTGGCACAACGAGACAAGTGAGCTAATGAAAATCTTTTTCGCATGTTATGTAGGTCGAAGTACGTATACGGCGAGGCAATGAGATGTGGTACTCTTCCGCTTGCTTCATGGAAAACATTGTTAAATATATGTAGTGATCATAGGAAAGAAAAGGAAGGGCAGATAAACGGGGGAACCCGGGTCTCTAGTGCACGCAGCACTACAACCTCGTGTCGCAAGCACTGAACCACTATGTGCGTGATGATGAATAAGCAGATTTATTTTGCTTGAGCAGCACGATTGCTCCTGTTACGAGTAATAAACCTGAAGCACTTATTGGAAGAAATACCGGTGCATTAGCAGTCTCTGCACCTCGCAGTGAGGTGTCAACGCAATGTAAACAGCGTAAACGCGTTTTTAAGCGCTTGAGCAAATGCATTTATCAAAGGAAATGTGGGTGCCCTCCAGTGGCGTAGCTAGGTCGTCTGGTACCCGGGGCCCATAGATCTTCTGTCACGCCCCCCCCCCCCCCCCCGGGTGTAGCCGGCGGAAAGAGGGCATGTCTTCAGACGTATATGACACCCCCCCCCGCTGGCCCCTTGCACCCGGGGCCCACGGCCCCCCGGCCCCCCCTGTTGCTACGCCACTGGTGCCCTCTGCTATATATATCTACATCTCTTTCACTTTCAAAAGAAAAGTGTCCTGCAATTTTTCTCCCTTCTTTCTTTCGCCGAAGGCGATGAAAAATGCTTTCAAGGCACTGATTCCCACCGTCTGCTTCCTCGAATAACAGTCAAAGTCGTCCGCCCCTACGATTTAGTGCCGCATGCCTCTTGCAAATACGCCCCCGCTTTTGCCAAAGTATGCATATACATTTCACATAATTGTTTATTTTCCTCCTATCCCGCTGAGTGAATTTTCTTATGCTTCTTCTGAGCAGGTTACCGATGCGAACTGCGTTCTGCCGATAGGCAGTTGACCAGATGCACGTGGCTCTATGCTACAGAATTTACCCGATGGAAACTGCCACAAGGTCACCATTAATTTTTGAAAACTGGCACTCGCCTCGCGTTTCCAAACGTCTCAGCCTGGCGACGCGCTGATCTGGGTAGAATGACGTGAGGTGCCACTGCAACGTGTGGCACAAAAACATAACGGAGCAAATATGCGCGACATCATGAGGCCCGTGCCTGCTGCAAAATAATAATAATAATAATAATAATAATAATAATAATAATAATAATAATAATAATAATAATAATAATAATAATAATAATAATAATAATTTTCGTCGCATAGTCGAAGACCGTTACAGCGTCGTTTACGGGTACAGTGGGAGAGTGCTGCCTTAATTACCCAAGGCAGCGGCCTCGTCGTTGCCCTAGACGCCGACAGGGGAGGGAAGCTACTGCAGCGACTAGTGTTCCTGTATATATGCTCCCTGCGGGAGCATATACAGGAACACTAGCAGCGACAGCTCCAAGCCACTCCAGACAAGGGCCCGAATATTTGCCACCAGGAGGGCGACTCCGAAACTGACAGTCTCCGGTTGTTGAAGAGCCAGGGGCGTGGGCCGCGAGTCGCAAAGGATCACTACCGGGGCATCCGGGAGGTCCTCCTCCGGATGGAGTCCGGCCACCTCTGCAGTGGTGGAGCTCGCCGCGAAAGGCCGCCGGAACACTCCAGAGCGCCGAAGGGCCGGGGTCACGCGGGAGGCCGTAGCACTGCCACTGCGCGAATCAAGAGTCGTCCGTGATGTCTGTCCAACCAGTCCTTCAGCAAGAACGCCGTTGCCTGGTACAGGGCGCACGATGGGGACCATCTCTTTGAGAGGTCCTCGAGTGTTGTGAACACCTTTCAACAGCCGATGACCTCGAGGAGGCGGCGGGATGCCCTGCATGGATGCGTGCCTATTCCTTCGCCCATGGTGGAATGATCATTGGACGCGAGAAAACATTCCTCCTTTCTTCCCGCCGAAAAGACCCATCGTTCAGCTCATCACCGCTCATGGCCGCTTCCCTTTTTACTATTTCCGCTTTCATCTCTCATCTTACCTGTACTTGCGCAGGTGGCACTCCTTGCTCAGACTTGCTACATTATTTCAACGACTGTCCTCTCACTTCTCATATTACTCATAGCCTTCAAGATAATCACCAGACTGCCGTGACACCTGATCTTTATAACTCTCTTCTTACCGACCAACGAAGCCGGGCACTCCTTATTCGTCTTTATCGCGCCATCTCTTCGTTCACTTTTCTTGACCCCTCCTAATATGCTCTTTCCTTCAGCCATCCATATTTCTTCATTGGTATTTTTTTCATTCTCTCTCCTTTTCTCTTTCCCTTTCCTCTTCCTCCCACCTTGTTCTTCGCCTTTCGCTCTATAGTGTCCTTAGTTATGCCAACTAAGGTGAAGCTCGTCTCCGGGGTCACTGTAGACGGAATGCCTGACCTCCCGACTCAGCCCCTTTTGTTTTCCCTACTTTTCCTGTCTGTCTCCTTTGCTGAATGCTCAATATACACTTACTGAAACTGCTTTGCCACCGCTTTCAAGCCTCTTGCAGATATTCAGTCGCGCAGATAATCAGTCAAGCGGCCCCTGCGCTCTGCTTCTGCTGCCTGGCGCACTGTCGGACCTACCTGAGACTTCCGATCACATATACTAGATGCGCGCCGCCCCACAAGCCTTCGCGCATATACCACTGCGTTTGTCAGCGGGGCGCCACCTACCAAGTGCCAGTCCGTCTCCAGCCTCCTGCAGCCCGGCTCACCCGAACATCCGCTCCTGCTGTCCGGCCTCCTCTGGCCCTGCCATCTTCAGTCGTCCTTATTCTTTCTTCTTTCCTTTTCTTTTGCTCTCCCTTCTCTCCCTCAATTTCCCTCTTCATACTTTTCTTCTGCTCTGTGGCTTAATGAAGAACTGGTCGGAATCCAGAGTCGCCACATACCGTGCCTATGAAGACCTATATTTCGCGTTAATTCTTGCTCCCTATACTTTTCATTTGTATTCACTTTATGTCGGCTTACCTCGGTCTTTTTTTTTTTTCTACAATTGGCTTTTTCTCAAGTTACAATTTGGGTTTCTACCCCTCTTTATTTATTTCCGATTGGCTCAAACCTGCTATATCTTGGTCGTGCGGGTTTCCCTCATTTTTATTTAGGTTGTTTTTGTAGCTTGAGGGGCTCAAGAATACGCCCTGCATGGAAGGACAACCGACAACCTTCTCGTGCCACAGGCTGCCCATGCGTCAGCGCGGGCGGCTCCGCAACCTGGTAAGCAGAGCCGCGCTACCCGGTTTGCAGTGCTGCTTGTCGACGTGGGGGAGGCCACGCTGTAGCAGGAACAGCAGCCAGGCATTGGCCTTCAGAACCTGAGCTATGAGCGCCTTGGCCGCCCATGAGAGTTAATGGTCTATCAGCAGGTCCAAGTAGGTCACGGCCCGCTTTCAAACAACACGTGCGGTTGACGCCAAGGGCCATCGGGACGGTTCGACTATGTATCGTCACGCTGGGGTGGACGAGGCCTACCGGAACGATAGAAGGCAGGGACGTCAACGCCAAGTTCAGTAGGAAATATCTCAGGAGTGATCCCTGTGCTACTCCGGGACAGACAGCGAGAGGGGATAGTCTTTCGCACCTGTATGCATGCCCTAAACTAAATACTTCTTCGCAATACCTCACCTGAAACCCACCGCATTACCTATGTGATTCTCCTGAACCTCTTAAACAATCACCAGGAGCACCTCCTGTATCATCAACAACGTCTGGGAAATAGAAATTATTCCCATGCCGTGGAAAGACGCCCTCGTCGTCTTTTTATTCGAAGCCAGGCCGCCCACCGATCGTACCGCTCCTGCTAATCCCAGGCATCCCACATCATGCGTGGAAAAGCTGTGGAGAGATGGCCTTGGTGCGGCTCGAATTGCATCTAACGTCCCACAACCATTTCTCAGATACACTCATCGGCTTCCGCTGGTATTTATTTAGCTCTCAGGACGTTGCCCTACGTATTTACGAAGCGGTGTTTGCCGGGGCCAGAAGTTCCCAGCTCGGATACTATCGTTGGTAGTGATGTGAAGAAGGCTTTCGACAACGTCCTTCTTCGACCCATATCTCGAAAGGCCTATCCACGCCATGCCTGGAATCTGCCTGATCCGGTAAGTTAGCGACTTCCTCACCAACAGTGCCATCACTCTACACCTGCCGAGGTACCTCTTGAGGCCCTATCTACCTTGTCTCCGACGCTTTTCAGTCTGGCTATGAAAGACCTGCCCCCTCTTCTAAAACATTCACGGTCTTAAACTTTAATATATACCAATGACGTCACATTCTAGTGCGTCACGGGAAGCCCGGGCGAACAAGAGTCTACTGTAGAAGCTGGCTTGGACGCCATCGACTCATACTTCCGCGCGTTGGGACTTACGGCCCCTCCCGTAAAGTCGGAGTATAAATTGTTGTTATTAAATCTCGCGCCAGCAAAGGTGAAAAGCATGGCATCGACGCGCTATAACTTAGATCAGTCAGGTGTTCGGGCTTCCGTGAATACGAGCTCATCAAAATCGCAGAGGATACCGTCTATTCAGGCATCATGTATGACCTCATTACGATACCATCACAAACACTCAAAGCCGCCGCCTAGAAGCTGAATTTCAAAAATGCCACCGTATTGAAATGAAAGTAACCCGTTATGCCATGAGCACTCACGTTCGAGCAGCTGTCCTACACAGCACTCTCGAAGAAAAACTGAAAGCTGGCGGGCTCAACAGCATCGTCTCCGCACCTCGTCAAAACAGCGAACTCCTCCACATACTAGTCTATGACATCAGTAGCCTGCCTGATATTACTCATACACCTCCGCAGTGAGGCATGATCCCTATTACGATCTTGCCCTACGGCTGGACTAGAGCACACACACGTTTCTCCTAGAACGCACGCGCGTGCTCCAGTCCAGTTGTGCCTGTCCATACCCAGTAATATGGATTCAAAAATGGACGCCGGCAAGCCAGAGCTGACCACCTCCGAATGTCCTCTCGTGACACATATTATGTGGATGGTGCTGATACAGCGGACAGAACCACCACGGCGGTTGTTGGGCAACGCGGTACGACATTGTGCGTCACCACGATGCAGTCCCGTTTTCCACATTCGAATCCAGCACCGCGCCACCCCACATCCGAGCGACAATGTAGATTCTCACACACGCAAGCCCACCCCTCCCTGCAAATACTATACAGGGTGTCCCACATAACTTGAGCCAAGAATTTAAATATGAAAGGCACGTCGCAAGCGAATTGAACCGAACGCATACTATCCGCAATAGCCTATATAGTAACTCAGACATTTTTTTTTTGTTTTCTCCATAACTCACTAATTAAGCTTAATTGCCTAACTTTTTCATTATTGGCCGGGGACCCCAAGTATGATACGCAGATTTGTAGAGCACCTTGAGAAACCACCGATCGAGTTGTTTCCTTTACGATACGTCTCACGTAGTCCTTTTTTTCCGGTTGCAAAGAAAGCCCGCGAAATATGAAAAAAGCCACGTGACGGGGCGTTTGCGCAGTGGTGTTGTGCTGCTCTCAAGCGTGCGTTCCGTGAACAAGGTCGGCTGCATCGTGACTGGCGACGGTGAAGCGGCAGGGCCTTCTTTATCTCATCGGCAGCGCTCGGCCAGCAGCATGCATTTTCGCCGTCATCCGACGGGAACCGACCTCGGTCGTCGTCCATGATGCGCCCCCTCAAACTTCGTAAACTAGCGACACTCTCCTTCTCCTCCTTCGCTTCCTCCTCGACTGTCGCTCCGCCTACATTGTTGCAGCGTAGCAGACGACCTTTTGCCGAGTGAATGAGCGCATAGCCAGGCGGCGCGCTTTAACTTTTCGGTCTATAAATATAGCTACATAACTCCGACTAGCTTTATCTAAAGCATAAAATTTCTGTCTACATACTTTTGCAAATTTAATAACTGCACTTTTTTAAAGCGAAGCTTTCTTTGCCTCTTAGACTTTCCCACTGCTGCTGTTGCTGTCTGGCACACCGCGTCGGGGGCCGGTTCGGAGTGTATGTATACTTGACAGGAGCACGGCAGAGAGAAAAAGCGACGCGAGAAACTCGCTTGGACCTTTGCACCGTGTTGAATGTGCACAATGCCCTCTGGAGCACCCTGAGCGTCGCCACATTAGCCTCTTGAAAGCTGTAATTATTCGTCACCCGCAGCAAAAATATTGCAGAAATTGCAGTGCTTACCTTTCTACTAACATGCAAGTCCATTGGAAAGCAACATAGAATGGTAGAGAGGAGTAGGGGAGGAGGCAGAGAATGGGTAGAACCGACGCAGTGGCGAAACGAGTGAATAACATCATTGCTGCTCTTCGCTCACACTCCCATACAGGAGTGATGTGTGTGTGTGTGTGGGGGGGGTGACAGGGAAAAGTGACGTGAGGATACGACAGCGGTTGCGGGCAAACAGGATAAATTTAAGTTCAAGGCACGGCACGCACATTTCTGCTATTTCTGAAAAATAAATATCATGCGAATTTGTCAAGCGGACAACTTACGCAAGGTGTGCAGAAGCAGAGCCGCATTAAGGCGCATCGTAGGGTCTAGGCAACACTATGGAAGCGGTCACACGTCTAATCGACACTTCTGCGCCCGACACATCCCGACCGCGGCCGCATTTCGATGTTAAAGAACACCACGGTGTCAGAATTAGGAGTCCGCCACTACGGCGTGCCTCATAATCGGATTGTGGTTTTGGCACGTACAGCCTCATAATTCAATTAAAGTTTATTACTTCTGCCATGACCGATGCGATGTGTCATGTGAGGCAATGAATATGCTATACACTCTCTCGGATGTTATGAAGTATGGCACACAACAACGCCTCAAGCAAACACTTCTCCACCTCTGTTCTGTGTATTACGCAGACAAACAGCAGTGCATGGTACACGCAAGGTAAAGTTTAACATCAACTCACCAGTATCCTGTGGAACTAAACGTTGAAGAAATTCAGCATTCGCCGTCAACATCACCTCTAATTATCGTCAATCAAAATAAATAGCACAGAAAGCTTCGCTTACATCGATTGCCACAGTGCGTGGGATCCGCATAATTTTTTCTTCCTCGATAAGACTTCCGCAAAGAAGGCACCTAAGCAAGCGCTGCTTTTGTTAGGCCGGTGTCGCAAGATTTTGTTGAGGATGATTGTAACTTACAGCTTTAGAATCGACCGCTATCGCACGCCTTCATTAAGTCATCTTGCAACCTAAATATACCGCGCCGTCCTTGTTAGGTGAACTCGCGACGCGTATCAGCTTGATGCACATAGGCTGGCTGGCGCAGTGTTGAGCTCCTTTTTTTTTGCCTGGAATTTCCTAAACAAAGGCACCTGAGTCACCATGGTCATATGAAAACCTAGGCTGCCAGACGAGAAGGGGGACTCGGCGTCCTCTTGTGTCCAATCTGCGCTAGTCTGCGTCCCGCAGCGTTTTTACGTAGCGTGGCTGCCGTTCATAACCTGACTGACCAGACCATCGATTGGCTTATAGCTAGTTTGCCATCAGGTCAATCGCGCTCAACCAAGAGATATACCCGCAGCATAGAACAGTATGCGACTCTTTAAAAAAATGTGTTGGGAAAGATCGGCCGCGCTCGTCCGATCTTGGCGGCAATTTACGCTGGTTTGTAAGGCTATTAGCCCCGAGAACGAACGCGAGCGGCGCTGCGAGCGCCGCTCGCGTGACGTCAGGGCACGGACTCGCGCCTGTCGTCTGCTACAGTTCGGGCGTTGTCCGGGCGCTTTCTGCGGTGTTTTCGTTTGTTCGCCCTCGTTCTCTCTGCTTGTATACTTATGGTGGTCGTCTCAAATATATTTTTACGACGTCTTCCTTTGTGAACAGTTATTCAAAGAGCTAATTTCTTAGACAACAATGCAGCTCTCGAAGGCAACGCTACAGTGCCAGCCGAAGCGACGCAGACCAGCCCATTGCGAGTTTTTCATACGCGGATAGACAATCGCAAAAGCATAGCCTGTAGGAATCCAGTTATGATACAATACCTGCCGCGGTGCAACAAGTATGTCACAAAGCTGGCTATATATGACTTCTACAGCAGTTACGTTGATTTTATTCCGCTAAAACAGGTTTGCTCACGACGAGTATGATGTATCATAATGTATCGACGAGTATCACGACGAGTACGACGATGGTATAATATCGAATTTTTGCATTTCCGCACAGAAACGCTCGGCAGTAGCACGGTGGCTTAACTAATACTGGAGCTTAGATTCTACACGCCTCACTTGCTTCTTTAACTGCTTGTCAACATTAGGCGGTTCTTCACGTGTTTATTTTTTTTTAAGCGGCGGAAATTTGAAGTAAAGTTAATGAAGGCTTACAGCTATTTACAGAGTACAAATAGGAATGTACCAATATATATTCCCCTTTCCGTGCTACACGTTCAACTCACCTCTTTAGAGCGCGTTTGTTAATGATTAATAATGCATGTTATGTTCCTCTTTTTTTGTCTATGTTACGATGTGTATATCATTCATTTATTTCAATGCCGCAGTGTGTTTTGCATTGTTATCGTGGAAATATTTCACTGTGCTTTCATATATTGTATAACTGCAATGTTTTATGGCCACCATATAAATGTAATTTATATGGCGCTTGATGTGTTACCCCATGCAGCCATATTGTACCTAAGAGGGTGAGGTTACCTCAAGCCGCGTCTGTGCGGCTTTTTTCCCTCATCCGCTTCCATTTACCACTCCTCTGTACATGTGTGTGTGTAAATGTAAATTAATAAATCAAATCAAATCAAACTCACTTGAGAAATTTACTGGTGCTTGTTGCTTGAGGAATATACATGACGAATCAGTTTGGCAAACTGACACAGGCTGCTCGGCCCAATTTTTTTAGTGAAGTATGCCTGCTGGACCGCATAGCTGCAGCCAGAAAGCAGCCGAAGCGTCAATGACTAGTAGTATGGGACATATTGAAGATATCGAAATTCCCCCTGTGGAGGGTCAGAAATCAAGTGAAAGTATATGCAAGGCTTGTGGTGCTTTCTTTATGAATGTTTGCGAATGGATTGGAGTAAACTTAAATTAGCCTGCAAGGTTCTCTTTTATGTACCGACGAAGCGAATAGTTATCCGTTTGTATAATTAAACAACGCTGGATCGAGACATGGTGAGACAAAAGGCGCTTGAATTTTCCTTTTGTAGGCAACCTAAGCTGCGTAGTAGTAGCTCGAGAATACTTTAGCCATTCCAGTTGGCGCTGTAAAAAAATGCTTTATGATTTTAATTCGAAGTTGAAGTGAACTGATCGGTTTCGCGAACATAGCGTGCCTCGCCATACGGACAGTCGGTTGCTACCGTTACGTGATCAGGGGTGTGCCATATTGTCGATAAAGGCTACTGAGGGCCACTATGATACATTTCATCACTTTCAATTGAGTGGCTCTCGATCTAAACAACGAAACTTTTCTCTCAGGTGATTGCTACTATGGTGTTTGTGAATTAACTATGTAAATACTCTACATGACGCGCCGTCGTGTTAGCAGCCATGAGCGATTCGTTTTTTGGAGGCCTGTTTCAGAGGGGCATGAAAGTAGCAGCAAACATTTTTATAAGAAATGCGCGCCTAACTATTTTTTTGCGCATTAATGAATGGCCATATTTGAATAGAACAACACACCAGAGTAATAGGAATCATGATGACAGCTTCGCTGGGCAGTGTCTTTCTAACATCGGATAACATGTTGACGCCAATTACCAAATTTTTCTTCCACGTTAAATGCAATACGTCTCATAGCTAAATACTAAAGGAATGTTAAGTGTTTAGCGAAGCATCATACACAACTTCGCGCGTTGAATTTGCAGATATCCTTTTTTTAGTCAAAATTTACCGATAGACACGGCGCATATATGCATTGCAAAAACTAGTAGACCCCTTTAACGCTACTTAGCTTGCGATATCCAAGCCGCAAAGTTTCTCGACTCACACGCTTTTGAAGAAGAAACTGTGGTTAAGGTATGACAGCTGAAAGAAGCCGACGTGTTCTTCAATACGTACGGCTCGAGCCACCCATACCCCAAGCATACACGAAGGGAACGAGCGCGCGCGGCAGCCGAGCGAGCCGGAGCGAGCGGCGTCCTGGCCGTGACGTCACTCGCGAGAGGGCGCCATTCTTCTTTCTCGGGGCTAATAGCCTCGAGCTCCACCACTGGAAAAGCTGGCGCCACCATCGGCATGACGTGCTAGGAGGGATCACGTGGACATAGCGGCCGCGTCGGCTGCTTCGGGCGCGCCGAAGCGAGCTGAAAACGAGTTCAAATTCCCTCGTACGGTGCGGTCCTCATTTAGTGGCGAAATTTTCCCGCTTCGAGTTTCTCCTTTACAACGCTTGAAAGCACTACAATAGGTAGTGGCTGCCTTTGAAGGCGCGCAACATGGTAGGCTACTGCTCGGTGCCGCAGGGCCGGACGCACGTAACGGAGGCCGGTGTCAGCCTCATTCACACGTAGCCGCAGGACAAGAAGCTATGTGAAGCTTGGCTCGCGAAACATAAAACCGGCAAACAGTCATCGGCTACAACTCGGGTATGCAGCAAGCACAGACGCGAGGAAGATTTCTGCTACGGTGCCCAGTCTGCGATGTTCTGAAAACGCGCACTGAGACGCTCGCCCGAGTCCGCTGCCCGACATATGTCATGACGGTTTGGTCTATGAACTTTTCGATGCTATAGATACTGGCAAGTTCAGTGGAGTGGAAATGTAGCGGTAAGAAGCATATCTTAAAAAAGCATGGCATATGGTCATGTTTGTGTTATGAATTATTGCACTGGATTACAAAAAAGGAGAAGCAGGAAATTGCACGCTGAGGACACCGATAAACATACAGTGCGATGCGATTCGAGAAATAGTATTGAAAGGTCAAAGAATTTAGAAGAAAAGAAAGATTGAATCGTCGCGACGGCACATCACAGGCGTCGAAGTCTCTACAATGAAATTAATTTTGAACAGCTCTGATAGCGCCCACGCAACAATGGTTGCTTGTATACTGTCAAATGCTCATATTCTGCGGCCTAAAGCGCATGGCACGGTGCGAAAACGCGCGCGCGGAGAAAGCGAAACAGTGCGCGGACAAGCAGCATGCAGACGCGCAGTCGGTCGCTGCGAATCTGCGCGATCGCTGCATTGAGGCTTCGTTCTATTACGCTCCATTTAGTTATACAAACGCTATAAGAACACATTTCACATAGTTTGCTCTCAGCGTTTACCTACCTTTCACGCTAGAAGCCGGTTCGGGAGACTCCATCGCGGCGACCGCGTGCGCAGTGGCGTTCACTGTACGTATTCGGTAAAGAGATAGCGTCTGTAAACGATTGTGTGCTTTCAGTTTGCCCAAGACTATTATTTAAACAGTAAGAAACTTGTCTTCTTTCGAAAGTACTTACAGAAATGTCTGGGAGAGCTCGCGCGTGGTGTTTTCAGTGAGCGCGCCACGTGATCCCTCATACTACGCCAGCGAGGCGCTTCCGATAGATGGCGACTCCGTAACTCCTCGCCGCCATAGAAGATAGACGATCGCTTCGTGTGCGCTGTGTTCTCGCGCGCCTAGTTCGAGGCAACAGGCAGCACGAAAGGTTATTCGCTCGCAGCTGCTGCCGCTCGTCACACCAGCGAGCGAGTGTCCGCAGTCATCGAGTGAAATGTGTTCGCGTTCGCCTGTGCACGCGTGAAGACGTGCTTGCTAATTTTATTAGTATATAAGCGAATGTTTACAGCAGTTTGTGAAGCTGATAAATCGACTAAACTTATTTCGTATAGCTGTCTAATAACTTGTTATCGCAATCACTGCTTCGCTCGTCGGGCGAAAGTGATTTTTTTTCGCGCTGGAACAAGCTGCGACCACTACAGGTGGCGATAGTTACGGATGGTTCAAGCACAAAAGATTAAAAAAAAAAACGGTTTTAGTAGGCAAGTATTCCTTCGAGATACTTTCAGGAGCCTAAATACGGTTACCAAACCAGCGGCGACCGAACTGCGTGGCCTCCCAGTCCCGGTTATACATTATTGGGTATAGGGAGCGGGTACGCTGGCTAATCACTGGTGCATGGTTATTATTTGTTCGTTAGGATATCATTGCCAAACTTTAATGGGCATTGTCACGAATAGCAGACGTCATATGTGGGCGCCGCGACAGAGCGGCAATGACAGTTCGATCACCGCAGAAATTGAACCGACGTCGCGGCACGAAGCGAAGAATGGGGTCGTGACGCTGCTTTCAAGTCTGATGGCTTCCATTCGCAGTGTTCCTGTATTACAGCATAGAACATCTGTGCGCACGCCAGATGGACAGCAGTCCATCGCCAGCTGCACAAATTGTCTGCTTTTCGAAAGTACGGACAACGCAACATGGTTTTAAAATTACGTTCTTTATTGAGAGAAGCCGAAAAGCTCTTTCAACGTTTTCGCTTTTTTTCAACATTTTTAATTTTTTCTTTGAGTTTTTTTTTCTGAACACGGACGAACTCAAGGACAACACATATAACTGGTTTTGCGAGACATGAACATCGACTAAGGTTCCAACTTTGAGACAAAATCCGGCCAACCAAGATGGGTACGCGGTCATTGTCGCTTCGTTGAAAGGTGGTGGTGTATATATATGTACACATTTACTACACTTATAGTTGGTGAAATCATTCGGGGAGGGGCGAAGACAAAGGGAAATGTGCAGACGAAGCGTAGTATATACATAAAAGAAAAAAAAAATATACGCGCACGCACACTGCAAAGGCGAGACATGTAAGAGCGATAAAGCAATTCGTTAAGATGCTCTGCTAAACGAGGAAAAGGCAAAAAAAAAAGAAAATAAGGAGGCTTCGTGTATGATTATCACTGCAAATAAACACAAATAAGACAACCAACACACAAAATGCAAAACGGCATTGGGTGCTATCGAGGAAAAGTAATGTGTGGGGTGACATGGTCAGAGTGACAGGATAGTGTGGAAGTAATAAACTAGAATAGAGCGAGGGGGAGCACAATGGAAACGCAGCATTAGCTTCGTTTTTACGAACTAGAGCTCTACCGGGGCTTTGCAAAGAGCGCTGGCAGTGCCGGGGTCACGGCGCGCCGAGGGGCATTTTTTTTTTTTTTTTTGCCCCAAAAGCACCGGCGTCCTCGGAAGCGCCGATCCGCCACTGGCAGCGGGGGGCGCTGGCCGCGCGCTCGCAGCGCCAATGCGGCGGACGCGCGCCCACGAGACGGGACCAGTCGCGCCGCAATCGCCTGACGGGCGGAGAAGTCATACAATTGCACTGTTTCGTAAAATAAATAACAGTAGGGTCACACGGAACCACGGCGTTCGGTGCCACCGCTTGCATGGTTGCTTCATTTTTTTTTACGTCTTGCACTGTGTCCGCGGCCATTTTTTTTTTCTATGTGGACGACAACAAACGAGGCGGTTTTGAGAAACCGCGTGAAGGCATGGGCGCGCACATACAGAACAGGCACACACAGGGCAAAACGCGAATACTGTTGCCCTTTCGGCTCTTCTTTCTTTCTTTCGCTCTCTCTCTCTCTCTGACACGGCGCTCGGAAATGCATAATAATAAGGTCGGTAGCTGGACGGACGTGCATGGTTCGACGACACTGAAACAGACAAGGACGGACGGACGGACGGACGGACAGAGAGACAGACAAAACACACGGAGAAGCCATCCTGGATGCCGCTTATCACGGGACGATGGGGCGCCGTCGCAAGCGCGGACCAAATGAGTTGGAGGGCAGGCAGATGGCGGCCTCCGAGGGTGCCCTCCGTACAGACGACGACGACAGCGAAGACGTGCTGGGATCTTGTTTGCTTTGCGAAAAAAAAAAAAATGGCCGTTCGGTCTGTGCTCGTACAGCTGTACATAGGCACTAGAATGGCTCAAGGAAGAAAGAAGTTCACTTGCATAAGGCACGTTTTGTGAATGCACACGTGTGGTACAGCGGCCAAGTTAGGCTTGTCTCCACACACAATATGGAAGGCGTTCACAGGTAAACGCTGCGGCACTGTCTGACGGTGACGCAGCAAAAAAATATAATTGATAGTGCACGGGGACTTAGCAAACTACCACAAACACACTTAAAGTAACTTGTTGAAGTTTGGTTAATAATGACATTGGACGCGCTACGGGAAGACCAGCGTGATTTTGCTGCTAACTTTGCGGTATCTCAATAAAGAGTAGGCACACTACGAGATCTCGCTTCGCGGTACCTTGGGTCCGCGTACCGGCTTATTTAGCGGACCTTGCGCTGTGCGCTATCACTCGGAATAAGAACAAAATGGAAACATCACGGCGATTGCAAAAATGAAAGAGTACGCTCAAGGAAACAAAAAAGGAACAGTAGTAGAGGTATAAGCTGAAGAGACAAAACTGTGGGTGAGGGAGAAGGGCAACACAGATGACAGTTCAGCACGCAGGCTGGACCGCAAGAAGGGGCTCGCGCCACTCGTCGCCGTGTCCTGGCGAACGACGACGCTAGCGAGCCAAACCGGGACAGAAGGACGTATCGTCCACCGAGAAACAATGTGGCAGTTCGGCGCTGATGAGACAAGTCCTTGGGGCGCGTAGACCCGAGAGCATTGCTGGGCGCCGCCGCTGGGCAGGTGATCACGCCATGAACAGCTCGATGTAGCGGCTACCGATGTTCTGGCGGTTCTTCTCCTGTATGGCCCGCTCAGCCTCCGCGCGACTGGGGAATGTCACGACGGCTTCGCCATTGGGACGCCCGTCCGTGTTGCGCTGGATCTGGATACAGTCGGCCGTGAGCTGCGGAAAGAGGTGCCGCGGTCACTGCGCTGCCACCGCCGAGACCGTGCGAGCGGCCGCAGCTGTGGCAGCAACTATGTGCTATGCAAGTCGAGGGCAGAGAGACTGGTGTCTGCATCGTAAGCTAAATCTTGGCGCTGGGCTGCAGGTTGCGTCAAACTAAACCGTTATCGAACGGTCGATAGAGTTGGTGCATAGCGTATGCGGGCGGTGAGCAAGCACGAACTACTGATTCAAGGTCGACAAATTTTCTGAGAAGGTGTGGCATGCCACGCACCGCGCTTAATGATATGCCCGTCGATGTTCGTCGCAGTGCAGCGTTGGGTTTCTAATTGGCTTCGAAGACATAACGGCCTAAACACTCTGCGCGATGCAGCGAAGCTCCCGAAATGCTTCCCACGAATGGAAGCGAAGAGTTAACGGCGGTGACTGTCGCGCGGCTGTTGACACAGAACCTGGTCGTATATTAAAGACCGACCGCAGCGCGAAGAGGGTGCGAACGGTGGCACGATACCTTGTCCTCTTGTCGGAGCGAGCGCGAATTCACTCAATCTCCGCCCGCTAATAAAGCACTTACAGAGCGGTTTCACTGCTATTGGTTATTCATTGGCTGTTCTGTACTCGAAGTTCTTGTGGGTGCGTCAAGTACACTGAGGTTTGCGAGCTTCCAGTTAAGTCACTTGACCTTCTTGACGCGTGTAACCCTTGTGAGTTTGCGATGTCATCGACAGGAGCTGTGAACATTAGAATGGGACGATAATCACCATGACAGTACGTAACTAGCTCTTTAAATATAGAGTGGTGACCTTTAGAGACATTGGCGCTTATTACTGCATGTTGTTGCAATCATGCAAATTACAAATGTATTAGCAGTAGATACAGTGACCTGTTTTTTTCGAATAGCGCCGTCGGGGTATAACTCAGGGCATTTTTAAGAAGGTCAGAGTCCTTAGCATTTCGTCATTGTGTGGTTCACCGCCGGATTTGGCGAAGGTGAGCGAAGCAGCTACATCGCTGAGACGATGCAGCTGCGTCGCATGCGCGACACGTAAAAACTATGCTGCCAGATTGTGTACAGACCTTTTGCTTGACTTTCGGTGCCGGTCCACTACAAAGCGGGAATCCGAAAAAGTAGGTAATCTAATCCCATTCTTTAATAAGTGTGCCATCGAGCCTCCAAATGACGAAAATGTCCAGCTATATGTACAGTGATTGTGACCTTACGAGCAACCATTTCGCCTCGTGTTGTAACCGCTAAAAAAAAAAAAAAATAGCAGGATAGAAAGTTAACAAATGCCATTTTTATGAATTTTGATCAAGAAAGCATTACTGCACACTCTTCTGAGCTGCACATCTCAAACGTTAATGGAGTCAATATTGTTGCACAACTCCGTGTGTCTGTTTCCCCTGCAGTTACTATCTTTTTTTTTCTTTTTCTCTAAATACGTAAACTAGCCGGAAGCTCTTATTTTATGCAACGTCAGTGACTTCCACGCTTGAATGCGCGTCCACCATCTGGGATCCTCGTGTTAATTCTCTCAAAATTTCCAGCAAAACAATTCAATACTGTTCTATACGTTTGATTTTATCAAGTTAGTCCCGAGCCAATGTTACTTTAATGAAATCATCTCTTGACATGTCCGATATTTTACTTCGTAAAATTTCTCGCTTCTGTTTCTTTCATAAAGAACCTAACTTAAATACTGTTCCACGTGGCTCTCTTTCAGCATCATCTCATTATTTTGTCTCGCAATGACCACCTGTTCAAAGTTGGACTGTCCAGCTGGCACACTAAATTGTATTTCAACTCCCTTGACTCCACAACAATCACCGACTGGAACTACCTTCCCGCCTACGTCGCTTGCACTATCGATGCCACTGATTTCAAGACTATCATTACTAATAACACTGCGTAATTGCACATTGGAATTTAAGCCATTGTCATTGTTAGATGCACCGAGAATATTTTGCGAGCTGACACGAGGCGGAACGCACCTCCTGGACTCCGCCTTTGCATCCCACCTGGACTCAGTTGATTCGATGGCATACCCTGCCCTGTCGACTGTGGCTATAGGAGTAGCCTTTAAATAAGCATCAGTGAAATGTACAACATCCCCACTCGGGTCGCCTTAACACTAACCTGCCAGTAATCTGAGAGGTGTTCCGACAGGCTGCAAAGCTATTTCAACGCACATGCACGGTACATTTCAATGCTATATATACACACATATTACCTCCACTTGTAAGTGCTCGAGCCAGGAACATTTATCAGTGGTGGATTCAAGGCGTCAAAATATTTAATTTTCGTTTCGAACATCTTGGTTAGCTTCCAGCAGGTTTCGATATGTTAGCACGTATGAATGTTTACGTCTAGGTATACTATAGACATATACGCAACTGTCGAGCACTAAGAGCACTACGAACGTGACATTTTAGAGGGCGTACCGACGGTTTTACCCGCTCACAGTCTAGAAATAATTAAGGGCGTTGGCGCTATGCCACTGTTATCGAGACCTTCGGGTCGGACACCTTCTCGGACAACATTGATACGTCGGTAACGAAATGTATACCGAATCCGAGCTACTGGTGTTTCGATGGCCCACTCAACAACCTCGGACGCGAGGGACTTGTTACGAGGCACACCGGCGTTACGAACGAAGTCTCCCAGAGTTAAATTTTAGGCTTCATACGCTATACACATTCGCCAGTAGCGCGAAAGTAAAAGTGAAGAATAAACGATCGCCGGCGAAAATAATGTTAAGGTTGCAGAAACGCGGTAGCAAAGTCTGCTTGTAAATCCTTAGCGTTGAACAGGCACGACGCAGGATCGTGCCGGCGGCACCACATCGCCACTGGCGGCAGGTGGCCGCTTTGCAGAGGAAGAGAGGAAGATGGGGAAAAAAGGACCCAAGGTCGCGTGTACGCATGCTCTTCCACACACCCCGTGCCACTGCGCGAGTGCCCCTCCAGGCCGCGGCCGCATTAGCAACATACACCAGCCAACAGTCGGTAGCAGCCACAATTCCACACACGAAGCGTTAATACAGCCGAGATTAGTAGGAAGATATAAAGAAAAAAAAAATGAAACAAACAGCCCGCACACCAGCATCCCCCACGTTCCGACAAACCAATGCACACACATTCACGCCAACGGGACACGCCGCCCGGCACGATGCTAAAGCGCCGCCGCAGCAACTGAATGCACGGTGCCACGCAACACGATTAGGGCCACTGCCACGTCCAGGCACACGGGGGGACAGCCCCCCCGACGCTACCAGCGGGGAGCGTGCGCTCAAGAGTGCTGGGGCACCGTGTCCCGCGGCTGAGCCAAGAGAAAAAGAAAGAAAAAGCCCTGACCTCTGGAAAGCCCTGGAAGAAGGTTAGAATGTCCTGGGGCGTGGAGCTATACGGCAGGCCGCGCAAAATTACCATGGTGGGGCCTGCCGAGTGGGGGTAGTACGTGGTTGGGGACACCGGGGGACTCGGGTAGGACCAGTAGAAGATGGGCGGGTAGTAGGTGGACACCCGCGGCGCCAGCGTCGTCATGGTGGCCGCCGGCAGCACGGGCGCCGGGGGCTGCACGTACGGGTAGGCGCCGTACGGCGCAGGCGGCAGCATCGCGCCCGCAGCCGCGGCCGCCGCTGCACACACACACACACACACACGCCCCAGAGCGGTCGCAGATCAAGGTGACGCGCGCACACCACAAGCATGCATGCGTGCATATACACAGCTGTGCAGCCGGCAACAAATGAAACCGCGCGCGGGCTCATGGTGCATTCTGCGCCGTGCGACGACGTGCTGGGAAACCGTCCACTCGAGGGCAGTTCCAGGTGAAATGTGAGGGGGTTCATGTGCTACCAGTTCCCGAAACACGTACACCCATCGCCAAAAGTTTTAGAGCCCGTTCGGAGTGTTAACCAGAGAGCTCAGTCCGTGCCGTGCACCGGGTCCTCTGTACTGCGTCCCCAACGCTCCAAAAGCGCAGGGAAGCGAAGACGAGAGCTGGTCTTACCCAATATAGCTTAGAGGCGCTTGGTAGTCAGTAGGCCTACTTCGGCGACTTGCTGTGACGTTCGGCCAGAAGCTTATTGGAACGCTCTACATATGGGCTCTTCTTGACAACGGTTCTACACGTCACCACGACGCAGAATGCACTGAAGGTAGCGCACTCGCATTATTACGCTTCATTCGTTGTCGGTGACACACTTACAGCGCGCAAAAGAACACGGACACTTCGGTGACTCCCAACGGATCAGTATAGACAAGGACTTCCCGACACGACACACTAGAATTATAGTAACTTTAATTGAACAGGCAAGCCTATTTCATTTTCAGTCCATTCATATTTTTGTTCGACTGCACCCTTCGGCCGACAAGGCTCTATTCGCGTTGCTTCATTACGAACCATGCATGTCATTCTTTACGCATCCCTGCTGTGAAACACTGCTGCTATGGCAAGTTGGCTTTTCTCGAGGAAAAATGACAAGTCGCGCGTGAGTGGAATCTACGAGTAGATGTTAAGCAGGTAAGCTATGCATGTGCTCGCGACTTCCCCAAAAAAAGAACTCGCAAAAAAAAAGTAGAACGCGGAATTTCTTTATGATATTTGAACCAACAAACAATGACACCAAGGAAAACATAGGATAAATACTTGTACTTACTAATTAAATTAAAGAAACGATAAATTAATGGAAATGAAAGCGGATGAAAAAACAACTTGCCGCAGGTGGGGAGCGATCTTACGTCTTCGCATTACGTGTGCGATGCTCAACCAATTGAGTTACCGCGGCGCCGCTTTCCCATCCACTTTCTTGGCTATTTATGGCTCACTACTAGAACTAACCCTGGGAGTATTAGCCAGCGCCACCACTCACAAACCTTGGCGGCGGATGTGGAACGTCCATAGAAATCCATAAAAATCGGGCCCCTCGGTTAACCACCTTTCTTCTCGCTTATGATATTTGAGTAACACTTCACGTAATTCTGATTTATAGGAGTGCCACTGGCACGCTTTCGATCGCTGTCGAGCCCGATCGGCATCGAATTTCTCGGTCGCAATTGGCTCCTTCGCGCAAGCCGCGGGAGGAAGCCAATCGCGGTCGAGAATTTCGATCCGGATCGGGCTCGATAGGGAGGGAAAATGGCAGCGTGACACCGGTATTACGCAGGCAAGCTATATGGCAAGTATTCCCGCGCCTAGAGCCAATCCGACGCGGCGTGTATAGTGAGCGACGCCTGACATTAACCCTCTCAAGCGTATCGGCCTTCAGTCGAATATCTGTTCAAGCATAGAATATATTAGACTGCTCCAGCAAGGTGACGCAGTCGCCTTTCCCTCGTATGCTCGTACGCTACACGTAGCCGGAGAATGCGCGCTGCCCAGTTATGACAGCGGGCAAAAAAAGAAAAAAAAATTGAGCGCAGACGGTCGTTCAACGCGCGAAAAGAAAACGGAGCAGTACGGCGAGACCCTCGGCTGCAGTGGCTGTTCCGAGGGCTGGACACAAAGTGCACGCGGGCCTCGGAGTCGCCGTCGTCTAGCTAGCGCGCGTGCTCTCACAAAATGCGCGGGCAGGGGGCGCGTTCGAGGGCTCACCTGGAGATATCAAGGGCCTTTGTACTGGGATTCCCCCGGTGAGCACCAAATTCATGTCGTCGATGGAGCACTGAAAAACCTCGATGTAGCGCGGCTTCTTGCCCATAATGTAGCGGTGGTGGCGCTGGAGGGCTGCGAGGAAAGCCGAGTCCTCCGAGTCCATCTGTATGAAGGCCTCGCCGGATGGCTGGCCCTGGAGGTGAACACACGAGGGCTCTGCAAAGGCCTCTCTCTACACGCGCTCACTCACAGTCAATTAGGCGCGGCTGCTACAAAAGCAATGCCGGTATGCGTCCCTCTTTTGAGGCGAGCTTTTCCCGTTCCCTGAATCAGGTTGGCGCTTCGACCGGCATTGCGCAGAAATGTCAAACCGTGAATCCGCCATATCATGCCGGTGCAGTATTGCGCGCCCTGCACGAAGAGGCGTACAAGTCGTCGACTTCCGCAACGCCGAAAAAAATCTGTCGGAGTGGGATTGTTAAATCCGAAACAAGGTGACTCGAAGTAAACGTGCTGAATTCAGGCCACTTGCTCGTTTGTAGCCTAGGCTCATTTACTTATTTACTCAACTCGGCACGCAACATATTTTTTTTTTGAAGAAAACAGAATATTTTACGTTGTGCATCGCGCTATTCGAATAAACCTGTTCGGAGCGTTGGTGGATGTTTACAATACCCAATGCAAGCCTACAGTATTCGCCGACTTTCATGGGGAAGAACGGGCCCCACGAAACTCAGCTAAGTCATCCTCGCCATAGCTGGCGCACTGAGCATGCACAGGTGACATTGCTTTTTTTTTTCTCGCATTGTCATTGCGATACCATACTGTTATACAATCGCGGCATGTGCCTAGCTGCTGGCTAAGTTTTTAGGCGTAGAATGGTGACTGCCCAAACTCAGGTACGAACCAGACGCCTATTCCTGATAAGTGCATGTCTAGGTCGCGTAAACAATTTCAAACGCACTGCACACGCAGGACAGCTGTCGTTTTGAGCACAATTTCTGTCCCATTGCACGGGAAGAATGCAAAAAAAAAATTAAAAACATACAGCACGAGCAGATTCTTACTGTCGTTACGCGTATGACGGTTAAAACACATGTAAGTGCAGGAGTCCGAATGACCAGAGGCACGAACGCAGACGTACTCCAATCGCTAGAACATTTGGGTGCAGAAACAAATGACGTTTGTTTTCAGGGGAAGAAGGCGTTTTCGAATAAGAAACTGACAAAACATGACCGTTCCCAGTATCTCGTACCAAATCTGATTTATTAATTTATTCTACGCAATAAAAAATCCAGAGTGGTGGAAAGTGGTGCAGTAACCTTGCATAGCGCAGTAACCCTGAGTGCAGTAACCTCAATTGTACTCTCCGCAGATGATGTATTGTGGCAAAAGTTAATCGCAACTTTTTATATGAGGTGTTTCCACCACCACGTATTTACCATGCGGCTTCCGGTCTCCTCGAGCGTTATTCGCGTCACTTTTTTTTTTCATTTTATCTTTAATTACAGAGAACAAGCGCTTATAGTGTACAAGGACAGTACATTGTTTCAAGCAGATGACCGCCGCTTGCGATACACCACGATTGACTGAGCTACAAAACATATTAAACGGCATATTTAGCACTCATGCAGGCGTGAAGATATGGACCCAGATTTACAAAATGACTTGCACTATACGTAAGAACTGTTCGCCGAAACGACAGCCAGTCAATCGCTTCGGCGTCTGTCACCGTTCTCTGGCGGAAGGTTCTAACGGACAAAAAAGCACTACCAATATGTCCGTTGGCTCATTGTTAGAAAGAGGGAAAAAATAATGTGATAACGCAGCAGGAGAAAGGAGTGCTATGTTTAAGCCGTGCGTGGGGCATAGCCTATTTTATACCGGCAGCCGCGTCGCCCCAACGCCAGCATGGCAAGAGGAGGGCGTGCTCCGATAGCCCACCTGTGCGTTGTAGACCATGTGCACGCCCTGGTAGACGATGGCCTGCGAGTGCTCTCCCAGGAACTCGAGTATGGTCTCGACCTGCGCCTCGTACGGCAGCCCGCGCAGCCGGATGCAGTCCTTGCGCGACGAGCGCGACGGCAGCATCTGCTGCGGCAGCAGCGGCACCTGGGGCAGCGACGCGATCAGCGGCTGCGCCGTGTCGTACGTCCGCGGGTCCATGGTGCGGTTCAGAACCTGCGTGGTGCATCGACAGTGTGGCCGCCGCTCGTCACTCCAGCACGCGCTACAACAACTACTATCTGCAGTTAGGCATATACTATACACGCAGACGCATACTGTGCGCGTTGCGACAAATTCGGAGGTGTTCTAAGAAAATATACGAGGAGGCAAAAAGGCCTCTCGAACTATAGCGTGGAAATGGTGGCGGAGCAAGCGGCCGTTCTTTTTGGATGCTGGGGATCTCTGTATGAATCTCTCAACGGTGTAGTGGAGAAGAAAGTAGAATATTTTGTGTGTGTGCGTGTGCCTGTGTGGGGAAGGGGGCTTCTTGAGTGAGAGTAAAAGAACAGCGGACGATAAACAAACGCACGGCTGGCTAATGCCCATACGGCGCAACCATCCGCCAGTGCCTGCTCCTGGACGGCCAGTGTTCTCCAGTTCTCGTTGTGCAGTGAGAATGGGAGAACACGAACGGCTTCAAGTCCCATGCTTTTCGAAACACGCAGGTGTGCTGTGCCACAAATAAATGAAGACCACGTTTTGTGTGTATTTGGGGAGAGGACGGGGAAGGGAGATTTCTCCGATGTCCCAAGCAGCCCCCTTCCCCTTGGGGGGGGGGGGGGGACGCTTTTTCTTAGAGCATCCGCAAGATACCCAAATCCTTTCACAGTATTCCACACTAGAAGCGTTAGAAAAGCGAGCAGGGGCGGTTCCCCAGCCCGGCTCCAAAGTTTCAGTCGGAGGACTTGTCTTCTTCAAGGCCTTCACAAGGCCACGTCGATAAGACCTTGACGGCCACAAGCCGTTTTTTTTAAAAACGCACGCACCGGATTATTAATCTGCTTTTGCTCACCCCCATATTTCTTATATGCCCGCATGTTCACAGTAACCGTGGATATTGACACGCCAGAGATAATAATGTGCTATTTTACTAGCGCGCGGCTGCGCAGAGTACCTGGCACACGTTTCTCTTTTACTGCATAAGCACAACGATGCGCGGCTGCGAAGGCGCAAGTGTACACTACAGCTGCGCAGCGCGCAGAAGGAAACAACAACATATGTCTCATCCTTGCGTGATTTAAAAAAAAAAGAAAAACGAGAGCGCAAGACTGAGAATGCAGACACGCAGGATGACGCTATCCAGTCTGCATTCGCACACCTCTGTTCTCGTTTTCTCCGTGTATTGAACATTTTTTTGCTTTGTTTCGTATTTTTGCGCGTCGCCTTCTGCGAACATAAATTTCATTCGGCCAGTGAAATGAAATGACATGAACTATGTATTTTTTTACCTTATTAGGCTGAATTGTACCGCTAGTTTTGCACTGCTTAGATGCTCAATACACTAACTTTATTATAACGGTGCAACTTCACAGGTAAGCGGATCTTTTTTTACCGAAAATAATGGAAATGTTCGCGCAGGTTTTGATGTTAAGGTTATTTTTCGTCAAGTCTCGAGGTGATTAAAATTCAAACCCATGGCTTCAGCGACAGGCGTCATGTTATACGTGCTTAACATAACTGGTGCCGCAGTTACGTATTTCTTGCCTTCAGCTGTGAATTCCACTCCGATTCACGTAAAGTTCAGGCCTCATATCAGCATCACGTACGTCAAATTACCATTATTGAGGGCATATCATTACACGGAACAAAGTGTAGGACACCTATAGATGTGAATATGGGGCCGCTTTACAGAAGTTACCGTTTTTATAATGCGCCACTCGACAGCTCGAAGTTTCTTCGCCCGCACTATATACACTGGCTACAATATTAACAAAACGGAGTGAACTGAGCAGGAGTCAAACGAGTCGCCAAAATATAGGCACGCTTAAAAAAAAAAAAAACTTATAGTTGTCACGAGAGTATAAACAAATAAATAAAATACACGACGGAAAATGTTCAGCCCTTCTTGTTGCCTACAGCGCCAGCCTCGTATAGAAGAGCTCTCGCTTCTCATTGTATTATGTTTTTCCTGTCGCCGCATCTGCAGCTGGGCGACCGGCTGGGCGGATTTCGTGAATCGCGTCGTCCAGCTAACAGGGCTCCGTGAAGGTGCGTCACCAAACGCAGTATATTTTCGTTCTTCAATTATCGTTTCAAGTACGACTTGTACTTGTGAAGTAACGATTACTGCAAGACGGAATTTGACGGGAACGCAGAAAACTATTGCATATGCCCGTCAGGCCGAACGAACACTAGCGCGACCTCTCGCATAGTTTCAGAAATCGTCAACGACCGCGAAAGCCGGGGGCTAAGGAACGTACTTGGCGAATTTCGCTTCGCCCACGTGGCCGCCGTAGTGCACGAGCTCTAAATCGAGCACAAACGACCCGGTGAAGATCGCGCTACGACGACCCTCATTTTCGCCAAAGAAACGCTCGCTCGCAATCACCGTGGCGTCGCACGCATGCGCACAGGCGCCGGCAAGCCTGCGACACCGGTGTGCCCAGGGCAAGTTCGCGTACCGCGTGAACTAAATAAGGGGTAAGCCAGCTGCACGCCGGTACGCCCCGGAGTCTACGTGTCCGGTCTTTCTCGAGATCGCTCTGGCGGCGCATCACGAGATCGCCGGGTGCCCACTTTCGCACCGGTGACGACGGCCTGCCCGAGGGGCGCGTATACGCGACGCGTGGCGCTCGATGCGCTGGCCACAGAAACGCGAGGGCCGCACCTGCTGGCCGCCGTCGCGCTGGTGCTGCAACGTGGCCGTGCGCGCGAGGGGGTCCCGACAGCTGTGACCTTCGCGGCGGCGCCGTGCTCGTCGGCGGCAGGTCGCGACGCGCGTTTTTACTCACGATGCAGCAGCGGGTGAAGCGGCAGCCGGGGTCCGGGCGCTACCACGCAGGCGGCATGGGTGCACGCACGAACGACGCAGCCTCGAGGGGAGCCCGCTTCCACGAAGCGACTGCCGATGCCGAACAAAGGCACGCAGCAGGCGCCTGCAAAACTGACGACCGCGCCAGCTGCGCCGCTCCTCAAGACAATGCCGCCGAAGCACGCGGACCGCTTGCACAGCGGACTCACGGCGCTGTCCGCGCGCGTATCACCGACCGCGGTGCGCCGTGTTTTGCTGGCCGCCATCGGCGGCGGCGGCGACAACGGGTGCGCTAGGACACCGATCACTCCTGCGGGCCTGCGGTTCGCGTTCCTTTTCTTTTTGCTTTTCTTTTGCAGTCTTGCTGAGCGCATCTCTGGTGTCGCTGTGCTTGACCTCGCACTGGCTGCCTCACTGGTACGAATGCCTCACTGGAAATGGGCGGATTGAACCGCGCCTGCAAAGCTAACAGTTTCTAATCTAAAATAGAAAGAAAGAAAGGAAAGGAAACCGCAGGAAAACGAAAAAGAAAGCGTCTACCAGGCTTTTTCTTTTCTACTTAAAAAAAAAACTCATAGATTGTGAAGCTCGCGTTTCATGCAGCGACAGTTCCTCTAAACCAGATCGGCAGCGTCATCTCAACATGACCGCCTGTTCGTCGCCCCGAGCACAGCGTTATCCAACGGGGCCGGCTGTCACGGCCGCGATGTGCCCGCGCGAGCATCCACCGCGAAGTGCCACGTCGCGGTCCGAGCACGGCGCCCTATCTACTAAGAACGCGCGGCGGCCGGGCCGAATGTGGCAACAGGTGGCTTCTCGCCGGTGGCGCGTAAAGCGCCCGCCAACCACACTCACGTTTCTCGGTTGCAGCAACGAACGGCTTCTCCGGGGGTCGGTCGCGCCGCCTTTGGGAGGCCCAGCACTTGACCTGCTAGCGCCGACGTGTACCGACCGTCTCGGTGCTCGAAACAGTGAAAAGAACGGCAGGCTCCGGCGGCGCGAGCAGCGCGGGCTCGAACGCCAGACGTTGCGCGTGACCAAGACATCAAAACGAAGGGCCCTCCCCCACCGCGTCTCCCTTTGCTTGTTATTTGCTCGTACGCGTGGGCGCGCCTGCGCGCGCACTCGGCGCCCTGGCTCCTTTCGGCGTTCCATCACCTGCGCTCGAGCTCGCGAGCACTGTCACCGTGGGCGCCGCAACGCTTACCACCGAACGCCACCCGCTGCCGTGTGCACAGCAGCTCCCTCGCACTGAACCCTGACTTACGCCCGTGGCGGAGTTCCTTCGGCAATCCCTGCCGCCCATTGAAAGGGATACACACGAGAACCGGAGACAATGCAGCTACTGCTTCCGTCTAAAACCAGGACAGCAGGGAAACGTGCTGTCTCCACCCATGCTGCTGCGGTAAAGCGAGTACGGTGATGTCGCACGGTGGCTCGCATGATAGACGTGCGGTGCATAGGGACGGCACTATAGGTATCGTTACTTTGCATGGGGAGAATATACGCAGCAACACTATGTATGCATCACTAAATCAGTGTCATGCGCACTACACTACTGTCACTGCACCTACACTCGTAAGCAAAATTGCACACTTTTGGGTCGTATCTTGCCACACAACAATAATCATCTGCCTTGCTTGCGTTTCCTCTTCTTTCTATTCCCCCTTTCCCTCATCCCCCCATTGTAAGGTAGCAAACGGGACGCTCGTCTGGTTGATCTCGCTGCATTTCCTCTCTTTGCTATCTATCTCTCTCTCTCTCTCTCTCTCTCTCTCTCTTGAAAATCTGCGCTCGCTACTTTCCTGTCGAGAATGCTATGTCATAACGTGACTTGGAAGTACCGGGCTCGCCGCGTTAAAGAAAGGAAATGCGGACAAGGCAGATGACGATTAACGTTGTGTGGCAAAAGGGTGTAATTTTGTTTTACACTCATAAAACGGTTGCACCCCTTGGGGTGTATATTTGTCCCACAACAATAATCGTCATCTGCCTTGCTTGCGTTTCCTTTCCTGAAAACTCGGCGCTCGCGACTTTCCTGTCGAGAATGCTGCGTCACACTGATAAGGCGCATGCCGTTCGTGACTGGAAAGTACCGGGCTCGCAGCGTTAAAGAAAGGAAACGCGGGCAGCACGGATGACGATTATTGTTGTGGGACAAGATACGCCCCAAAGGGTGTAAATTTTTCTAAGAGTGTAGAGTGTGGCAGATATACACCCCAAAGGGTATAAATGTTTTAAGAGTGTACTCCTTAACAAATTTGCTACCTCTGGGGCTTATCTTGTCCCACAACAATAATCGTCATCTGCCTTGCCCGCGTTTCCTTTCTTTAACGCTGCGAGCCCGGTACTTCCCAGTCACGAACGGCATGCGCGTTATCAGTGTGACGCAGCATTCTCGACAGGAAAGTAGCGAGCGCCGAGTTTTCAAGAAAGGAAACGCAAACAAAGCAGATGACGATTATTGTTGTGGGACAAATATACACCCCAAAGGGTGCAACCGTTTTAAGAGTGAGCATTCTCGACAGGAAGGTAGCAAGCGCCGAATTTTCAAGAGAGGAAACGCAAGCACGCCTATCGTTGACTATCGATGACTATCGTTGCAGGACAAATGTACACCCCAGAAGATGCAACTCTTAGGAGTGTACATTTCAGAACCCATGTATCACTGGCTCTCTCACTGTCAAAAGACGCTATCTATAAGAGTACACGTCGCTGCTGCTGCTGCTGCTGCGAGCAAGTGGTCGCAGGGGCTGACGACGAGCGAGGCAGCGGCCGAACGATGCCCGCTCTTGCAAGCCACTCCCTGCGGTCGACGCAAGGGGTGGCAGAATTCTTTCCGCTTGCGGCGGCAACGCGCGCGGTTCCTGTTTGGCGTCAGTGAGGTGTGACCGCGGTGACCGTGACGGCCTGCGTCACATTTAAGTATGTCTCCGAGAGAAAGTACCTTATGTTGATATGTATACTATCGATGGCGAAAACAACCTGTTCTGCCGCGAAGTAGTTCAAGGCCCGTATTAACAACAACAAAAAAATACGCTAGAACGGTTCGTGAGAGGAAATAACAGCCAGTCGTGTTGTTGCACACAGTATATTAGCGAAGGTGGCCCGCCAATAAATAAATAAAAGGGAAATAAAGACAGCACTTACGAACGAAAATCTGTGAATGCGGCCTCAGGTGTGCGCCACGGTGTACATGGCAGAAGTCGTATATTGCTGTTATCTTAAGCATCCTGTTCGCAACTATTTCTGAGTACTTGCACAAGGTAGTGCGACTTATTCGGCTGGCAAAGTATGTGATGGTAACCATAACTGTCTAGACCCTTTAGGGAGTGGCCACTGGAAGCTTTCCTGATATTCGTAACTTTGGTACGGAATCTCCGAGCATGGTCTCGTACGGATGCCTTGAATTCAATACGTTCGGGTTAATGCTGACATGCTTTCTGGTTAAAACTATATGCTCTAGTGGCGAAAGCACACCACACAATAGGAGAAAAGCTAAAGAAAAAAAAAAACGGATAGCTGTCACACACCAACCTCACTTGTAGCATCTTAGACCTTGCCGACATTTCCTCCGTCTGTGCGGTCGTAGGCCTGATAACATCTGTAAAAGGTCATCGACCAAAGAGACTCTACCCTTATGGCCTTAAAACTGCGACGCCTATATTACAACTGGTTTTGCGTCTTCACAGCTCGATCCTTGCACAAAGGAAAGCTAGCTCAGAAAAAAAAGATTTATTAAGGGGGAAAGAAACAAAGAAAAGCTGCACGAGCAAAGTCTAGACGGGGTTTTCGGCTCTGTCACAGCAAAGACGGAAGAGCATTTTACATTTTCACCCATTAGAAAGAAAGGTGCATAGAATAGACTACGGCACGACAAGCAGCACAGAAACGATTTAGAAAAAAGGTTAGCTAGAAGTATCCCAGCGTGCAAAACATCATAAAGGTTCCAGCGTAACCGCAAAATGTCCGTCTCTTCAAAGCTGCATAATAAGCAGCGGCCGAATCCTCGAAGCTTTTCGTTCGTAAGTGCTGTTTGGCATCGGCCAGCCGCTTTCGATAATAATATATCCGACATCACGTTTGGCGTCTGCTATTGAGCATACTTCTGGAGTATAAGACCCGTTTTGTGAATACTCTTGCTATAAAGCAAGGTGGGTTGGTAATTCGCGATTGTCTGCCCAAATATTTCCTGTGTGGGGACAAATGGGAAACAGCACTTAGAAGGAATGACTTTGTGATTTCGGCCTCTGAAGATAGGAGACAAAGAATTGAACTCCGGAATAATGCATCCTGGTCGGTCATTCGTGCATACATCGGCTAATGGAAACGAGGCCCGTCACGCGTTCAGTCATATCTAGGTCTTTAAAGGGACGCTAAAGAGAAACACTGAATTAGTTTAGGTTGATAAAGTATGCTTTCAAACCTTCATTTTCTATGTCGTGGTAATATGCTGATTAACCCGCCACGGTAGTCCGGTCGCTATGGGGTTGCGCTGCCGAGCTCGAGGGTTCGATGATGGCCACAGCGGCCGCAATTCGATGGAGGCAGAATGCAAGAACGCTCGTGGACTTAGATTTAGGCGCACATTAAAGAACTCCAGGCGGTCAAAATTAATCCGGAGTCCTCCAACGCGGCTGTGCTGGTTATGCCACGTAAAATCCCAGAATTTAATTATGATTGATTATTAGCAGAGAAAATAGGTCAAAGTTCTCATTTTTGAATTTCGCGGGGAAACTCCAAAGCCGGTACTTCAGTGTGACGTCACAGATTTCAAAGCATCTTCTTTAATTTGGACCCTTGTGGTAAGGTAAATGTTCTTCAACATTGCTAAGTTGTGTTGGGCTCTCGTGTAGGATCCACTGTATAGTCCATATCCCCTAAAAACAAATTAACTTGGCTCGAGCAAACGTCGTCAAAATCTATGACGTCACGGCAGGTGATGCGGGAACTTGACGGCGGCATCGCCACCAGCGACTTTAGTTTTCGCGCCTTTTCTAGCTTATAAAGCCTTCTCTCGCACTAAGAGAGGCTTTGTGGCATTGTGGAAAGGTACTTTATCAAATACAGCTCGAAGTAGGCTACGAGTGAGTATTCTATATTCTAATGTTACTCCGCATGATCAGTAATATAGTGTACTGCGGACGCAGCCAACCCGAAGGCAAAGACGGTTAATAGCACTTCTACAGCACGGTAAGACCATTGCGAAGCGGTTAGCATAAAGAGAAGGAGGGGGAGGGTGTGCTGTTGTGCATGCAAGATACCGTCGTTTTACTGTCATGCTCACAAGGAAACTCGTACTGAGTACTGTCTGACTTCATCTTTGCAATTACAGCATACCCGATTAATTTTAAAACTTATTTAGTGGAAGTTTGTCAATGAATAATTGTACTGAGGAGTTACCGTGGAAGTAGCGACATCCGTATGTAGCTTGGTCCATCAAATTATAATTCCGTCTCAAATCCCTTACTTTAACAATCTGACACAGTCGCCGCAAAAATACGCTGGTGTATGTATATACCACCCTCTTTTTGTTTCAATTGGTTTGAACAAATTAAGAAATATATATCTCGTAGCATACAGCGCAATTCCGCCAGTTCGAGTTGATAACCAGAAGAGGCGGACATAGCTCGCACGACAAATAAGAATGTCTAGGTAGCCAATTGAAATAATTCACTAATTAACTTTTTAATTACTCCTTCTAGAGCACATGCAGTTTCTTAACTGAAGCCCAGAAGTAGCAAAGACGTGCTTGGTTAACAAAAGTCATAGGACTAGATGCGTTACTAATCACATTTAAGTTCCAGTTCAGTTTTCTTCAAGCACTTCGTGACGCAAATCCACATATAGATAAACAAGAAGAAACGGGGTTAACCTAGGGGCCCGATTTTTATTAAGCATACCATAAGAAGACAACAAACATTGACACCAACGACAACCCTGGGGAAATTACTTGTACTTACTAAATGAATTGAAGAAATGATAAATTAATGGAAATTAAAGAGGGTGAAAGAACAACTTGCTGCAGGTGGAAAACAATCACACGTGTTCGGATTACGCGTCCGTTAATTTATAATTTCTTTAATTCATTTAGTAAGTACAAGTAATTTCCCCTATGTTGTCCTTGGTGCTATATATATATATATATATATATATATATATATATATATATATATATATATATATATATATATATATATATATATATATATTATTACGATATGATCAAGCGATTCTCAAGAAACGAAGTTGGTCGGTGCGCTTGGCGCGAGCGAGTGTCGGCCTGGCTCCAGTGTAAATATCTTGTAAATAGCGTCTTCTGTCTGTGTCTATCCACACGCAACATTCTGGTGGAGGTGCGGGACATATATGGTACTAGTTTGTGTCCCGGCTATGGAAATAAAGGTGTACTTGAGGTATTCGAGAATGGGATGCGCATAGAGCACCCTGCGCACATGACCTGCGCGTGTGGAAGACGCAACTCCATTGCGGTCGGGAATATCGTTTGCGAGAAGAAAATAATGTTAAACGATTGTTTTCTCCTTATTTTCTTTTGTGTGTGTGTGTGTGTGTGTGGCAGTGTAGAGACAGGGCAAAGCGCAGCGCAGGGGCGATATGAATTGACGTAGAAGATGACGGGGTTTCGCTCAATAATTTTCCTCCAGCGCAGTCAGTGCCGAGAAGACAGTATCATGTGATCATCCATGGAAATGTGGGCGGCGAAAAGAAGGAGTCGGCGTATTTCGATGCCCTTGCATCAAGTGGCTTAGCACTGTAGTTCGCTACCACTCCAGGAATGTGGCTCATTCGATCAGTAGTCATCGTCTGTTCTCATAAATTCACGAGGCTGAATGAAGGATGGCTGGGGAAATAAAAAAAACAGGAAAGTATAAGAGGTCTTTAGAGCGCCACTGTAGGTTCACTGCGGCACATAAGCGAGTAACATGTGGCCCAGGTGTTCACGAGAAGATTATATAGCGTTTCGGGCAGTTTATTCACTAAGTTCGACAAAGTGTTGCGGGGATCCCTTAAGGATTAGAAGATATGTCATCTCACAAACAAGGAGCGCTGATTTGCCGCCTGATGAGGACCTGCCAGGTAGATTTTCTTGACGAATACGCATACTAAAGTTATTAGTTGCTGTTATAAAATAAAGGCGGCCTCAAGTTAGGCCGCATTTAGAGCGTCCGACAGCGTGTGGAAGCGACGGCCTAAATTGTTCAGCCCAGTGGCATTTTGTCAACGATAACTGCGTGGATCTGGCAAAACCAGCGCCTGTAAATCGGGCGAAACACATTCTCTCTCTTTCATCTTTTTTTTTTTTTGTAACGGCATTCAGCTTTTTCCGATGTCAAGCATAATGGTCGAAAAAAATAAAAAGTGCATGCGTGCAGCATGAATCGCTTCTGTACATCTTCGCCCTCATAAATTCCTACGAATTGTGGTTCTCCGTGAGTGTATAAAGATCCCCTATATAGTGTTTTGAAGGGGCCATCGATCGAAGAGCTTTATAGGTGCGAGTGTTTTTCCCTGCGCCTGGGGACCTCGGAGCGATTATGGGCAATGCCGAGCGTAACTATAAACGCCCTGAGATCGTCGCAATAAAATCGCTACTTCGGGCGAAATTAAAGCACGGGCTTTCTGCCGAAGACATTCCCGTCTGTTCTGCTCCCGCATCTTATAATACAAGTGCACTTTTTTTTAAGCGGGTTTTCGAAAGGTAGGGTGGGGAGAGAGGGGGTGCATTTCAGCTTAGTCGCACATCAGGGGTTTGGTGACATAGAGAGCGGTCCATTTCAGCTTACTCAAACGTCAGGAATTTGATGACATCGGTACATCAGCGTACGTAGGTAGATCAGCCTGGATCAACGTTGGGGATTTGGATCAGCTTGGTAAGAACAGTGTCGAAGTTTTAAATCACTGCCGTCTGAGAGGATATGCAAAGCCCACAAAATTGCGCCTCTGTACACTTCAGGCTAGAATCATAATTAAGGTGTCAATTACATGCGGATCGATTACATTCGATTCCTGCCGCCTTCCGTTTCCCGCACCATCTAAGCTTTCAAAATGCTTGTTTCAATTTCAACATACGAACTAAACGCTGGGCGTGTTTGTTTGGCTTCATTATTAACTGCAGCGTTACAGAAAGACAACGGACAAGAGCCACTCACAAAGACAATAGCCAAGAGCTCACCTCGTTCTTGTCAGTTGTCTTTCTGTCGCGCTGTAGTTAATAATGTATCAGTCTCAACAGTGCCATTAATTGCAAGGCGGCAATCTTGGATAGGACAAGTAAGATGTGTGGGAAAGCTTGCACACGGAATCGTGCATACCGTCCAAATCACGGAACACGGTTCTGAGGTCTCAAGGCGCGTTTGAGCGCGAACTGTCGTAAATGGAGAAACGTGCCGCGCTAATGCAATGATATAATGTGTCAGGGTTCCAGTTACGCATGAGAAAGCCAGGCCTCACAAAATTTTGTTGGTTTGGACCTCAGAGTCGCTGCACATTTGCTTTGGACTTCAACGGTGCCGGCAAACGTTTCCGGAAAGCAGAAACCTCGAAAAACGCGAATGTGCACGGCTGCGCAGCATGAATTTAGAGGCGTGTTGGGTGCATTACGCATGTCGCAATCCCACGTGCAAAGTGACCCCCTCGGCCCCCATCGATGTCTGGCTGAATGCCTAGACCGCGAGGCTCTCTTGTAGATTCCGTAGATTTATTTCCATCGAGCATCCAAGACCCGAACGCGGCGAGTCATAAGTCGGTCTGTGTCGAGGCGATAGAGCCGAGCGTGCCAACACAACATATAGTTCTTCGCTGGTGGCTGAGAACCACCGATCCGATCCTATCCCACAGCGTTTACATGAACCTTGCCAAGCGAGTCAGGCTGAGCCAATGTATACCCTTGCAGGTGGGCTGACCCAGCCCGACCTCACTCCCTCGCTCAGTCCGAACGGTAAGCGTTTACGTCAGCACGACAGGAAAACTTCATCCCGATAGACGACTCGACCCGTTTTCGTCGGGTACACGGTAAACGCCCAGCTTGTTCCGAAGGCAGGCAGGCAGGTACACACACACGCATACGCACACACACAAAGTTATTTCGCTTGAATTGTTCGCAAGAGCAGATGTCGGCTGATCGTGGCGTCGGACACATCATTAGCAAAGGCGGCCGGCCAGTCGCACGAACTTACGAACGAAGAAAATCTTTCTGGACTTGGGCCCTGCGTACATTCGCGCTCGCGATGGGTTGAGCGTGCTGCGCTGGTGTGCTACAACGCTTGGCCGCGTGTGCTTCGGGCGATGCTGGCGCCAGCGCTCACCTGCTGCACCTCGGCCGTGGTGCTTCGGAAGAGCTCGATGTATCGCGAGCCGATGAGCTGGCGGTGCTTGTGGAGTGCGCGGCTCGCCACTTCCTCCGAGTCGAAGAGCACGAACGCGTCGCCCGTGGCCCGTCCGTCGGGCTTGCGCACGAACAGCACGCCGTCCTCGTCGTCCATCACCGGGCAGCTCGTGTGCGGCTCCGAGCCCTCGCTGCCGTCTCCCGACGACGCGAAGAACTCCACCTGCAATGCCGCTTACGATGGGCAAACCTCGCGCTCATGGGCGCCTCGTTTGAGCACGCCTCATCTCTCGGGCCTTATGCTGCAAGAACCTGTTTACAGGTGCCTTCTGGACTTGGAAGTCGCCTCTCGCGACATTTGCGATGCAGCGTGCCAACTACATAGCACTTTTTCTTTTTTTTTTTTCGCGCTTCAAGTCGGCGTAACAACTCCTGCATCCACGAGTTCGTGTCCGAAAAAGCAGCTCGATGAACTGGCGGTGAAAAGTAGTAGGATATGGCGGTGGTGGTTGTGATCGTTGTAGCTGCCTACTACGCTAAGGTATAGCATTAGAAAGTTGGTTCATCGAGAAGAGATTTACAAGCATTGCTGCGATGCCGAAACATGTGACGCGCCACAGATCGGCACGTGATAAAACGTTGCATGTGGTTGAGCCACGTAGATAACAAGTATGTGGTCTCTCGCAGTGACCAGTCGGATGTTTGTAAGCGCACGCAGACACTAAATTGCCAGGTAATTTGGATAAGTTGGTAGGTTCTAAAGCCTAGCGGCCAAAGCTGACGGCATCTAGGGTAAACTTCCGAGTCTGCATGAAGGGCGAATCGCTCGAAGGTGCTGACCTCGGTTCTCAAATTTCCGAATACAAAAAAAAAAAAAAAACGAACTGGTAGCGCGTCAGAACAGTGACAACAGAAATGGGACACACACAGCTGTGTGTGTGTCCTCTTTCTATTGTCCCTGCTCTGACGCGCTCGTAACGTTTCCGTAGGAAGTGCCTTTCGTTCTGCGACCATGAATGTGCACACCTAGACTAACACGTTGAAACATTTCGACAAAAAAAGTGGTGAATTCACGGAATCAAAATCTGATAGAAAACACACTACTGTCGTCTTACCACTTGTTTAGCGGTGCAGTCATAAGGTAGACCGCGCATGCGCACAATCACTTGTCCACCTCGAGACAGGAAGGAATGCGCTTCGTTGTTGTTACCTAGAAGTATACAAAATGCAAAAAATAAAAAATAGGAATAATAAAAACAATTAAAAAGCAACTTAAAACATCTTTCTACACTGGCTTCTCGCACAATGCGGGGAACGAGTGTGCGTTCCACTGCTCTGGTTACGACCAGCCGTGCACTTAATCACAACCCTCACTTCCTTTCAGTAGAGCTCGGTTGGTTCAAAATTGTTCGTGTTTTCCAGTTGAGTGAACAAACATCTCCTTGAATTCACGTAATAATAATAATAATAATAATACGGCACTTGCGCTACGCACCACCAAATGTAAAACTTCTTTCATAACACGTCCCTGGTACGAACAAAACTAGAATATGCGTCCCCTATCAGCAGCCCTAACCAAATCTATCTGATAACTTCACTAGAATCACTACGGAATCGGGCCACTAGATTCATTCATTTGTACTATTCATACAATACCAGCATACTATCTTTAAAAGCGAAATACGGTCTAACAAATCTTGCCTGTACTCGTCGAATCGCCAGTATGTGTTTGTTCCACAAGTTTGTTTTTTTCAGTTTACTTCGTATTCCGCCCTAAATCAGGCCCCCGGCACGCATTTCATTCTGCATTGGTCATCCCCTGTAAGTTGCCCGTCAACGTGCTCATACTACAATGTTTTCTGCATCATTCTTTTCTAGCTCAGCCATAGACTAAGATGGCCTTTCACAAGATGTCACTGCAACCACCTTTCTATCTACATTTTCTGATTGTATAACTGCCATATTTAACCAATGTTTTTTTTTTGCGTGTGTATATGCGATTACTTATACCTGTACAAACCCCTTATGTAATATCCCCATTTTGGGGGCGAATAAGTGAATAAGTCACGTTCAGAAAAAGCGCTACCAGTTTACGTTTCCTCGGGTAAAACTAACAGATCAAAGTGCTCGTCCGCGAAGAAAACATGCACAAACAGGCGGGACGCAATACTTTAAAACTAGGGGTGTTCTATTAGCGACATTTCCGGATCGAACACACCCGCCGCGGTGGCTTAGCGGCTATGGTGTTGCGCTGCAAAGCACGAGGTCGCGGGATCAAGTCCCGGTCGCGGGGGCCGCATTTCGATGGCGGCGAAATGCAGAAACGCCCGTGGGGTCCCGTGCTATTGGGGGCACGTTAAAGATCCCCTGGTGGTCAAGACTGATCCGGAGTCCACCACTACGGCGTGCCTCATAATCAAATCGTGGTTTTGGCACGTGAAACCACAGAATTCATTCAATCGAATATTCGAGCAAAACGACCTCCGAAGATGAAATATTTTCTCAGTTCTAATCAAAGTAAACGAAAAGAAAATGTTGCCTGAGGTCCAGTTGCTAAAAATTGGAGTTGCTGCATACGCTACGTAAAAAAGGTCTAGTCACATTATTTTTTACATGCATGTAATGCCCATCACAAATGTACGCCTGCTTAACTGAGGAGCCTGTTGTATATGATATAAGCAACTGCTTTCGGTTATCTGGTGCACCATGATAATGATAGTAGTGAAACAAGGGAAAAACACGTCACCAGATGCACGTGAGTGCTTCGCTCGTTGAAGGAAAGAAGTGTGGTACAACAGCGAGCATTGTTTTGAAGAGATGCAACCACGGTGATACTGGCCAAATAATACATTGCATCGTCTAAATCGAGACAACTTCGTATAAGGGCTGCCTAAAAGTGACAAATTCTTATCGAACGACAAGAAACGACCGGGCGGATGTGAATTTGCTCCGCGCGTTCGCTCAGAAACTGCACGTTTACACCGCGACTCTCCTACAGCAGTATCAATCGGAACACTCCTCACTCACATGGATTCTCTCCCTTGAGACTCCGATCGGTGTCGTCGAACAGTGTCGTCGAATATTCGTTTCTGTTCGAACTTATGTTCGAACAGAAACGAATATTCGAGAATTTCGGATAACGAATGCTCGAATTGAGTACGAGGTCTGTTCGATTCGTATTCGAATATTCGCACACCCATACAAAGCCCATCGCCGCGACGGCAGTTATGACCGCACTTTCTGCGTCTCAGTGAATTCGGGTCGACTCGAAACAAGCCTGCAAACTAGCGAGCGAAATCACAGAAGCTTTTCATATAAAAAAGCGCACTGATATGTGCGTCAGTAAACCGCATGTTTTATTGTAAAAAAAAAAATTATTTTCACTAATATGCCACGCAGCCTGCATAGTAGTTTCTTTTTATACTTCGTTGAATGATTAGGCTCTGCTCTACGCATGGCCATTGTGGTCGTGCATATTGTACGCATACGATATTATTCCAAAATAGGTCGAATTGCGAGTCAGGTCTCGTTTGCTCCCCTTTGCCTGTGTCCCTACATCTATTGTACCCTCCGAGTTCAACAATGAGGTAAGGTAAAACGACCGCTTGTCGCGACTGAAATAGTGCACACAGCAAGCCGTACGCGACGACTGGAAGGAAAGAGAAAAACATTACAATACCGAAACAAAAATGTGCCGTATTGTAAGTAACTTCTGCGGTTTTACGCGCCAAGAACGGCGACGTGATTATGCGGCACGTCGCAGTGGTGGACTCCGTATCAATTTTGACCACCTAGGGGTTCATTGACGTGCATCTAAGTCTAAGTACGCGAGCGGTTTTTGCACTTCGCCCCCGTCGGCGGCCACATCATGTCTAGCCAGCTATGTGCAACGCGTGAACCTCCGCGGGACCGCGTTCACATAGGTGGCTTTCGTAAGAGCTGTTTCTCATTGGCCGGCGGCCTTCGTTAATTATATGTCCAACGTCACGATTGGCTGCCACCTACTTTTGCAAACAGGGCCCGTATTCACAAAATCGTTCTTGCGCATAGCTTAAGAACGCGTTTGTGACTACGGTCCCCGATTTTTCCCTACAAGGGTAGCCAGCTGCGGTAATTAAATGAGCCTCCTGTTCAAGCGAAACGTTCGCGTGCGGATACAGGTGTTGGACAGACGGCAAAAAAACCATTTTTTGAACAGATTTGACGAGGAAGAGGCGTAGCTCGGTTCTCCGGGGCGTTTATCTCTGCAGTGGAAGCAGCAATCGTCGGGCAAGGTGCATTATCTGCCGCGCGCGTGCTGCGTATACCGGCTCCCCCATCCAGCCGCGGCATGCAGGCGCACAATCGCCGCGGTCATTCGTATAACTTTGGCCAGAGACAATGCAGACACTGGGGTTAAAAAGAAAACGAACGATGCTGCCTCCTCGCGGTATCGCGTACGCCCTTGACCAACCCTTGACCAGGCGCCTCGGGCAAGCGCAAGGGTTTCCGAGAGACTCGCAATCACGGCGGCCGGGTCAACTGGATGCGCGCGGGGGAGGCTGCGGCGCAAGGCGATCAACCGCAATGATGCCAGCGCGGGCTGGCGATTTTGAAGGGAAGCCGCGCGCCTAACGCTGCAATGCCCAAAGCGCAGTTCCACATCAGGGAAAACTGGAACACCTTGTTCACCTTTAGTTCTGGGTATGAAGATTGCATTCGCGAAGAAAAAGGAATTGTTGCACGGGTGAAAATTTATCCAGCATAATGATTAATCGATTAGCAATGGTCTTTCTGAACTATCCACCGAGTGAAGTCTCACTCCAGCGCATCAAAAACGCCAGTATAGTTTGCCGTGCTTAAATCGGAATTTTGAGGGATCGATCTCAGCGTAGCATATATCATGTGATACGTTGGGCACGATGGTTATTAGTAGTAATAATATTAATAATATAGTAATAGTATAGTAATAACAGTAACAACAGTACAATCGGGGCTGCATGCTCACCTCCGGCGACGTTGACGAAGTCCTCGCCCGTGGCGCGGTACACTTCGATGTACCGCTGGCCGATGTGGTGCTTGTGCCTCTTGAGCGCCATGTCTCGGTGCTCGCTGTTCTCGAAGCGGACCAGCGCCTCCCCGTTTCGCCGACCCTGTGGACTCAGGCAGAGCGCCACGCCTCCCCTGCGGAGAGAGGGAAGGAGCACGCGTTCAGACGCCGCAATCTCTCTCTCTCGGAAGGTTATAGCGGCACGTCGGTATCGGCATTACGCGAAGGCGACGCGAGGTTACGCCGCTGTTGTAATGCGCATACGTTACTTCGACGGCTACGCACGCCTAATTCCGACTGACAGCGCTGGCTGAGATTAACTTACGGCTTTCCGGCGGCCGGCGGGAAATCGCTTCCACGGCCGCATTCCATGGATTGCGAGAGGCGCCCTTTTGCTCAGACTTCGACGCGCGTCGCACGGGTGGAATATATCAATCCCTCCACCACTACAAAGTCCTCGTAACTTAAGTGTAGCTTCCATGCGAGCAAAACTTCATTAAATCGTCGTCCGAGTTTCACGTTACTAATACGTTTCCGCGTGTGGTGAGACTCTAGTCTAGAACAGTACTTGCATTTTCCCCTTAGCATATTACAGGGCAAGCTTTGTTGACCATTGATTTTGAAAGAAAACGTTCAGCTAAGCTTCGGAAACCACTGACGTATAGCGCTCTGGAACGTAAACTATATTGAAACTCGCTGAGCAGTTTCGCACGCTGCAGACATGGCCTGTCCCATGTTGTTGCACTCCACGTTATAGGGCACAGAGCCTGTCCCGCAGCGAGGATCACGAGCGAGGTAAAACAACAGACGGTGGAAGTGAATTAAGAGCGACTGACCAACTCCGTTTTAATCTAACAATCGATCGCCAAACGTTTCCCACGTTCATGGGTGGGACTGCAGAAAGTAATTTTGGAGCAAGTAAGTTTACGTTTTGGAGCAGTTTGAAGCAGACAAAATTGCATTTTGGAGCAGGCCAATCTGAATTTTGGTGGAATGATGGAATAATCGCAGCGCACTTCGAAACCATGACTAAACACAGAATAAATCAACACGAAGCGCTTAGTATAGAAGCGCGCTTTGTAGCTATATCGTGCTATATATAGAAGAGTGTGTCGAGCGGTGGCACGGCGCATGCTTTCCTGTAAAGCCGAAAACATCAGCGGCACTACGATCGAACTATATTTTCCTGCGCCGATGCTCGTGATGACAGCGGAAAATGTTCTCGAATTATGCGGCCCAATCGACGCGGTAAAATAAGTTCTCTGTCAGCATACGTCACCGCAGACCCAGAGAGCCGCAACCAACCCTGGGCTGGTATAACGTAAGACTATCGTGATCTGTTTTTATTGCAAAAGCGAATATATGGACCACTTCAGGCGCATTTCTGCCGTAGCCTTCGCTGTGCTGTTCCGTATAAAGTCCAGGGGCGATGACATAGTCGCCTCGCGCCGTGTGCTGCGTGCGCGGGGGAAAGCGGGGAGGAAGCGCGCCGTCTTCCGTCGCACGCAAGGCACCGGAAGCGCGAAAATTACAAGAAACTCTGCGGCAGGCGCCGTCGCGCAGTGTGCGGAACGTGAACGGCTTCACTCTTTTCCAGAGAACGCGAATCCGCTCGCTGTTCGCGGCCACTGCCGGAGCACACATGCCAAAGCCGTTCTGGCGCAGCGCGGCGCAATTTTGGTCAATTTTTTCTGTTTGGAGCAGGAATTTCTGCTTGTATCAAAATGGCGCCGGAGTCCCACCCCTGCACGTTCCGTTCTCCTGAACCGCATGTGAAACTAACGGGCAGCGTGCTTGCTTTAAACGTCGAGCGACATGGATTAAAGCACGTCGCCGCGCCAAGAGAAAACATAAATTTGCGAATTCAGACCGCACTGCATGGGCGGCGTGTATTCAAAAATGAATACTCGTCGAACGTGGCGCTCTTTGGCCAGATCTGGCCACTACAACCCATCAATCAATCAAGAATGAACAGTAACTGCTAGCGGCCAGCGATACGCTTATATGATTTTGTCCCGAGCACACTTTCTAAGACCATTGAAATCCTCAAGCTCGCGCAAAGGAGCCAACAGCGTTCGCAAATTTCAATAATTGTTGCGCTGGTATATGAAAGTACACGGGCGACCGGGATATAGGCCTCGGTTGTTGCGAAATGTAAAGGCGAAATTGCAGAAGACAAATCGTTCACCGGCGCAGCTAGAATACACTAAGTTCACATTATCCTCGCAAAGTTACGTATAGTAACATCTGCAAAGGTATCGTACTGGAGGCCATTCCTTGCATGACGTTGAGTAATTGCTATATGGCTTCCCAGGTAAGTTAGCAATGCACACACTCACGCACGCACGCGCACATAAAAAGTACAATAAAAAAGATAATAATAGCGAATCTACGAGCTTAAACAGCACTCTTCGATGAGCGGTCATACAGACATACAATTCGTCCTCTCGGTATGCTATCGCATGACATTTTGTATGCATTAACGTAAAGCTTGTGAAACAACGCTGACAAGCCCATGTCAGAAGACAACAGCAGGCACCAATTTCCAATAGGATTCACTACTTGAATTTATTTGCTATAAGTTCAAGTAGTGTACTCCGAGACTAGCAGCCAAACCACAAAGAGTTGGGGAGGTTTTATAGATAGATAAATACTCTTGTATTAATGTAGACAATAGATTTCGGGGATACCCAACGAGCGATAAGTTGGGTAACGCTGAAGAATAATACAATTATGCGGAATATAATCAGTTCACAAACGAAAAAAAAAAAACCGTTGAGGGTATGAACGAGAAAACTGCTTTCCGGCTCGCAGTGTCGGCTCCGTGTAAGCCTGAGCACGACGGCAGTAGTTAGGCAACAACTAATCCACGGAGACTTACCTATAAGCCTTCTGAACGTAGTCGTCTAAGTAGGCTGCGAAAAAACAGCTGCCGTCGTTTAGCGCGTTACACACTGGAAGGCTCGCCGCGTCCGGCCTTGACTGCGTGGCGTCTCGCCCCGACGAGACGCAATTCTGCAATACACACAAACACACCGGCTCCCTATCTACGCGTTGGGGAGGACCTGCAGTGCAAGGCCCCGTCTATGCAGCCACTGGAGAACCACGAGGCCGTTTTGACTCTCACGTGTTCGTCGCTTTCCTCGATGGCACGTCAGTCGAGCCAGGTCGCGGAGCACGTGGAGCTGTAGCGGTCGCAGGCGTGGTTTCTACGTTTTCAAGGCTTTTGCCAGCCAGGACTCGCCATTTCTGCCGGAGTGTTCGGACGACGAGTGTGCCCTCAGAGTCGCTTTTTTTTATCTTCTGGTACGCTTTTCTTATCGCGTTCTCACCTGTAACCCGCTCACAGCGCCCGACGCGTTTTACCTCGTCCAGAAAATTATGCGGGAGAGCGCGACGTGGCCGGAGGGTTTTCCGCTTTCACTGGTACAGCGCGTCGGCTTGGGATCGAATCGGAAGCGCGACAATCGATGCGGTCCAACCTTTGCGGGAACGGCATATTCCGGGCGCCGATCGTGGCGCGAACAGGATGCCAACCTTTCGGTGGAGCGCCCAAAGCCGGCCTGGTGGGGGCCACGTCGCAGCGACCTCGGCGAACACGCTTTATCCAGCTGGTCCGCCCCTCGGAGCGGGCGACTGTGACGCGTCGGCTCGGCTGTCCAGCGCGCAAGACCGCCGTCTGCTCTCGCGAATCTCCCTGTCGGCGGAGAGGTCTGTATCGCGCGCGACGCCTTCCAAGCGCGATAACCAGAGGGAAAGCGAGAGAGAAAAAAAAAAATAATTCTGCGGTGAGAGCGGAGAAAGATGCGGCGATAAGCTGGCGCTTTTCTGTTGTGCCGTCTGCTATGCTGTATGTATATATATATTTTTTCTCTCGCCTGCCCCCGCTGACGGCCGGCTTGATAGGCAGCGCTTTGCAAAACGCTGACAGCAGATGATCCACAAAGATCAAGGACCCTCAAAATGGCTCCTCGACGGCCACGCGAGGAAGAAGAACAAAAAAAAAGAATAAAAAAAATAGAAGAAAGATCTGCGTACGGCGGAGCTTTCGAAGAGTCCCTGTTGATCACAGTATCAGGAGTTCTTTCTCCTTCAGATGAACAGAGGAGAAATCCGCAGTGCTGAAGCTCTCCTGCACCGGTGTCGTGCATGCTGATAACAAGCCTACGCACGCACACGAACCTATTATATCGGCAGACTCGAGCGAAGGCGTCTAGGATCGCACGCTAGCCAACACACGCCCTGAAGTATAGTGACCGCATTTTCCGCAAGCTGCGAGACGTGGAAACAGGAAGCGAGAGGCAACGAGACATTGAATTTCGGGGCTTTTCTCCTCCCTGGGAGATGCAGAATCAACCACAAAAGCGCGCTAACAATCCGCGAGCGCCTTCTCGGTATGCCTCTTCAGCACCACTCGGAGCGATTGCTCGAGCGCGGTCCGCAGGATGGACGCACCCGAAGCACTGGAGCGAACACGCTGCCCGTCGTACCTAACGGACACCCGGTGCGGCGGGTTTTGCGTGAAAGCATGACTATAGAGCCGCCTCCTGGCATTTCTCGTTGTTTGTGGCTGTTTTTGTGTGCTTCAATACGTCCGTGTATAGCGCGACTCTTTGGACAGAGAGCCCAGGAAAACGAGAAGCTGCGAAGGCACATATCTGAGCACGGCCGGCAGAACCTTGCCCGATCTTCAAGCCATTCGCCTCCATTGCCACCACCATCCGTCTCCTTCTCTCATCTGCCATTTTTTTACAGCGAAGCTGTATGTATAGCTACCCTGCGGCGGTGGTCGATGTCCGTTCCGACACGCAAAAAAAAAAATTCGCATCCAGTTTCTCGCGAATGCTCTGTAGCTCTCAATATAATGTAGGTATCTCGAAAAAAGTCATACTGAAATTGGCCGCTAAGAGGACTCTACCATTACGCCAAGTTTGATTTACTTGTCGTAATTAGTTAGTTCACAGTCAAGTTGTAAACGTTACAGAATTCCCGTCTGCTGTCAATACATGGCCGTCTACGGAGGTGGTATGGTTGCAGAAAACGGGTCTTGTTTTATCGAAACTATACCGAAACAAATTACATGACAATTAGCCGCTAAGACGACTCTAACATTACGCCTTATTTCATCTACTTTTCATAATTACGTAGTTCACAGTGAAGTTGTAAATATTGTGGAATTCTCGTCCGCTGTCAACACATGGGCCTCTACGGGAGGGAAACAGACCGCCCCATGTTTGTCCGCTAGAATAAAACTTTAGTCCATCCAAGTTTCACTCAGCTAATTAACTAGGAAGTATGCTCAATCGCAAATTACAAACAAACGTGTTTTGTTTCGTGCACTCCTTCGAGTGCGCCCCGGTCAACGCATATCCTCGCTCGCGTCGAAACTCGGTTTAACGACCACCTGCGTCCCATACAAACTGTTGCCACTATTTGGCGTGGTGTGTTGTGGTTACGTCATAGTCGCCTACGCGACCTTATAGTAATATATACATAGATGCGTCAATTGAGGTAAAACAGACCAGAGCTTCGCTACTCGTTCTTCACAGAGAGGAAGGGCTGAGGATTTTTTTATTTTTATTTTCCTCTATACAGTAAAGCTTCTCTTGAACGAAGTCGCTAAAACTCCCCGCGAGGAGTTGTATTCAAGCCAAATTCAATCGAGCGAACTCTGTATGGGGCCAACTAACTGTTATAGAAACTTTTTCGCGACACTGCAGCACCTGTGCAAGCCAGGTCACCTGGCCCGATGCATATATGACGTTGTACGGCGGTATTCTGTTCAGCGACAGCAGCTCTTACACTGTTAAACTGTCGCACACGGTCACATGCTAGTGAACTCGTATAGGCAGAGTGAGCATGAAAGCCGTATGGCGGCCCCCTTAAATATTGTACAGGTCTGTATACGTACTCTCAGATTGTGCCAGCGCTGGTTAGCGCAACGCCGCAGCACCGATATCGCACCGATATAGCACCGATATCGAACTCAATCTGACCTGGCGTTTCTTTAACGAAGCGCGGAAAACAACGCGATAATCGCTGCAGTTTCCGCGACTGTTTTCACACGCCAGAACACGATAGCCCCGCACCCTGACTAACCGAACGCATGCTCTTGCACCGGGTTGTCCGGTCGACCAGCGCCATTTTGCACTGGGCTCTGGGCGGCCAAAGTGTGTTCATCGGCGACCGGTGGACAGTAGGGATGCATGTTGAAAAGTAGAATTGTCATAAAGCTTTATCGCGCAACTTTTAATAATACATGGCACCAACACAGTGCTGTATATTCCTTCACAGGTTACGTGCCAAAAATATGGAGATATTACAGCTCACACTTGTTCCAGCATATTGCGCGCGGTTTGTACAAAAGTTGTAGTGCACTTACCCGATGTATTTGCTTCTGCAGTCTGCGCAGCACTCAGTGTGGCTATTGCAGACTTGCATGAGGTCTTGCAGTTTGATTGAACCGAGTCGGCGAAAGTCACGGGTTAGAAAAAACGCGAAGCACGCCTTCCGCCCAGTGAAAAGCCGAAGTTTCGCTTTGGCGCAGGGTCGCATCTCCCGGTGTGGTAGCCCAGGCTTGCTACTTCGCGGCGTTTGGGATAGATGGCGCGACCAGCGCTCACCAATTAAAGCCCCTTGATAATTTGAAAGTAGCGACACCCTCCTCCTCACGGCGCTTTCCTCCTCGATTCTCCTCGCCCGCCGGCTGCGCACGGCACGCTATTCCTCCTGGGCTCCCGCGGACGGGCCGCAGGATTCTATGGAGGCGTGTTATATTGGGCCAGTTGCGCTTCACCAATACAGCGCCGCGCTTTGAATTCACCACGGAATTCACCATGCCATGGAGGAAGGAAACCCCATGGCTCGGCGCGCACCTTCGCGCGTGCATGCAGCTACACTTCGCCTCTCTAATTTCGTGCAGTGCAGTAAAGGCCACGGGTCGCGTCAGCCAGCCAAGAGAGGATTATAAAAAGCGCTTTTCAAGTGTCCACGTGTGATCACCTTCCACGCAACAGCGGCTGAATGGAAGCTCCACAGAAGGATTAGTAGAGGACAGTAGAGTTCTACTCTTTGTTCAGGTTCACAGAGCCGGGTCTCGTTACCGATTAGCTGACATGAGCCTTAGCCTTCACTGCACGAAGTTGGTGAAACGAAATGCTCTCTCTCTTCCCTTCTTTCTTTTCCCAACGTTTATCCTTTCCCCCGGTGCAGCGTAACGAACCGGATGTTCGTCTCCTTTCCTTCTCTCTCTCCACTGGCAGTCATAAATCAAGAAAACAGGAGGCTATTCCCAAAAAAAGCGCGCACAGATTCTACTATATATGGTTTCTTTTGTAGTTCCGCGCAACTGTGCGGTGGATGACAATTTTTTTATTTCTTCTAAATAATAATAACAAGAATAACAATGGGGTTAAACGGTCCCACCTCCGGATTAGCTATGACAAAGGGGGGTTTTGAAGCTTTTTTGGTAACTAACAGCGATTTTTTTTTTGTGTATGTGTCTAGCCGTTTTCGTGGGCCGATCCACTGGGAACAAGGGGTATGTGCCGCTCTTCAATGAACCTTTACGATGCCAACTTGTGTATGAGCAACTGGGTGTGTGCCGCTGAGTCCACTCGGTATGTGCCACTGGCTTCAATAAAACTCAATAAAGTTTCTTGACGCCAACTTGTATCAGAGGGTACCTAAACAACAAACAAATAGTAATGATATAGTCCCGCACTAGGAGTCCCAAAGGGCGCATCTTAAACCCTACACGACAGCGGGCACAAGAACTGAGCACGTATGTACACAAAATTTAGTACGCAAGATCAATTCTCGTGTACAGGTACCGGCTAATCGTGCACATTATTGATTTGGATTGCATTGAATTCTAGGGTTTCGCGTGCCAAAACCACGATTTCATTATGAGGCACGCCGTGGTGATGGGGGAATCCCGGTTAATTTTGACCACCTGGGGTTCTTTAACGTGCTCCCAAGGCACGGGACACGGGCGCTTAAGCACTTCGCCCCCATCGAAATGCGGCCGCCGCGGCCGGGATTTGATCCCGCGACCTCGAGCTTAGCAGCGCAACACCATAGCCGACGATACCTTTCGAAAAGCGTACGCAAGCAAACGTAAACGCCTTACGTGCGTAAAGAACTAGCGCTGCCCTCACTGCACACGCTCCGAACACTATTGGGTTTCTACGGCTTACGTACACCATGTGCGTTATGAAAGTTTAACGCACGTAATCATTACATATGCGCTAAATAATAGCGCTGAAGCGGGACGCGTGGCTCTCGCTTCAGTGCGAATTGTCCCGATAATCTGCGCTCTCGTTATCGCTTGTCATGAATAAATATAGTTACTTAAGCTTTCGCTTCCTCTCAACTCACCTGAATTGGAAATTATCAGCGGCAATGGAGCGCTGTATAGACTTATGTCATCATTCGTCGATGCTGGCATTCACCGGCGTGACGGGACGGCGTCGGCATAGTTACATAGATAAACCACGTTAAACGACGGCAAATGCGGTAATGAATCGTCTTGACTTGGGCAGATATGACGAGACCTTTAAGATGACGTCCACTGCACTAAACATGTTCTTTACGTTTGCGTTCCAATGGGGAATCGGCGTCTGAAGATTCGAACTTACACACAGTACTATCTCGTGGACATTGCGTGCACTGTTTAGACACACGAACAGAAAAAGAATAGACAGCGGTACGGTGGGGGACGTGTAAAAGCCGTAACGACAACAACAACAACACAAGTTTGAAAGCCGTCGTTATCCTGCGTGGCTAATTGCCACAACTAGTAAAGCCGTATTATATAGCACCATGATTCGATCATATATCGTAATAACTGTATACGAGCATGAGGCATCAGGCAGGCGTGATCGCACGCCGTTTCAACTAGTATTTCTACAGCTCCGTGTATTCGGCCGTGTGCCTTATCCGTGCGCATTTGATTTTATTGAAAGCGAAAATGGGAATGACTGAGAATATGTTTCTGGTCAAGAATATATAGAGCCGGCGCACGAATATTTGAAGCTGAAGATTTTGTGACGGTACACAAAGTAAGCGAGTAACTAGCTATAATACGTATCTGCTGCCCAAGCTATTAGAAAGTACAGATCATCTACGATGCACGCCTTGTGCGCAGCAAGAACAAATCTTTAGAAAGTAAGCACATCCGCGAGTCATTACACAAAAAATAAACAATCCCATAGTGACCGCACCGAGGAACTTTATTGAGTCAGAAACAGGACAAGCGGCTATTTCGAAGTGTTTGCCAGATAAAGAACGAAGAGCAAAACACACTGATCTTGATTTATTTCATAAGCGGAAAGTTTCGGCAGCTTGGAATATATAAATTTCTAGCGCCGCTTTTAGAACAAACACCGTATACGCTGCTCGCGCCGTTTGGACAAGCCGTAATGAGCTCCGAAAACGTTTAAATGGTTTTCTGAAGCTGTGGCCAACGCGCTTCGTGTCGCCCACCCAATCACCGTCTACGATATCTGCTGAAACAGAGGTTTGCTGAACCGCACCAGGGAGTCATGCACATCTATTGTAAACACAGAGGCAGCTGAGGCAAGCAATGCACGCGTCACCATGTGATAAAGCATGGCGGCGCCCACGGTATCGCGGTGAAAAGAGTGCATATATATATATATGTTAACTAAAACAAGAACGCACCGTAACGGCCCGCTAAGTACCTGCCTTTAACGCATGGAGGAAGGAAAAACTAAGGAGAGGCCCTGACGTCATTCTTTGTGAAACAGATTCTCCTCTCTAGTGTACATTTCTCTCTGGTTACATTTCTCGCATTCGGCGCTCAACCACGCCGGGCTGCGCGAACATGCTCTCGCCGTAGTGATCCGACCAACTGATCGAACCGCGGTGTACACTATCGCGATACCGTTGCCTAATTTCGTCCGAGTATTGTGCTCTAGCAATGAAAGACGTTCATAACAAACTCCGCAAGTTAGACTGTGAGGTCGTTCCCCGGAACTTCTGGCGGCTTTTCTGAAAATGAATCTGTGCATCACTGCACTGTAAGAATACACAGGTAATGACCGGCAGCACACTTAACCCTCATCACGACATACGGCTAGCCCATCTGCAGTTTATGAGAGCAAACACGCTGTTCGTGGCTTTATAGGAATCGTTTTGCTTTATTGAGCAAGTTTCGGGCGGCCATGTACCGCGGAGGTGTGACGAGCCACAGTGCGCCGACGAAGAGGCCTAGCAGAGGAGAACGTCGTTACGCGTTTAAATATACACTGACTGCGGTCTCAGGTATATTGGTCTCACGGTAAGTGAAGCTTCACGGAAACGAAGTCCTGTATCCTCCGCGCGGTGCCGAACAGTAAGCGCGTATGCGCGTGGCTAGCGCGTTGACCGGGCCTACGTGCGACCCTCAGGCGTACGTTCTCCTGTCGAGCCTTCTTCACTCTCGCACCACATCCGCCAACCTTCACTTCCTTGCGCCTCTAGAGCATACGTATATCTGCGGTAAGTAGAGCTCGTCCCTTAATTACTCACAGCAGCTGCTTTTTTCCCATCCTTCCGTATGGCTGTTTTACGTGCCACAAATACATCGTCCGCTGTCAAAAGCAGGAATACGTACTGTGCAGCTGTCACTGACCTGCAAGGCGTTTATCGTACATACTCTAAAGCACAGCGATTTCAGTGTGTGATGACACTTTAGCACGAATCCACCGAATAGATTCCCAGATCGTCCGCGGCGTGGTACGTGGTGTATGGCGTTGCATGCGTGCTCGTTTTACGCTTTTTACCTCTTCCAATTCTACCTGTCCACAACAACAGCCGGGAGAGCACCGTCTAGTTAATACAACGGAACAAAACACGGAGACTAATGCAATCCTGCACACACGAAGTCATTGCCATGGTACGAAATCCTACGGGGCAGCACACGCAAGAGCACACCACTATAACAAAACCACCATTGTGCCCCGACAACATAGCCGCTACACCGAAAAATACCACGTGACTTCCTCCACACTTTCGTCCTAGCGGGCGGACAGGGTCTTTTCCTTCATCCATGGTTTAACGGAACGCAAGGCGCCGAACGCTATTCTAAAAACGCGCACATGGATGATTTAGACGGATATACTGATTACAACCGTTCTCTAGTGCTGGTTCTGTGTGAGGAGCAGAACCTTATAGCAGTTAACAGGGATAGCAATTGCCATGGACAGGTAACGTGGCAATGCGGAAATGGGCAGTCATGTATAGACTACGCCTTAGTCTCAGAAATGGTCTACGAACAATTAGACCAAATGATAATAGACGAACATAGAAAAAATTGCCTGGTTAGCAATCAGACGTTTAACATTAAAGTTTGAGAGGGATACTAACGCAAAATACGAACCAATAGCATCAGAATTTCTAAAGATGAATGAAGACCAAACAACCGAGATCGCAAAGGACATATAGATAAGAAAATGTAGGCTTTTCCTACAGCAGTCTGGGAATATAAGGGACTCGTAGACGGTATGCAGTAGGAAATAAGACAGACATGGTAAAAAAAGAATTGTTGGATCGGAAAGAGGGAACTACGTAAGTGGTGGAACAAGGAAATAAAGCAAGCTGTATAGAAGAGCACAAGCATGCATCTAGGGGTCATCGAGAAGCCAACAAGTCGAGATTACACAAAGAGGCGCTCCTTATATGTAATAAATACCAAGAAAAGCAAAGGGTGACGAGTGAGCTCGTGCAAGAGAAAATTAAATGTGAAAGTGAACGTTGGGTATACAACATTCGCAACAGAGACAAAGGCGCCCCAACAGGATTCTGGAACCATATGAGAGCACTTGGAGCTCCAACTAAAGCCATAAGGGATGAAGACGGTAGAATCTACGAAGGAGACGATGCGCTGCTTTACATCACAGACGTTAGTAGGGACAACTTCGGCACAAAAGAAAGCGTAGTTCAGACTCGGAGAGATCCAGCAACAACAGAGAAACCCGAGAGATGAACATTTAGCACGGAAAGCTTCTTTTTGAAAAAAAAAGCAGAAGAAAGCGTCCCTAATAACACGGCAGCAGGACTCGATGAAATCACAATACAGCTAGTCAAAAACCTCGGTCCAAAGAGCAAGGCACTGCTGACTAATGCGATAAAGCAAGTGATTAGAACGATGAAAATTCCAGTTGGGTGGCGTGAAAGCAAGACGAATCTCATCTACAAATACAAAAAGGATAAAGAGAAGACGAGCTCGTACATGCTAGTTACAGTAACGACGGTGATATGTAGAATGGCAATGCAAGCTATAAAATTTGAACTTTCGAAGTATGTGGAGAAAAATTATATACTAGGGGAACTGCATAATGGGTTCAGGGCAAGCAGACGCTTAGAGGATAATATGTTTGTACTAACTCAGAGCACAGAGATTTCAGTAGTCAGAATATACTTTTATCGATAGCATGACTAGATATTAAAGGAGGCTATGACAACGCAGACAGGGAATTGTTATGGGATATTCTTAAGCATGAAGGCATAGAGGACGATTTCGTGGTCCTGTTGAAGGAGATATATAGAGACAACCGGGCACAAGTTGTATGGGAAGCTCATGAGGTAATGAAGTTGTGGGAATTCACCAAGGACTGAAGCAAGGATGTCCTCTGTCTCCATTGTTGTTCACGCTTTATGTTAATGGCATAAAATGACGATTGGAAAACAGCGAATTAGGGTTTGATTTATCCTATGTGCGTAATGGACAAATGCTGCAACAGAAGCTCCCTGAACTTATGTATGCGGACGCCGTACGACATAGAGCTACTAGCGGACAATAAACGACATTTACAGACACCTGCGAATATGTGTGGCAACGCCGCGACAAATCTAGGCCTCAAGTTTAGCACAGAAAAATCGGGAATTGTGATCTTTAATGAAGAGACGAGTAATTACGTGGTGTCTCCTTCACCTCTCAAACGCTCTCTTTTCAACATAAGGCCTTGTCCTCACTCTATTCTGGACGCTTTATTTCGTCATTCCCTTAGACGGCTGCTATTGGCAGATAGCTGACATCAAGCTGCGGTCGGCTACATGGAGTAGATACCGCGGCTGGCTAACCGCAGTTTCTGGACATACCGCAGTTCACTGGCTAAGCGCACTGCAGTTTGCTGACGACAACCGTGTTTGGCTTATGTTTAGCGCGTCGTGGGCATCAAAGGCGGAAGTCGTGGCGTCTACGTTAACATCCAAAATGAAATTTGAACAGCTCGCTACGGTGACATTTAGAAGGCGGGCGTTGTGGGCACGCACAACTGCGCCGCAGCTTTCGCAGTACAAGGCACTGAAGAAGTTACGGGAGCGAATGCCGTATTTTATCGCCAATAACTCCGCTTCTGCTGGACGCATTGAAGTACATACTTTTTGCGGCAAAGTATTTCTGAAATAGCCCATCTTCACTTCTTATGCCCTTCTCCACTTCGATTAAAAGTAGTTCAGGGATACCTTTAAGTATGAAGTAGTGCGTGGAATCTGGAAATGAATAATGGTGCCAGAGCTAACGTTCGCAAATGGCATTCTCTGCTTAAAATCGGATATCTTGTCGGGGTCGGAAGTGAACCAAAGATCGGTAGGCCAGTCGACTTTGGGAGCCCACGGTAAAACCACAAATGAGGCAGTGTAGGGTGACGTGAGTTGGGCCTCTTTTGAAGCCAGAGATGCAGATAGCAAAATTAGTTTTGAAGAAGGACTCAGGAACATGGATGAAAATAAATGGGCGGCTATAGCGCAAAAAGTATGTGTGCCTGAAAAGCGCGGGCACAGAATAGAGAAAAAGGTCAAGGAAGTTGGCAACCAAGTACAGGGTCATTGAAACTGTAAATAGACAGCCAGGAGTCATCATAAAGAAAGTGAGAGAATCAGAGACAGTGAATTGGATGCAAAGAATGGAAACAAAAAGGCCACGGAGATTTGCAAGAATGAGAAGAAAGAAATTAGAAGGGAAAATTTGTACGATAACACAAAGGACAGTGCCTTGCTATTTGAGGCTCAAGCCGGTTGCCTAAGAACAACAAGATGCGGGAGCAAATATTCGGAACTACATCATGCATGTGTACGCTGCAGCAACAAATCCGAGACCGTTGAGCACATCCTACTAGAATGCGAAAGGATCTCACCCAGTGAGAACAGTAAGTAACGTACACCTTCCAGAAGTGCCTGGGTTTAAAGTGAACGGAAGTGTCAACTGGTCACCGGTCAAGATAAGCAAGATATGTTTAGAGTATTGGTGAAAAGAAAAGCAGGGAAGACATTGATACGACCGGATCTTTTACAGTCATAGCTAGCGGTACAGTATAGATTTTGAAGAAAAAAAGAAAGAGATTAAGGAGATGTATACAAAAATGCCAGATAAAAAACATGTATAGCATACCTGATTAAACCAAGCAGGCTCGGTGACTATGTGTCACCGCCCCGTTTCAAAGGAGATGCCACTAAATCATCATCATCATCAACTGCGAGTGAGGAAACACGCCTGATACATAAGGCGTCTCAGCGGCGGCAATATGGTGCGTCACTACATAGCTTCAATGCTAATCGCATCAGCCTCAGCGTTCAACGTGAGATGGGTTCTGCAGAATTTCTTTTTTTTTTGCATTGCCCTTAAAGTAGAGTCGCTCTGACAACCCACGTAGACAATTTCCGCGGGAGGAATTAAAGCCATAAATGGGCGTTTGTAAGGAAATGGCAGACGGATGGAGACCCCCAGAAAGATGATATTCACGAGTTCTGGCGACATATCGCACACGAGCACGAAGCAGCTCCCGCGTTTGTAGAATTAGCAGAGGCGCGCGCATACTCTACGTGCCTCGGCATTTTTAGGGAGGCCATAACACCCGGATTGCTTTAGCAGGAAGTGTTTTCAAAGGTGACATTTGTTCGGCAGGTGCTGTGTAAGGTCGGCGTAAAGGAAACCACGCGAGAGTGGGGCATTTATACCACTCGCCATCAGGGGCGAGTTCAAACTGGGAAAGTATGCACATGTGCGAGTTCCTATAGAGTAGCCGCATGCGCGAAGTGCGTGCGTGGCATGTGACATGTGGGAGGCTTTTGGCACGGCGCATACAAATACGTATTGCGAGCTGGGAGATTGAGTTCGTGATTCCCACCACTGCGAGACATGATTGGTGCCATACAGTAAAAGAAAATAGAGAAATAATCAGATTTTTGTGCCTCGTTCATAGTCTCAGCTTGACCGCGGCATGTGCATACATAGGCCTCCGCCACGAAGCGCCAGACGGCGCCGCCACGTACTCGGCCAACGTCACGACGAGCACCTTGCTCGGTGCGGGGAAGGAGAAGCTGTCAGAGCAAACGTATCGTTTCGGAAATTGTGTATTCAGCTGTTTCATTTGACGCGCGCGTCTACTTCCCGGGGTATAGCTGAATCGCGGCGTATACGTCGTTCCTGTGCGCTGATGAAGGAAAGTGCGCTTGCGAATGACGCATTCCTCTTTTGTCGCCCAGTTGTGTTATTGTTCTGATAAGCGCGTTTTTTTCTTTTATTAAAAAAAAAGAGGGGGAAAAGGCGCGAGTCGTGGAAATATTGATCCTTATTTCAGTTATCAATCAAGGCAGCCGTCGGTGCCAACGCGTATATACGCATGTATGTACAGTCGCGGACAGAATATTACGGACCATGAAATCTAAGAAAAAGCTGAATATCTCCGCAACCTCAGAACGCAATCTGGTATTTGCATTTTGGACCTCGACTAGAATATGCTAACAACGTTGTCGTGGGCAGTTTTACTGGTTACTGCTACAGGTTGCTTGGGAATTGAACGTTTTCGGAGATCCCGTGGTCCATTTTATTCTGTCCGCGACTGTACGTATAGGCGCCAGACAGTATATGTATATACTTGCACTAAATAGTAGGGCTTAATGTCCTAACTCTACCCACCTATGGACAACGTAAACGACGTAGCGGAGGGCTCAGGGTTAACTTTCGTCACACGTTTTTTTTTTTTTTTTTAAGACGTTCCGAAATCTCAATACACTGGCGTTTGTAACGCCACTGCCGCGGTTGGGAAACGAACCCGCTCAGCAGAGTTCTATATATATGCTGCTCATCAAAAAGTCGGAGGCTTACTTTATGTCACAATTGAATCACAACGGTTTACAGTCAACCGAGCGAAGCTACATGTTAAGCTTGCACCTGCAAAAACAAATGATTTTGGAGGTGAAAATTGGGTGTGTTCAGATAACGAGGGTCACGGGGTGTCACGAATAGCTCATCGTAATTCTTACGAAATTTTCGCGCTGAGAAACTTGGCGATGTCCTGGCCAAATGACTGCCGCGGTAGGCCCCCGACCCTCACCACTGTGTTGCTGTCCACCACGTTGGTGCGCTAACTGGTTTGTCTCGCGCGTTTCCATACAACGGAGCGACTTGGACTTTATTAGAGATGGTTGTTGCCAGATATAAGGCGTTTCGCCATCAGTATCTCGGTGTTTCTCGCCGAACATTCCAAAGGTGATGGTAACTTTCGGCCGTACGTATCGTGAACCGCTCGTGATCCCGGGATACGTAAGTCGCAAGCTAAAATCTCTACAGGCACCTTGCCCTGGCTAGAGTGCGCTACGACATTTTCATCTATCATGCCTGCGTCGCTGACACCAGCCGCTAGGTATGCTAAGAAACTGACATGACATACCAAACAAACAACTACCCACGCTTCAATCGCTCGTCTGAGTGTTACGCACAGAGCTTTGCCGAGTTCCTTGCAAGGTCCCGATTGTTCGCGCTTTTGGGCCCGTATTCACAAAAAGCTCTCGCGCTAGAATCGTTCGCAAAAGCAAATTCCAGTCAATCTTGGTGCTCGGCACACACGAATGCGTGTCTCAGGCGGCCCGTTAATGCTCACTTGACAATGTTGAGCCCGCTGAAGAACTTGGCGATGTCCTGGTCAGATGACTGCCACGGTAGACCCCTCGCCCTCACCACCGTGTTGCTGTCCACCACGTCGGTTTTGCTGCTACATGTGCGTAGAGAAAGAGAGAGAGAAAGACAGACGAAGAAGCACCATTAGAGACGCTCTTCGATGCCACCTCGGTAAATGATTAATATGACAAACAATGCGTATGCGCCAAAATCTGTAAGGTTGGACTACAGCAAGGGGGAAATTTTGGGGCTAGTCGGAAGGGGACGCACGCTTGAAATCGTCACGGAAAACGATGGCATCACGAATGGGACACGGGATGAGCGCAGGAGCAGCTTGCATTTCGAGGATGTAGGTTATCTTGCGCCGGCCTTGGAGCCTGAGAAACTGCTCAAGCAGATTAAATGCAGTCCTACGAATGAAACTGAACTATTTAGCACCAAGAGATAACTGTGCAAAAAAAAACATCCGACGATGAGAGTCGGTGTAAACGAATAGCCGAACGCTTCTATAGAAAGGACATCCCGACGTTTGGGCACATCGCTCCGGCTCGCTCGGTCGCCTCCCATGTTGCTGCTCGTTGTGAGGCCCGATGTGGCAGCACCGGAGACGACCGAGCGAGTTGGTGCGAGTGTCGCAATGTCGCAATATCCCGCTCCCGAAGACCACCGTCCGCGTCGCAACGTCACGACAGCGTCGAGACTCCTGGAAAATAAAACCAAACCTGGCTGTAGAGAAGCTATCGTATGTATACTAGAATTATTTAAAATGCTTTGAGGTTTTCCAGTGTTCTTTCTTTCTTTTAAAGGTTTAGATGTCCATTTAACGCAAAAAATAAAATCTGAAAAGTAGAAAATATTGGCTCTTATAACTCGGATACAAGGCTATTTGCGAGATATATTTACACTGTAGTCCAAACGCAACCTAACCATGATGACGATCGGCAAACAATCAGCACTTTATATCTAATACGCGCAGCAATATCGCGTCAGAACTTTAAACCAGAGAATTCCCTACAATAAATACTGGATGGAACTCTGGCTCTAGCGTCTACGGGAGCTGCAATGGGAGCAGTTGACTGAGCATGAGAATTATGACAAATACATAGATTTGCCTTAAACTTCGTCCTTCTGGCTCGGCGACTTTGCGAACTCGTCATTTTCAATAAAGTACTGCGTAGTGAATAATTACCTAAATATTATTAACAGTGTCCGACGGCAAGGATTCGAGCACAGGACCTCTAGCACAGAGGCCTGATATTGAAACCATTACGCCACGGACGCAGGCATCGACAAGCGATGTGAAACGCCCTTATGAATTTATCGCGGGCATACCAGAGACGCGTTTCGATTTGGCCACCTTCACACGCTCAATCGTTGCAATTAGGAGCGATTGTGCGTGTTCGCACCGCCTTCTGCGCATCAAAGAGTATAGATTGCTCTGAAATTTACGACAATGAAGGCATATAAAGCGCAATAAACAAAGCCACAATAACGTCTGAATCCACGAGCACGAAGATCAGACAAATCCATGTACTTGCCATCCTTCCCATAGTGGGTCAACGACTGCAGCGCCAGAGTTCCCTCTAGTATCCTGTAGTAAACTCTATGCTTTTAACGTTATTGGTTCGAATGTTCGCCTATACGATATCTGTGCCGCCCTATTTCGAAGAACCCATGCAGGACGCGTAGTGATCGAACCATTCGTATAAAGCTGCTCTCGCAATTATAAGATCAGATACGTAGGAACGGGCCTTCGAGCGACGGCCGTCTTCTCGAGCTTTGCACTGCGCTGCATGCGGCTTTGTGAAGAACTACAGCGAACCGCGGTAAGTCCTGCGGCCTTCACCTAACGGGATGTACGGGAACTCCATCTATGCTATCACGAGGGACGTTTGCAAGCGTTGTGACGACGCACACAGGAGATTCGATCATCAACATCATCATCATCATCGTCGTCGTCGTCATCGTCGTTCTAATTTATTCATGGCAAGGACAAAGGGATGCTAGTCTGGAGACACCGGCAAACTCCACCACATGGTCGAATTCGCCACCTTGTCAGCTGCGATTGGTCCGCAGGGCGGGTACGCCTCCCCTGACTGGTGCAAAGCGACAACACGGCGAAATTCGAAAATGTCCGGAATGGCACCCAATTACCCAGCGATATCCAGTCACACCAGTCCTACGTCAACCAACTTCATCCTATGCCTGTGAATTTCCTAATCTCATCAATGCAGCGTGCGTAAGCATCCGCTGACTGCGTATTCCTTCCCTTGCAACTTATTTTGTTTCTCTAATGCGCGACCATTTATCTGCTTCACGCCTACGCTCTCCCACTGAAGAAGGTTTTCTTTTTAGATTACTCACCAGACCATAGGCTACACTGGAAGCATAGCGCGCAAAGGACGATCTACAAAGACTAGACAGGACAAGCGCTTGTCCTGTCTAGTCTTTGTGGATCGTCCTTTACGCGCTATGCTTCCAGTGTAACTATGTTTTATCAACCAGCCCCAGCCTACACTCTTCTGAAGACAATAGGCTGATTGCACGAAGCATTTTATACGGGGAAAAGTTAGTACAGGTAAGAAACGTTGCACAAGTGACACTCAGTTGCCGTAAAGCGAGTTGTCAAGCGACGAAGGAGCTACCCTTTTACCAAGCTTAATTTACTTTTGTTTTCGGACAATAACTTGCCGTGCTAGAAATTGAGAGGAGGCTAGACGCACACAATTTACCTGCGGGCACCCACGCCTGCGCTCAAGCGGCCCCAGTAATGAGGTTTGTCCCGCAACGCCGGTGCAGGCGCCGATAATACTATCAGGGCATTTAGATTAATGTTCATCTCCTATTACGCTTCGCCGACGCTAACGTTCGGAAGATTTTATAGCGCGTCCAGGGTAAGTACGCTCAGTTTACCCTATAGATGCACCTATACTTCTGAGAGCGGCGCAAGATGCACGTATAAATTAAAGGAAAGAAAGAATCTGGCGTACCGAGGGCAAGTTGTTACAGCCTAGACATGCCTGCCTATCTTGTGGGAGTAACTTGGATTCAAGAAATCTTTTTGTCTCGCGCAAGCTCGCAGCAGTTTCGTTGCGTATTGTTCGGCTGGCACAGTGTGTCCGCATGCACGCGCGGGCACAATGGGCTTTACCGCAGTGGACATCGATCAGCGCATACTGACTGCTTATCTTTGTAGATGTTGTTCTCCGAAATGCGCAGTACAGTGTGTCAAGGTGCACTGCTCCGCGATAAAAAACAAAAGGATTAAATTTCTGTCCCCTCAAGCGAAGGCGAACAGATATCTTTTTTGTATTTGTTCTTGTTGTTGTTGTTGCGCCCGCAGCTCGCTTAGAGAAACAGATATTTGATCCCCTATTCAGCAAGATCTACTTCTCTGTGTGTTACTGTGGTCAGTTGGCTTTAAACTCTTACAAAAAATAACTTCCCGCTAGTTCTTGACATGTGTCCTTTTTTTCTTTTTTTTTTCTTTACGCCTGCTACGAATTTTTCAAACGACAAACTACTGCACGGATAACGATGCTACTTGCAGTGCGACCACAATCAAGACGCTTTTTTTTTAAGAAGTCAGCTATAGATCGTAAATACCCAGATGTCGCAGTTAAGATTAAAAAAAAAAAAACACTATGGCTCACGACATTGTTACAAAATTACCAGAGTGAATCGCACACCTGAGCCGCGGCATAGTACAACGACTTCTGTTGCAATTTCTCTGGATTCACCAGTGGGTGTGTCTCTCCTGATGTTGGAACCTGTACATATATAATTTGCCCCTAAACTTCAGTGATGTTTTCTTGAAACTCACGCGCTTCTCAAGCCCAGTAAAACATTTGATAATACGACTTCGTCGTAACTGGCCAGCTGCGAGCGACGGCACTGGTATAAATTGATACCGGGCACATAATTGCTGATCGTAATTCTTTGTTCTGTCGGAGTGGCTAAGCAGCCTGGAAAGAAACTTTAGTGCGACTATACTGAAAGAAAAAAAAAAGCCCTGCAGACGAACAAATGTACTGACATGCAAGACTATCCTGTAATATGATTGTTATTGATCATACAAACTAGTTATTCCCAAACGACAAGTTTTTCTATCATCAAGTGGCTGCATTTCATAATAAATCTTGCATGAGATCGCATCTTGCATCGCAGAATGTATGTTCGTTAGGCTTGAAACCTGTCTTTAGCCCCCTTGTAGCTGCAAGGACAGATTTCAACAAAAGCGAACATTCTAAAAGATGTAAGGACACACTTCCAATAGGATGCACATAAACACCCAGCACATGGGGCGAATACCGTGCACATAAACAGCCTGCATATAGGGCGATTAAAGGGTGCAAGAGCGGTTATAGACATTAAAACACTCATTCATAACCTTTACGAGTGTTAATCCTTTTATTGTGTAGCGATCGTCTCCCACACATCCTCTTATTATGGGGTGTCATGAGTATAGATGGGTGCTAAATAGATGTAATGCATGGTGTAAAACACACACACACAAAAAAAACGCCCTTTCACCCTTAAGGGTGAAAATTTTCTTTTCTTGTGTACTGCGTATCAAAGGTTAAAAAATGACAACGCCTCCCTCCGGCTGTGAAAAGAAAAAAAAAGAGATTGCTTTGAAGGACAAGTTTCAGTGTTCTTAGAATTTCGTTACGCTAGAACTGTTCTCAAAATTACATGTCAGCCAAGCTTGATCTTGGACCAACCTGCCAATAACAAACAGTTCTTACGAACAAAAAGCTTTGTGAAGTCGGCTCTAGGACGCGCATTCACGAAACTTTTCTGACTTAGGTACCGTCCACAATTGGTCATTGCCGCGGTGAGAACGTTATGACGCCGATGTCCATAATGAGTGGTGGACGCCCGAGCACGCGCCGACCGAGAAACTCCCTGAGATGATCAAGCTTTTATGGATACAGACGAGATAGTGATGACGTCAAAGCACTTCATGGGCTGAATCGTACTCTCTCTCTCTCTCTCTCACACACACACACACACACACACACACCATAAGAAGGCAACAAAGACATCTATGACATCATAAGTGAAATACTAATTGATTTAAAGAAATGATAAATTGATGAAAATGAAAGTGGATGAAAAAAACATCTGGGCCGCAGGTGGAATACGAACCCACGTCTTCGCATTACGCGTTCGATACTCTTACCAAGTGAGCGACCGCGGCGCCGTTTTCCCATCCATTTTCTGGGGTACTTATGCTTTACTACTAGAAAGGGTGATGGCAGATAGGACGTCCCACATCTGCCGCCAAGGTTTGTGAGTGGTGGCGCTGGCTGACACTCCCAGGGTTAATTCTAGTAGTATAACATAAGTACCCCAGAAATTGGATGGGAAAACGGCGCCGCAGTAGCTCAAATGGTCAGGGCATTGCATACGTATTGCGAAGACGTGGGTTCGTATAGTTGTATTTTCATCCACATTTATTTCCGTTAATTTATAATTTCTTCAATTCAGTTAGTAAGTACAAGTAACTCTGCCTGTGGTGTGTTTGTTTGTTGCCTTCTTATGATATTAATAAAAATCTGGCCCCTCGGTTTCCTTTCTTCTCGTTAATATATGGAAACTGTGCACTCTCACCTGCACGCAACGGTACTTACCAAATTCCAGATTCTAGCCTCTGAGATATTTCTTCCGGATTTGTAAACTTGTGCCCTGGAGAAAAAAAAAAGATAGAGTACATAACGAATTGAGATGGAACGATAAGACAGGGTATAATGATAGCAAAGACAGGGCATAACTTTTACTGTGCCGGAGTAGCACTGGATCAGGGTTCGCATTTGCAAAGTTGTTCTTAAGAAGACTTTATCGTTCTTCGCCCACCTTCACTAATTCACGATTGGCCGAAGCTTTTTTTTTTTTTTCTGGGAAGCGCTCTGGCGAGTGATTTGCTTTGTAAATACGGGATTAGTGCCATATATCGTGTGGTTGGCGATGCCAGCTGGTCTGGGTCACCTCATCACCGTCACTTCAGCATCAGCCGTTATAATTAGGATGTTATAAAAATGAAAGGCATTTTCAGATCGTAGAAAACATTTCAAAAGATGCACTCACACTTGTATCACGGAAAAAATAAGGTTGCTTATAACCGGACAAAATGAAAACTAAGCTTTGCTTCCAAAACAGACATCCGTTAAGCTTTTGCGACGTCGCTGATTTCACGTTACTTTCGCGTACTTTTTTGGGGGCGAGAAAGGTCACCAAAAAGTTGCCGTGTAGATTTCTCGCTTATTTCTGATTGAGATGCAATCGTTTTATTATCAGTAAACTGTTTGTTAGGCTCAAGCAAGCGCTTAGAAAGTCACCGACGTCACGGGCAAATTGTGCAGGAATGTGGATGCGGTGGCGCCACCTGCCTGTTTTGCGCCACACGCTAAACCTCTGATGCCGTTAAGAAAGACACATTAGAAATTGCAGAAGCTTTAACTAATAATGTAGATTGGATTATTATTACTTTTTGGTGTGATTTTAATTAACCTGACTAATAGGATAACTCGTACTAAACTTGCTAGAGCTTCATTCATTCTCTTTTGTTTTTCTTTTCCCGTTCGTTGTTGTGCACCTAAGTTACACGGATCGGCACAATGTGTGCATGCTTTGCTATTGACACGACGGCGCTATCTCTGGCTCCTCGTTTGAAGCAATGCCATTAGCTTAGTTATAAATAACCAAGAACTTACCGTCCATGTTAAGCCTTAAGATAATCTTGGCCATGTCTTGTACCTGACGAGTAATTACTTCCGCCGATGCATCGGGCTCCATAGAAAGGTCTATGAGTTCGGGTCAAGCATAAACACAAACAGCATCCATTGTTTGCAACAAACAAGCAAACAAACAAATAATCAACACAATATTAGAAAAATGCTTTTCAATGCATCAGACATTTGCCATGACAGACAGAGAGAGAGAATTTACGAACAGTGAATCCTATACGACTATAGGCTATATATGAAGATCATCTGAAACGAACATAAAACGCAAATTACTGACAAAAAGAAATAAGCGATCCACAGACTTAAAATTTTATCACCAGAGAATTGTAGAAAGATAGCATTTGGAGGCATCCGTCTATCGATGATCTGCCACCATAGATTCCGATTGAATGAACCTCACATTTTCCCATTTTCCTGCATAATGTGAGACACCTTCTGCGAGAATCCAACGAAGCTTTCACTAAACTCAGTTTATTTTGACTGTTTTTATGCGAACAGTACCCTAAGACAACTTTTATGAACGTGTAAGTCTTATAAAAAATTATAGCCTGTCACACACACTGTAGGCGTGGCGGAGATCTCTTACCACGGCTTAATTGATTTGCAGCAGACGCAAATTGTGAATGGCCACTGCTTCCTTTGACTTCGCTGCGTCCACGTGGGCAATAAAAATGCTTCAAATTAACTTCGTGCCGTTTCAGGGATTTCACGTTGTCGCCTCCCCCTCATAATCTGACGAATGGCTTCGTGTTCTTTTGCTGTCACCTTTCTTCAAACTACGAACCTCCAGAGACCGAGCGAGTTATAAGCGAACGGTACGTTGCTTGGACGGCCTGACAACCCGACGTTTCCGCTCTGATTCGGCCTGGCGACGCTGTTTACCCTTCGTAGCACCTAGAGTTACCGTTGTCAGGAACGGCCTGCAGAGGTGCCGACATACAAAGTTTTCTCGGCCAGCTGCAGCTGCAAGCGTGGCGAGCGTCCCTGAAGAGACTGGTGGAAGCCTTCACCAGCTGCCGCGGTGACTCGTTTCGTAGGGACGACGATGTGCCGCGTCAACACGCCCTCGGCGCCGCTATGACTAAACGCGATCGGCGGACCAACTATTGTTAGTGAAATCGCCAACGCCTTCACGGTTCGACTGAAGCAGGGGGAGTTCCAGGAAGGAGCTGCTTTGCGGTGCCTTCTCATGAGCCTTTGAAGACGCTAGACAATGGACAGCCGCGGCGGCCGCAGTACGAGGTCAGCTCGGGGATTAAGAAGCGCCTGCTCGGGTCAAGCACCGTGACCACGAGAACCCACTCTCCTCGGCGTGGTCAGTGAAAACTGTGCGGAATTGTGTGTAACCCTCCTCCAAAAAGGCGGGTCGACTACGATGACGTTGGACGCTACGAATTGGAGGTGAACTGCCGTTTTCCCTCACCTAGGGATCTAGGGAGGACAGAGTGTTTATAAGCAGCTGTTGTGCGGCTGCTGAGTGTGCTTTCTCTCGCAGTCATGCTAGACTGATGAACTGCAACGTCCTTATGTAAATACTGTAAATAAACCCATATTCCTCGTTCTCGATGAGAAGCAGTCCTTCCCTTCAACAACGCCCTCAGCGTGGATAAGTTGGACGACCGCGTGGGCCAGCTACCATCTATTTCATGCCCGACTCCAAACTTTACACCGTATGGCGAGAATATGCAGTACATCTAGCAGCGGCGGCCGCCTCCTCTTCGGACATGACTGCTTTCTTGCGAGGGTGACGCATTCGCAGCGCGACCGGCGCAACCAAGCGATCGACGAGGATGATACCACGCTGTCACGTGACGCTGACATAATCGCCTGCGAACGCATCTCCCCTCCGGCGCCGCGCTTTTCCTTCCCCCTCAAGCCTTGACCTATTTCCCTGATCGCACACGCTTCCCCCTCTCTCCCCACTGTTATCGATGATAACCCACAACGGCGAGCGCGCTTGAATGATCCTTATAATGCTATCGCATTAAAATGTAAAGCTCGGGGAGTGGCAAGTCCCAGTGGCGTAGCAACAGGGGGGGGCCGGGGGGCTGTGGGCCCCGGGTGCACGGGGCCAACAGGGGGAGGGGAGGTGTCATATACGTCTGAAGATACCCGAAAATTGTCGATATCTTCGCCTTCCTCGACTATACCCTGGGGGGGGGGGGGGGGGGGGTGACAGAAGAGCTAAGGGCCCCGGGTGCCAGACGACCTAGCTACGCCACTGGCAAGTCCCATCAGGTGATTATCCTGCCATTGGTTATTATTATTTCTGGAGTTTTACTTGTCAAAACCCCGATATGACTACAAGGCACGCCATAGTAGGAGGCTCCATTTTTCACACCCTGGTGTTTTTAGAGCGCAGCCCTTAGGCGCCCGTTCCTGCGGCGCGAGTCGGCGTCGTACCTCGTAACCGAACGATCGACCACAGCGAAGGATGAAAGCGAACGCGCGGTGCGCATCGGGAGATGAAAGACCGCCATAGCGAGGAGAGCGCAAGGAGGAAAGTTGAGGAGACGGTTGAACCATGAGGCGGAGGATGAGGGTATGGCGAAAGCGAGAGAAAAAGAGCGTAGTGCCGCGCAAGACGGGCTGTGCGGCGACGATGGTCAAGAGATGGCACTAGAGTAGCGCGCGTCGTATGGAAACAAAGCGCTGCATGAGCGGAGGTCTGTCTGCGGCGGCTGCTGTGAATCGCGCCCACGCGTCACCCACGCGCTTCTTTTCGCGGTCTCCCGATTAGCGAGGCAGTCGCGCCACTCTTCGCTCCGTTCGCAACGTGCCCCACGAGACAGAATTTCCGCGCCAGCCAATACATCTCATAATGAAAACACATTTAGAGCTGCGCTCAAATTTCGCATTAGGGAGTATCGTAATCGTCGGTGAAATATTTAACGCCCACCCAATGCAGGGTGCACGGGCGTTTTTGCATTTCACCCCCCATCGAATTGCTGCCGCCGCGACGGGAATCGAACCCGCAGCGCAACTCCATAGGCGCTAAGCCATCGCGACGGGTCTTCCTGCCATTGGTAGGCTCTGCTATTGCACTCGCTCCGATCGTGGTATCTGTGAGTCGTGACTTGTGTAAGTGAACCATCAGTACTTTTGTGACACTTGCTGGACGTTCCCAAGTTACGGGACTACTACCGCGAGACAGCCGAGGTTCCAACCAAAGTACGGATATGTGCGCACTAAAGTGTGAATGCCTAAGCACTTGTAGCGTTTCCACGCGACTCAACCTGACGTCGCGGGTTGCAGCGCTACCGCACAGCTGATGAGCTGGATGTCAGGCAGCTGTCGGTGACTATATTTTTTTCACTTTGCAAGGAGCGGCAAGCATGCGTACATGATGCGTGCCCCCTAATAGCTATAGACTACGCATAGCAGTAGGCGACACCCCTGCAGTGAAGGGACGGCAAAGTAGAGCGGCGGCTGCTCCACACATGAAGGAGAACCACTCCATGCGGCTTAACGACCAGCCGGCTGACGCTGGCCTGGCGTCTCTATAGCGGACCACGCGCTACCTGAATCTCATTCAAGAAAAACGGGCCCCTTAATATCAACGCTTCTCATTTATGGATGAAGAGAAAACAGCGATAAGGATGAAGAAAAGGTTTCGATAAGGACGTGAAATACTATGAGGTCAGCCAACAAAAGAAGTATTAGGAATATTGAGAATTTCCAATATTCTTTCAGTATTGTCAAAAAGGGAACTATCACAGGAGGGTGGAAAATTACACCTGGACTCGCCGTGATGCATGCCCAGAAGGAAAACCAAGAAGGAAAAGAAAGAGCTCGTTTTATTCTACTGAGCATAGAGGCCCTCATCAAAGCATGATGGCGCGCGCTCCTTCTTTCCAAATAATATATTAAAAAGAAAAATGTTTGCCTGCTCCATAACGTGTCATGTGCTATAATGTGTCTCGCGCCGTTGCGACAAGTTGACCTTGTGGCAGCTAATTTGCCTTCTGGCCCACAGGCGTGCGCAGGGCGTTTCATTGAGGGGGGGGGGTCAAAAGGTATCCAATGGCTCGCGTATTGTATTTAGGTTATCTGGTACAGGGACTCACGGTTCTACTGCAACCTCTATCAATTGAAAACAGACAAACGCGGAAAAAAATAAAAGCGCTGTAATGAGGCAGATGCTCCTTCGCCCCGTCCTGCACAGCCGAACCCTTTTCTTACGATGCGAGCCAAGCATCGGAGTGATGTAGTGTGTTCCGGTCGTGGTATTGCTCCACATGTCTGCACTTGCACCCAAGCTGGGTCCCTATGTGCGATGTGCAGCGCTGCTCTTACATCCGCAGGCTACGGGCGGCCAGGCAGCGTTCTGGCATTAGGCCCAACGTCATTGATGCTATGCGCCCACGCCACGGGTCAGTCGCGTCGGGGCCGTCCACATGGCGCCACGACTTGGCGTAGGACACAACGGCGGGGCAGGGCGTGCGCGCCTCGTCCCCAGGCGCGAGACGGGCTCCGAAGGAAGCGGAACTGCCGCCGGGAGCGCGTCACGTAGCCCGCCGAGCAGGTCCACGCCGGGTTCCGGCCATTCCGGTTTCTTCCTGGCACCCTTTCCTCGTGGGCCGTTCCGCAGGCGAGCCAATCCAAGGGCAATTTCGCCGGCGGCGGCACCCGTCACGCCAAGCAGGAGGAAGCCGGGCTCAGGAGCAATGACCTTATTCTCGCACGCACCGATAGCAGGATCAACTGGCCAATCGGGCGGCCTACGGGCGCCAGAGGAGTGCGTGCCTCCCTTTTATTTTTCTTTATTTTTGCCGCTGCCGCCAGCACCACGAGCGCACACCCCGCTCACCGTGCGCGGCCGCCCTCGGTCTCGTCGTCCAGCAGGCCGCCCCCTCGGCATGGCGCTTCCTGCAGGCGCGGGGCGAGCGTAAAACAAAGATAGCGCGACACCGCTCTTTCACAATCGATCTCTAATAGCTTAGCCATAACGGGGGCAGCATAACCACGCACGCCGCCGGGCCGGTTAAGGACCTCGTTACCTTCGGGGAGCGGGAAAACAACGTTCTGCTGTTGGGTTCTGCACAGCAGCTAAACACACCGGCGGCTTTTCGATGACACCTGTTCTCGAGTCGTTTAATGTAGGAAGTCGCCGAACGATTACGGCGAAATGCCTGTTCCTGTGTTATTTCGAAGCAGCGTGGCCGGCTTTTCAAGTTTTACAAAAGCGTGGACCACCAATTGAGCGACTCTAGGAGGCCTTTATTGAGCCCTCATTAGTTGTCTCGCAATTTGTGGCAAGTGTCGCGTCATTTCCCGAAACGCGGCGACGAGGGTGAGCGCGTGCCACAGGTGTCCGCCCCCTGCCCGCTCAGAACGTGTGGACTCGCTCGTGCACTTCCTTGTGGCTCCCTGCGCGACTGTGGTTGCCCGCGCAGCAAACCGGTCGTATAGTGCTTTATGCAGCGCCGTGTACATGCAGTGCCACCCCGCCGCGAGTCCTTGAGAAGTTCTGTCGCAACGGCAGCCGAGTAGTTAACATTGAGCTCGGCGGGTTCGTAGTTGACAGCGACGATGGCTGGTTTCTCATTACAGAAGGCGCTTAGCGACATAGAGAACGACACGAAAAAAGAAAAAGAACCACGATTCTCTCTCTTCCTTAGATGGTGTTTCAGTGGCTTTCGGCATCCTGAATTCGGAATGCCTAAAACAAGGTTAAAGTTTCAAAATGTGTCTGTCGGCTCGGTTACGGCTACATGGCAACAGATGTCAACGTCATAGATGTGGCGAAATTTCTGCAAATGCCTGTGTTTACGAGCAAAGCTAGCTGCCTGGACTAAGGTGATCACGAGTAGCCCACGCGTAAATATTTCTTGGATACTCGTGGCGCAGCTAGCGAGCTACGAATATGACACGAATACTCTTCTGCGGTACTTTATGCGCGTCCGCTGTCATGCTAAAGCCCTTCAAGCGCTTTTCCATTTCTGAAGATATCGAAGTTCAACCTTGAAGGAGACTGACGTAGCGTGTACGGAGGAGTAAGTTTATTTTCTGCACAGTATATACGTCAGTGTTTGTGACAGTGGCGCCCGCTTGCTGACACAAAGCTGCGACGGTGATGCGCCACTAAGATGGTGCGAGAGAACCCTGTAACGTTGCGCTGCTGCAGGGCGATAAAGACGCCGCGGCAGCGCGGAACGTTAGCGTCGGCGCGTGGGATGTCGGTGACTCGCACACAATGAGCGCTGTATGCGTAGGTGGCGTCCCATCGCTAAACCCGCTCCATTTTTCCCAGCGCCGTTTCTCAACCTCAAGCAGGGATAACGCCAGTAACGCCTATTTGGAATTGACTTCAGTTTTCATATTCCATAATCTTACTCTAGAACGAGGCTTCACGTAAGTGCCTTCTTCGGAAGCACAAGTCGTGCCACTTCGAGTTGACGAGAGCGGATGCCACGAGGATTTCTATCCGAATATCGCACAGTGCGTGCCGACAACACGTGGTTGCGGCACATCAAGGAAATCATCTGAAAAGAACGCACGCACCACCTTAGCAGTTGTTCCGACTACGCCACACAGTGGGGCCTCAAGACACCGGGGGGACACTAATCGATCGCACGCCCAGCTTTGTGTATACAACCAAAGCGCGGCGTTATGCAAGCCGGGGCACCTGTAGTGTGCGGCCGGCGAAGGCGTCGTCGTGTAGGGTGCACGCGTGCGAGAAGGACCCGCCAAGCTGGCTGCCGGCACTTTGGGGCCGCTTGGTTCCAGCGCTGTTTGTTTTGACTGCGTGACTCCAGATCGGTGTCAAGGGCGAATACACCTCCCTTGCCGCCGCCGCTTAGCGGCCAATCAGCGCGGGTCGCCCGGGTGGCGGCGGCAAGCTGGGAGGAAGCTAGCAGCGGCGGCAAGCTGGCTTTCCCCCGCGGCGGCAGCCCCATTTGTGCCGGCCGCAACGCACGAGCGACCTGAGCCGCCGCACCGAAGGCGTTGCGCAAGCAACACCACGCACCACATAACACCGCGCTCGAAGTGTCCTTTCGGGAGATCGATTGGCTCCGTGCTCCGCGCCTGCTGCTCACGCGCGAAGACCTGCTGGCTTTCGCAGATGGAGAAAAGCACCGACTACATCGCAGTGAAGTGCGCCGAGGATTAGAGGTTTGAGCCCGCTGCTCGACCGCGGGGACCGGGCTCTTGTAACGCTGATAGGGCACAGGATGTAGCTTGGTGGAGCCCGCTGCTTTTTGTCCTCTGGGCGTCTGAGTCGCATCTTCCTACACGTGCTCGGAAGGGAGGCAGCAGGAATAATTGCGGAACTATAGCACCATTGGACTCTGCTTCTCATAAAGGAGCTTTCTTTCTCGGTCCGCTGGTTATCGCAAAACTTTGAATCGTAGCAACTGCTAAATTCAACACAGGCCCCACGTGTTCTGCTTATTCAGCACGTCATGTGCACGTCTGCCTCCCAAGCGATTGCCGCTTCCCAGCGCTCCCTATGTGTGCGTCCTCCTTCCGAGCGTTCCCTCAATACACTGCTCCTTATACCCAGCGTTTTCCCTAAGCGCTTCATTGCCAATGCTCACCTTGTGTGCTTCCAGTGTTCGTCCTGAATATTTTGTTCTTGCCAGCGTGCACTCTGTGCATTTCTTCCCACCAAGCGCTTTCCCTGTCTACTCGTTTCCCAGCAATCGCCCTGCGGATTTATTCCGCCCCGGCGTTCGTACTACGCACTTATTTTCAGCGTTCGCCCCTGTCTATTTATTCCTTCACAATGTTTGCCCTGTGCGCTCCTCAAAAGTTATTCGGTGGACTTTTCATAATTTGACTCTTCCCAGCGTTTGCCCCCTGTACTTCCTGTCCTGTATGCTTCATTTTTTGGTGCTTCGTTCATCGAATTACTTCTTCCTTACCAGCGTTCCCCTGCAGTGCATCTGTTCACTTTCAGCGTTTTTCCGGTGTGCTTCCTCCTTCCCAACGTTTCTCCTCTGTATTTTTCTTTCACAGCATTTGTCCAGCACACCTCTTCCTTCCCAGCGTTGGGTTTGTGTACTGCTTCAGCCATAACATTCGTGCTCCGTACTTCTTGCTTTTGTCCACAATTGTTTATTGTTTTCTAACTCTCATGCACACCTTTCGATTAACAAGTGGCCAGCCTTTCTTTCTTAATTTCCATATCCCGGCTCAATGACTGGCAAAAAACAACGCTGGTATGCACATTGTCGCATAATCTGTGGGCGACCCAACTATGACTGAACGCTGCTAGCGAAACAATGTAAAAAAAAATTCAGCAAAAAAAAAAGGAGCTGCAGAGGTACTGAAGGAAAATCCAAGTAAACAAGACTCCTGGTCAATTCTTTATCAGTACTTATGCGTGTCTTTGTCATTTCCAGCACCTCTTAGCAAGCGCTAGGTGACTAAAGAAAAAAAAGCGTTATGCTTTTTTTTCTTTCACTTGTGGAACTCTAAATGGAATCTAAGCTGTTCAGAATGGTTCCCATGTGTTTCCAAATTGGTGTTTCGCAAGTGAATATGACTGAACGAGCCTATGATTAGCCGATACAAGCAGTTTCTACATGTACGCACTGTTTCAACCGCAAGTAGTGCAGTAAAAATAAGTGAGAGTTTTCGTACGGTCTAATAATATAAAGAAGCAAACGTGGAAGCGACGGAGTGAGAAACATAAGTTACTAGGACTGGAACGGAAGACATCGACTATTAAACTGGGACGCCATGAAACCGGCCTAGCTGCCCAAAAAATCAAGGCGAGGCAACGCAACTGCTATGCAAGATGCAACACGCTTCGCAATAGCCCTAAGCATAATAAACTTTAGTACAACCTGGCCATACAGCTCTCAGGAAGGGTTGCGAATACGGACTGGCTAAATGGCACCAACTATAAAGATGAGTAAACGTCGGTGAAACATGTCCTCCTGTGCAGCGTATCAAACAAGCTGCGAAACTGCAACGTTGAACGTGGTCTTTTCTTTCTTGGCAAGCCATCTATCGGTGCATATTATACCGAGTAGGATTGTTGGTATGAGCCAGATATCGCATGATGTTAGAGAATTTCCAAGTACAGGCGTCACTGCACACATCAGACAAACTGTTCGAAGGTGTTCTTCCCCACCACCACAGGCGACACGATGCCCGCCTTCTATGGCTCTCTATGTGACAATGTGCGCATTGAAGGTTGGAACCGGGCTACAGGCTATCAAGTCATTCGGCCATGGTCTAAACTCGTAACCTGTGCTAAGCTCATAAGATGCATGCTTTTAGAATACGAAATAAAGAAAGAAAAGCAATCGAAAACACAGCAGAGTTCAGAAGCTTGTTTTTCTTCTAATGGTGGGCAAAGATAGGAGAGCCCAATCTTCATGAAACACCATTATGCCGAAAATTTTGGCCCAAGCGCTATTATTAAGAACACTGAGCATAGCAAAACTGGCTCGGCGGGCTGCGCTCGGTGGAAGCTCTTGAGATGGCGCAGCTCGGTAGGAGGAAATGTCCTGATTTCTCGTCCCGTAAGAGAGCCGACCTCCGGCTTATGCAGAAACAAGTCGGAGGATCGCTCTGCGCGAGTGTTCCAGAACGACGTATACAACCCTGAAGTCGCTATAGGGTGCGGGTACATAATTGCGTGAGCGTCACTCGGCAGATGTAATGAACTCAGCTCGAAACCAATTAAGAAGAAAGGTTACGCGTCTCGTTTCTGCAGCAAAGAACAGGCGCGGTGAGCCGTGAGCGCGAGCTGAGCCACCGGACTTGCAGGCAGAATGCGACAAAGTCAACGAAAGCCAGTAAGCCAAGGTGCAAACGGCGAATTGGCCAGCAGAGAAGAACGGGCGAAGGAAGCGAAAATAATAATAGTAGTAGTAAAGAAGAGAGCAAGTGGACGGCGCGTGGGGGAGAAGGTGGGAAGAATGAAGCCGCGAGGACGGCTGGGCGAGTGCGACGAGGAGAGCAAATGGGCGAAAAGTTCGGGGACCTCTTGCGTCACGGCTACGAGCGGCGAGTGTAAGCGCGCGCCAAAGCTACCAAAGCCGCCAAGGTTGCCAGCCAGCCCACACGAAAGCGAAAACCGACGCCGAACGGGCAGCGAAAGAAGCAAACAGGTCCAAGAGCAGAGGAGCAAAGGGAGAAGAGGCAAAAAAACAGAAAGAGCAACGAGTAGCGCCACGCTCCAGAGAGCAGGAACTGCTACAGTCCGCGAGGTATGAGCCTGCGGAAGGGTGGATGCACGGCGGAGAAATGCGCGAGGCACGTTGCGTGGCTGATGGCGGCGGCCGCGGGTGCGTTGCCCCTCGGCGGAAGGAGTCGCTGGCGCGCAAACACGAGAGGGGCTACCCCCCCCCCCCCCTGTCGGACGAAAAGAAAGCGCCGAAGCACCGGCGAGCACGAATTCGAGTCGTGATTTATTCTGCCCGTTGTGCCCCGCGGGAAGAAAGGGGCCGAGGAGGCAGCGCCACTCGCCGATCATTACGCGGCCCGGCGCGCGTTCTGGCGTCGGCGGCTCTTATCCGCGGCACTGATGGCCACCGCAGACGTCGTCGTCGTCGTCGTCGTCGTGATGGTGCCGCCTCGCATAGCGCACCTCTGCCGAGGAGGCCATTCGCGGACCGCCGCCACCCGCGGGGGAAGAGAGTCGCACTCCCAAGTTCATGGGCAAGAGTCCGTGACGGAGAAGGGCTGCGACATTTTCAGCGGGGGCCTCCTCTTTATCCAAGGTCACAGCGGGGAACGCAGGAAAAATTCGCCTCCGTGACGCAATCTCAGGCAGCCGGTGGACAGTCGCCCGATCCCGTGTCTCTTCAGCTCCTCTGTGCCATAGATCATTCGGGCCTACCGTATTGGGTAACAGCCGAGCTATGTGGCAGCGTGCTGGTTTTGTGGCTCTGTGCGAATCATTTTTCTTGGCGCATTTCTGCAGGAAAGCCCATTGTCTGTATGTACTCTCGCAAGTTTCAGGAAGATCTGCCGGCTTGTTGGGAAATAGGTGGCGCCATCGTGTTAGACAGTCTCTCAAGGCCATATACGATATCATCTTGATTTTTTTTTACCTTTAGGCTAAATAGATAACTTACAACCCGAACTTGCGCTTAGTTCCTGTTTTTATGACAAGCTGTACGACTTAATGCAGACATGTTTCAACCTTGCGCCTTCGCTTTCTCTCTCTCTCTCTACTCCACTTTTCTTTTTTCGGTGTCTAGAATCGTTTTCGCCGCCGTATGATTGTCCGACACTCTTCAGAGTATGAAGTCGCATGACGTGCAGAATGATCGTTCTAGTAGCATGTGGTGCAAGGCTTGGTGCGCATTTCTTCGCCTTCCAACGACTATGCACTGTCGCTACTGTCGAGACGTAGCAGTGTGCTTGGCCCAGACTTGGCGTCTCAGTCCTTACTGCGCAATGAACCCACCGATGCGCCTCTCCTGTGGCCGCGCGCGCCGCCTCCGTTGCCGCGCAGCTGAGTATAGGACCTGTCGCCGAGCAAACAAGGCCCACGCCCAGTCAAATAGGTCCAGCCCGGCGGACGTCCAGGACAAAGGCGGCCAGCGGCGGCGCCTCTCTTTCCGTGCCGGACAGGCCAGGACTTCCTGCTACGCAACAGGTTCGGCCGGAGGTCCTTGAACCGGCCTCCTCGCTCCCTCCGCCGCGGGTGGAGCAGCTCGATGCTCGCTCCGGGGGCTCGCGGCGCGCGTCCACCACGCTCCGCCGCCATCGGCAGCAGTCGTGGTCGGTCAGGCCAGCGACAAAACCGAGACACGTGAAACTTGCTCGTACGGAACGATCGACGCCGGCAAATGGCGTTTGCACCGCCGCCGAAATGGATGACTGACCGGAGGCTGGCTGCTTCACACGCGGAGCCTCTGGAAGAAGGCCGCGGGGAGGCCGCACCCCCGAGCGAGCGTGGTGGTTACGAAACAATGCTTCGTGTTACACAGCAAGCTCGCGCGCTAAACCATAAAGGCGATATATCCCGCCGAAATGGGAGCAGGGGAGGCCCGCAGTTCTGTGCCAGTCCGCAGTGTCTGCTGTGCACACGTAGCACGGACCTCTCAAGACTACACGCCGCTGTACGACAGTGGCGGTCAGACTACCTCTATAATGAGTGATCCGTGTCAGACACACATTGGCTGTGGAATACTTGCGGCTGTGAAACAGCCAAAGGTATAGTGCCCGCAGTGACAAGAAAACCAAAAGCAGCGTGGCATAAATAAGCGTGGAGCTGTAGCACCTGCATAGTGTACCTCTGTTGGGAGTCCGAAAACGAAGTCGTTTTCGGGCACGTACAAATGCAGAAAAGCTTTTACAGGTGTACATAATCTTGGAAGTACGCACCAGACATGTCATGCGCCGATAGATCGCGAGAGTTCGGGACTTCCGCTCAGAGCAGCGGATAAGGTTTTGTTTCCAGGTGTAATCAGGATATATTAGGAGCAAAGCAGAATATGAGGTTCTAGCTGCGTTGACGAATAAAGCCGCCGTGGCAGTTAAGGCCCAAGATTGGTAAACCAGCTTTCTTTTTCGTGGTCCCCATCGTCGTTGCCTTGTCGTCGTCGGATACAAGCGGAGTAACCATACGTTCTATACATAATTTCGAGAACGCAACCGAGGTCGCTAGAGCGCAGGTTCCCCGTCGTCTACATAGCAGAAATGAGTCATACGCTGCAAAGAGGTTTTTAGAAGAGAAACTTCCGATGCTGGTCGAGCTTTTGAAAGATAGGACACTTTCTCGCCGTCATCGTCATCAGTCTAAACTGACCAAACCACGCGTAATCTTACAACTAAGAAGAAGGCATAACATCATTCTGTTTTGCTGCTCTCCCTAACTTTGGTTTTGTTAATTTCTTTTTCTGTCTTCTATTCTTAGAATACATACCTTTCCGACGTTACGAGTAGGTATACGGTGATTCTAGCACAATGACATGTAACGAACCGCGCTAGTGCGGTCTGTGTGGATGATCATCGTCATTATCCGTCTATTTTATGTCCACTACAGGGCAAATACCCCTTCCAACGAACTCCAATTTACCTTGCGCCGACCGCCTTCATGCTCCATTACGAATTTCCTCATCTCACCACAGCAACTAATCTAATGCCGTCTTTGACTACGTTTTCCTCTTCTTTGTCCCGATTCTATTGCTCTAATAGACCATCGGTTATCTGCTCTTCGCATTACACCACCTGCACAAGTGCGTTTGCTCTTAATCTCAACAATGATATCGTCTACTTGCGTTGTCTGTCTAATCCGTCATTTTTTTTTCTTAGTAAAGTCACGATTAGCAAGGCTTTCTAGCCCTCTTACCGAGAGCCAACGTAAATATGTGTGCTGTCGTTCGTTCTGTTTACTTCTTTAACTTTTCCTTTTTTTTCAGGTTTGTCTAGCTGGCATTATCTGCTAGAAATCGCTTAATTACTTCAAGTGTTGACATAGAACGACACTTCCTATCTATACCTTCGCATAAACATGACTCAAGTTACCGCGGTTGTTTTTACGTGGGCAACGTTGCACATTATACCTCACCCGCGCTCAACTTGAACCACGAGTGTCAAAACGCAACACACGAAGAACCACTGCGGGCGCGCGCGTATCCGCGCGGCTCTCACGGCAGCTCTGGGCCAGAAGCGCGCATGCGTGCGAAATCAGCTCCAAGGATACAAGCCAGCATGTCCTGCACCGAGTCGACGGCCTTGCCGTAGAAGGCCTGGAATTCCTTGCGCAGGTCGAAGAAGTGGTAGAAGGTGTCCGGCAGCAGGATGCCGTGCCGCACTGCCTCCGGATGCAGCGCCTGGCGCAGCGGCAGCTGGCCGTCCGTCACGAAGTAGAACTGGCCGCCGGCCTCGGCCTCCAGCCGCGCTCGGGCCCACTGGCTGAACTGCGGGGGGACAAGCGCAGCGTCAGCGCGACCTCCCGCACTACTCTGGATTGTATACATGCAGCACGTACGTGAGATCAACGTTTTCACTTATATTTTTAATGACGTCATCGCTCTGCACTTAGCTCTATACTGCAGCCTGTGTACTCGTCTCTTACGGCATATACGTTCGACAGGTTCCGGCCTACCGCGCTCCGAATCGGTTTGTCGCGTTGCGGAGCCCTGTCGAATATGAATCTATAGAAAACTTACCCGAGCGGAACGTTCAGCTGCTCCCAGAGGGCGCAGAGGATGGCATGTGGCCGGAATCCTGTCGGATCTCGGTTGCGTTCCCTCTTCGATGGCGAGAGGCCGCGGAGCGCTCACACAGCTGGAGCGCGGCGCTCTGAACGAACCAAGCAACTGTGGCACGAGCGCTCGAATTTGGCCATGCCGAATGTAAAAATCGCCGCCAGGGCGCTCTACGGCGCTCGAAAGCGACCAATCAAGTGTGCCATTCAAGGAGCAGGCGCTCCTGAGCGCTTGTCACGTGGCAGCGATATAATGGTTTGCGGCAGAAGCGCAACAGTAGGCTACATATAAACAATTATATTTCTCAGCATTTTGTCAAGTCCCTCTATACAGAGACGGCTCCAGCCAAATGTACTCAGAGCGTGAACTGGTTATAGTATAATGCGGTGAGCAGGAGCACCAGCGAGGGCGCGTGCATTCAGAGCGGTGATGGTAACGTGAAACCTTCTGCAAGGTTACTCTGCATGATCGCATATAATTCTCAACGCCGCATGCCTTTCGCCGCGTGCTGGCAATAAGTAAATAAGATCACCCTTCACGTTTTACGTGCATTAAGCGGTCTTTGAGAGCGTGGACCTCTAAGAGCGACGCGAGGAAAAACAAAGCGAGCGTCGCCTTGCGTCCAGCATCCGAACAATCGTCTACTGATGGAGTGGGCGGCACCCATCTGCGTGCGATCGCAGCGGCCATGTTGCGCCGAAGCAGCCGACACCGGGTAGAAACCATTGTGCGACGCGTATAATATTGCGTTGGGCGCGCGGCAGAAGCTACAGGCGTTCGATCAGTATACACGCCTCGGGCCATAGCTATCACGCCTCGCCACAGGTACATTGCGTGCGACCCTAAACGGCGCAATGAATGGTTGAGATATTGCATAATGAGATAAGAACGAGGCTAAGATGTCGAAAGACCCGGTGCTGCCTCTGCCCCTCCTCTTATTGCCTCACGAGCTGGCTGCATTCCGGCCGTTGTTTCTTAACGCTGTTGGATAGCGGTACCAGCGCGCAACGGCAAGATATGGCTGCAGTATTTCCTTAGGAGCTGTGGTTACTGAGGTCGTACTGGAGACACGATAAAGGACTTCACAAAAGGCATGCGTATTGCAGCACTGAGGCTTTGCGGGTAATGTCGCGGTAATCAGGCCCCGTTTCCAGCAATTTGGTTCTGCAGTCACTGCGTTTCGATAGGCACCGCTGTCATGAAATCTGTGCATAACAAAATTTTGATTCACATGGGCTTCCTCCAGCGCAACGTTTATCGTTCTCTCTCTCTCTCTCGCATTTTGCTCATACAGAGCATGCAAAGCATACAACGCATACAGAGGCTCGTACAGAGCCTGTGTCGTACGTTGGGTCACACGAAAGTCATTGTATTTGCGACAAATTGCATAAACTGTTGTGCATTAGTTGGAATGAGTTTTGGATTTAAAGGAACTATACCTCTGTCCATGCACACGGAAGCCACGAAAAAGCTTGACTTTTGTCGCCGCATAGACATGCGGCCGAAAAACTAAGCGGTTGCACAGCGAATCTTTCTGTGGCAGCTCCTCCCTAAACACCATGGTGTTTAGAGAGGAGCTGCGTGCATATATATTTGCCACAGGAACCTTCACTGTGCAAGTGTGGCGGGCTCAACGACAAGGTCACAAGCCAGTGCAGGCGTTTTCGCGGGTTCTTCGCGCGTAATATTTCTGTTGTCATATGTGTGAAAGGAGTTATTTAAAAATAAAACTATTTCTATAAGCATTAATACAGCTCTGAAGAGTCATGTTGAGCTTAACGGCAAATATCCGAATATAGAGGCACTACCTCGTTTAGCGATTTTTGTTGTACATTTATCCATTACGTATTGAACGAGTTAACTGTAATAGGAACTTTTTTACACTCATTAGTAACTCGCAGAAGCATGGTATAATGACGAAACGCAACAGGTTTTTCCGCGTTGAACACTGCGGAAAGAGACGATCCACGACGTTGTCGAGGTGCGCACACAGTGTGGATAAGTGAGTTGAGCAATCCGCTGCTAGCACGTTATACCTCGCATCTTAACTATCCGAGCCATCGCGGTGCGGGCACAAGGTCGACTCTACTTCGAATTCAGAAGTGGTACAGATGTTTCTTATCGCATCACGAGAGATCCCCGTAGAACCTCCGCCTCATCCAGTGTCCCCCATTTGTCTTGAATAGCAAATGCATGGGCCATTACGATGACTGTGTTGGACTACATATGCCGAGCTTTCTTCGGTTTAACCATCCCATAGGATGGAGCACCCATTCCCTCTTCCTATTTTTTTTCTCTCTCTATTTTCCATCGAGGTATGCGCATGCCAACTGCAGCTCGCGAAGACGGAGTACAGTCTTTATTATCGCCGCTCCATTACTCGCAGGATGTCTGCGCGCTGATTGTTTCAAATGCGTGCTTCAAAATAAGCTGCGTGATCATCTATCAGCTGCGGATATTCTCGCCGAAGACTCTGGACGGCTTTTTTTTCCGGCTGTCATTTTCCTGCCTTCTGTCCCGCGCACGGGTCACGCGCGTTTTCCCGAACGGACCGGGTCCGTGTTTAACTGAGAGAAACGCATATGCAGCTGTCGTATAGTCGAAAGGAGTTTATATGTGACGCCTGATGACGCCAGCTTAACGCAAAAGAGCACAAAAGTAATAATAATAGTGTTTACACGTAATAGCCGAACTTTAGCATAGCGAGAGGCCGGCATTTTTTTCTGCAGCTGTTAACGAGCATCATCCAAATGCCTATGGCATCGCGCACGCACACACGGCACCACGATGTAATCTCGCGATCAAACTGCCGCCATCTTCGCCACTGCACTTAGCCTGGCGCGTAGAAGTGTGGCATTAGGGCGACTGCGCAAATACTAGTAATTATTGCACATTAATTCCCGAAGTGGAGTGAATGTTGTTGCGGATGGCACGGAAAGACAGTGGTTGTCGCGTGTTTTCAGGACGATGCGGTACTAGCAGTACTATATATAGAATGAGTAACGCAAGGAGACAACTTTCCCGAATGATGCATTTCTGCGGGCACAACACGCGTTGCGCAGAACGTGTGCGGCGCTGTCAGCTCGCACAGACAAATGTGTCTCCCAACAAAGGGCACGTGGTCAAGCTCGCTACATATATATAAATATATATGCGGAACGATTGAAGTGTCGCGGCAGAGCAAGAGGACCTGTGGCCTTAACGCAACGCTGGGCCTAGGCTTGTACAACTTTCACTGCTTTCTCTATTGAGTTTTTGTTTTTGCCTAAACTTGATCGCTAAATTCGGGCCTGGTAATGCGATTTGACTGTTGTGTTGATCCAATCCGGGATACGGCGAGGGTGGCGGAAGGATGAGAGGAGACGCGCGTTTTATCTGCGTATAACGCCATCCTGTACACCTTGGCGCCGTCCTGCGGGTAAGGACGCCGCGAAGTGTGCTCCGTAACCCTGACACAATGTTAGTGCAAGGTCACCAGTCCTTGCGGTGGCCTTTCTTAGCAGCCAACCAAAAAGGTCAACGTCGAGACGAAGCCGGTGTCGCATTGCGCGTTACCTGATCGATAACTTGCTCCAGGGGCACGGCGTTTTTGAGCTGTTCTTCAGAGATTCCGTACTCGGTGCGACACGATTCTGAGATGACGTTTTCGTTGACATCGCAGGAGCGTGGCTTGACCAGGTTCTGCTGCACGGCCACCACCTGCGACAGCGGAAAGTGAGACAGCGCCGCTTAGCACCAACGGCAGTCAGCTGCTGTGTGTAAGCAACAGAGAAAACTGCTATATAGGAAAGAGCGGAGAGGTCGGCTGGAGGAGCACTGATATTTCTTTTTTCTCCGGCACAGACTGTATCTGACTACGGGAATGCGTAGCCAATGTATCGCGTGTGCTCGATACGTGCAATGGCTGGCGTTCGGCGAGTAATGAACTCAGTCAGAATACGTGGCGGCGGAAAATGTGAAGTTTGAGTATGGGGTAGGCTGGCACACGTTTCTGAAACGTAGATAATGGATTATGCTTTCTGAAAACAGATATTTTGTGTATTCTATACAAGACAAAGCGCGAGTACCAGCGGCTGCATGCGCCGCCGCCTTCGCATTCCCGATACACTTTCCTGTGACATCACGAGTTATCACGTCGACTGGCCGAGCCTAGTTACAGTAACAGCGAAAGTGCCTATCATGGCGACTTTAGCAGGCACAACCTGCTGAGCAAGGACCACATATCGGCGAAAAAGAGCGCAACATTTCGTGGCGTCCCGCAATTGACGTCAGGTCGTCACGGTTCCGACCCGTAGAGATTGAGGAGAAGCCCTGATTCGGTACAATGCAACGATTCCTTTCCTCATAGGCTACATGTTCCATGTGCTATCCTTTACCACTCCGCGTCTGGCTGATTCCCCAAATTATTTGGGGGATGCTTCGCTCGGGCCAATGATGATCGAAGCACGAAAACGAATTGGGATTGTGGCCACTACACTAGTACAGCCCTTCTTTCACTTCATGACTTTTTGACTAGCTCACAGTGATTTTAAGCGTTGCCTATTGTAGCAGAGAGCTTTAGAATACAGTTCCTGTAGTGCTCATGCGCACTTGACTCCTCGGAATTGAGGGATAGCTCACCACGTTATGCTAAAGCGATGAAATGTGTGCCTTATTAAAGGGATTGCCCAATCTTTTTCACCCATCACATGTTCTATGATGGGGCATATTGGTTTATATGATGTGGCATACAGCGCGCTGCAGTTTATATTTATTTATTTATTTATTTATTTATCTATCTATCTATCTATTTATTTATTTACGTTCAGTCGCCAGAGGTGCATTATAGTAGTAGTGTTAAGACATTTTACATACGAGAAAACGGCGCAACGAAAAAAGCAAGGTGTTAACAACAACAAAGGATACAAAAAAGACAGAGCAGTTACATAACATAAATACAAGAAATGTATCACAAATATGACAAAAACGCGGTTATCTACACGAGGAAAGCAGGAAACGGTGAAAAAAAAAAGCTTCGCTCGCTTCAGCCTGTTCGTACCTAATTTTGAGGTTATGCGTAAGCCAAAGGCAACTAACTGACCAGTGGTACCTATAATTACCTATACAAAATAAACGGAGCTAAAATAGGGCACAGGATGTCCCAGCTAACGTTAGCCAAGCTTATAAAGGGGGGGGGGGGGAAGCACGGCGCGACTTACGATTATAAGACCTGTACGATATTTGGTCAGCAGGGGTTTGACGACCGAATACAGGATCGTATCTTGTACTGCGCTTTGTTTTTTTTACATTTAGCAGCTTGGTTAACGTTAGCTAGGACACCGCCCAGCACATGCAAACATTATGAATGCATCAATTTTATTATTTATTTCGAAATGAATATGTGTATATTTAGGAAGGATGGAGGGTACACTTCACAACAGCCACAGATGTAAAAAAAAAGAAAAAATTGATCCGCGAATGTTATTCTTTTCCTTGCGGCTTAATGTCACTTCCCAGTAAAGATCGCGCGCATTTCTCGTTGGAAATTTGGAACACGTTCGCAAGCCTGTGCTGCCTGCCGGCGCTCACAAGGCGTAGCGACGGACGGTGAGACGTGACGACACAGTCGGGAATACACTGTTGGAGACACGATGACGTTTCACGTTGCTCTCTTACCTTTCTAGACTTCATGAGATCACTGAGTGTTGTAGCGGTCCACTGTTCACGCGTGTTGACTGTAGAGAAGCTCACTTTGCCAAATGTATTGCGCCTTGTCGATTGGCGTTCTGCTCTGGCAATGTTGGTTTCAGTTTCAGCTTATTATCAATTCTATCACAATGATTATGTAACATATAGCATGCATAAGGGGGTTCCAAAGCCAATGACTGCAACCTGATCCTCGTTTGCAATGATATCGGCTCTACCCCAGAATACAAATTTACCACTTGCACCGATCACTATCGTACGTCGACAGTTATCTTGTATATATCGCCTTGCTTCGTCACTAGACCACATATCGGTGCCAAGAAGGAAGAAAGTGTTCTCTAATTTTCCGACGTCGTTACCGTAGAGGACGATGCCTGCCATGAACGAACGAGTGAGTGAGTGAGTGAGTGAGTGAGTGAGTGAGTGAGTGAGTGAGTGAGTGAGTGAGTGAGTGAGTGAGTGAGTGAGTGAGTGAGTGAGTGAGTGAGTGAGTGAGTGAGTGAGTGAGTGAAACCTTAGCGGGAGGGGGTTGGACCTTTAGCGTAAAAGCGGAAGTTGGGCAACCCTAACATGAATGATTTAACCTTGATTTAACCTCATGAATGATTTAACCTTAAATTAGTAGGGTCCTTCCGGACCTTAAGTTCCGCTGAGACTTCGGGAAGACAATTAAAGGCTCAATGAATGAATTTGCAATTTCTTCTGCTGCTAATTTTTAACATAAGTTTCTGGAGTCTTTAGCAGTCCAACAGTGGCTCTTCAATACACTTCTCGGTAACATCAACTCTACCAGGGTTCCCTCAAACACGCGAACCACTCGCCGCTGTCAGGATTGGGGGCTCAATCCCATCGTCCGTGGTCCTTTGCCAAGATTGGAGTACGGCATGAATTCGAAGGTAGCTGGCCCATGCCGTCGTCCAACTTATTTACGCTGAGATCGTTGATGAAGTGAAGAACTGCTTCTCAACGAGAACGAGGGAAAAGGGGTTTATTTACAGAAATTAAATCAGTCTAACATGACTGCTTGAGAAAAAGAGTATCAGTCCAACATGACTGCATGAGAGAAGTGACTCAGTCTAACATGACTGCTCAAGAGAAGTGTCCTCAGCATTCGCACAACCACAGTTTTTATACACTCGATCCGCCGGTCCTACGACGCGGCGACTGTTCGTTTACTCATCACCAACTCGCCGCTGCACTGCAGATCAGTTTACGTACACAAAGGCAACCGCGCTCTGTACACAGAGGCAACCGCGCGGGGTGCCGTTCCGGGAACTATCGGAGCCAATCGAGGGTCGCTCGTTGTTCTGCGCCACTCCGAAGCGTGAGAAGCACAAAAATACGTAGTTCCCGCGGCAGCTTGTCCATGCGTGTCAAATCAGCTCCGCGTTGGGGAACTCCGGAATCATTGTTCACACACGCCGAACTAGTCCCGTCACAATGTCGATGGGGCGGGTGGAAGGCGGCGGATTCCAGCGCAAAGGCCGCTTCTTTGAACGCCTCCCAGCTGCAGCGACGGAGAGGGAGAGGTGCGCGTCGTGTCGCCCTGTTGTAACTGTGTGGCAATCTTGTTTCGCAGCTCGCCATTCTTGACACCGCACGCGAAGGAACCGGCGTGGCCCTCCTGAGTGTTCGCCTTATCCGTCACAAATTAGCCTTGGCCTCCGAAATCTCTCTCTCTCTCTCTCTCTCTCTCTCTCCTAATCCACGTCACAGCGCGGCCCGCAGGCTGCCAAGCGCCGCGCACGCGGCCAGATGTAAGACACGAGTTTGGGAACGCCGCAGCGATGGCCCGAGAGGCGCCGATTGTCTTGGCGCGCGCGTATTGCCACACGAGGACGCCCGGCCGGCCCGAACAGACTCCGGAGAAAACTTGCTCGCGAGCAAGCAAGAAGAAAATAGGGCCAGACGGAAGGCCCGACATTCACACTGCACTCCCGTCTCTGGGCCAGTCTCAAGAGCGCCAGCTCATTTCGTAGCGACGGCCACGTGCCCCTGTCACCCCTCATGCAATGCAGGCGGAGGAGACGGCGGTGCACCATCGAGGCGACTGCATTGAGCTCCACCGGCACACGAGCCTCTTTACAGTTTCCTATCTCCCTCTCTCGTCTGCGCCGTCGCCTGTCTCTTCCAGCGAGCACGCGGAGAGCCGAGACCGTATTACGATGCAACACCGCAAACTACTCCGGCGCGCGAGATGGAGCCTTCGGTATGGCACATAGGGACGGCCGACGACGACGTCCGACGACGACGCCATGGTTTTCAAGCGCGCGCCCGCACGCGGAAATATCGAAAGGCGAGTCACGTCGTTCCGTGCAGCGATGAAAAAAGAAAAGGGGAAAAAAAAAAAGCCCCGGCCGCCTTTACAGGCGGCCGGGGCTCCGCACTCATTTTCTTATAAGTGCAGACGAGTTTCGCGGAAAGCTGGTTTATCTGGACGAAATGCAGGAAAGCGCTCGCTGAAAGGGCGTCAGCGGACCCCACCGCACAGAAATCGTCTAGCTGCTATTTGCAAGATCCGCGGAAGAGAGAGAGAGAAAGGGAATAAAAAGAAAGAAGGAGAGAGAAAGGCAATTCGTCGACGCTTGTGGCCGCCAGAGTGACGCACCTGTCGCGAGTATAGCACCACAAGGTGCGGGGAAAACGCTTTTCCTCCATGCCTTGCGCTACCGTGTTCACGTATACGCGTATTCACAGAGCAGTTCTTATACCACGGAACGGCTCGTATAAAGGAGAGGCGCCAGCTATCTTGTACGGCGTTCTTCGGAGCCGCGAGAACAACAGCACGTGGAGTTCCGTTTCGCATGCACCGGTCGACTGCTCCACGAAAGAGTCACTTTTTTTTGAGGCACGATTATCTGGTCCACTTCGGTGAAAACAAAGTAAAACGCATTAGAAATGATTTTCGTAAAGCTGCTTTATGTTTAAGCTAACCACTTGAAGAAGAAAAAAAGAACAAAGAAAAAACAGACAGGACATCGATGCGCCTGACGAGCCGCGTTGCTATTAATTTTCCGTTCAAGCAGCACGAGTGATTTTGCAGAAAAGGAGTTCGGTCCTTCTGAACGTTGAAAAATCGCACACATATGCCGCATCTGCGATATCGCGCGTGCGAGAAATCGCGAGAAATATTGTGCCATACGAAACAGACGTTATCCGCGAAAACGGACAGCCTGCGGCTGACAATAAAGTCTCGCAAACGATTTTTTTCTTTTTTTTGTAAACTCGGCCCCAGTACCGGACCACTTGACATAGATATATAGCCAGCTATATATACTGACGGTGAGCAGGTGTTCCAGTCGGACACCCTGGCGTGCTCGCGTGGACTAAGTCGCGAAATGACACTCTAAATTTCGGGGACGGTTGCACATCTTTCAAGTGACAGTATATTTGTTGCGAAGGGATCAGTTAGTCCAGGAGCCTATATATAGGGATAAACTAAAGAGGCGGCATCCATTTCCCCGTTGCGTTCGCATTAAAATATATACCTCCCACAACAATGCACATTTTCAAACCGCGCTGCATGGACGGACGTTTCTGAGAGGCTGGTAAACTCCTGCTAAACAATCTATATATTATAGGTGACAACCAATGTATAAACTCAATGGCAAATATAAGCGCCAGCCAATTACGTTCGCTCGCTGCCGTGATGCCACGGTGGAGGCGAAGTTCTTTCGCTGCATACATCGGCGTCTCTCGGAAACCGCATGCACTCTGAGGCAGTGCGGCTTTATGAGTGGAGCTTGAACTGAATTCTGGGGTGCTCTTATCCTTTCTCCGGGAAAGTTGCCTCTGCCAGACACTTCAGCTTTACTTGTTACTGTGTGCGCTTGTGTATGATCTCTGCGCGTGTATATACTGCGTATAAAGCTGTCATTTCATATGTCACCCCCGCCATCTGAAGTAGCGTGTGAGGCCGTATGATCAAGCAAACGTTTCCGGCATCCATTAAAGAGTGTTTCCCACTCTCTCTAGGTTGTCACCAAATATAGAAAACGCAGTGGCTGCAATGTCCAGAAAAAATAACAGCGAAGGAATACGTATAGGGGGCACCAAGAAAGTAAGCGCTGCATAGAGCAGTGATATCGACGAACATTCCCCGCGAGCGCTATAGTAATGATGTCGCTACAGTGACATTTTCAAGAAACGCTTCCCTATACACCCAAGACAATATGGCGTCCCGTGCCATATCGTCATCGCTCGGTCTAGGCGCATTTCTTTTTTATGGGGCGATCTTGCCGGATGAGCACGTGCTGATGATGGACGATAAGCCAGCTCGTATAATACGCATACAGACATCGCGCCTCGAGGCACCCGACCGACATCGGCAAGAAGCGCTTGCGGTTTTCGCAAGACGGATTTAGTCCTGGCACGTGCAATTGCGAGAACGCTGAGCGCGAGGATATAGATCCGGGGACCGGCGCCTGCATTCGGAAAGGTTCTCTTACGTGGGAGTGTTTGCTTATCGGCCGGCGTCCGGATATCCGCCACTTATGATAGCGATCATCGCGATAACGAGACGGTCGCCGCGGTGATGTCCAATCGCGATCGGCACTTACGTATAGCAGCCACGTTGATACGAGACCGGTGTGATTCACAGAGTTTTGTGTTAGTAAGAACTGTTCGTCACCGGCCGACGCACGTTGATCATCATCTCGCTCTATAGTGCCCTTGGTCTGCAATAGTTCTTGGGAGTTGATTGATTGACTGCTGCAATAGTTCTTCGGAGCTGATTGATTGATTGATTGATTGATTGATTGATTGATTGATTGATTGATTGATTGATTGATTGTAACAAAAGAAAGTGATGATAGCCAAAAGATGGGGAGGGGACGAGTACCCCGCTAGATAATAAATAAATAGATAATAAATAGCTGAATAATAAGTCACCATTTTACTCACAGCGTAGCTTGCTACGTGACTTAACCCTGCTTTAGTTTCGGAATTTAGACAGGTTCAACATTAAAGAAAACTTCCGAATTCGGGTTCCGGCATTTACAAGGCAGAGTTTATAAGCGATGCAGTGCCCGTGGAACATTTAGCGTGGAGCTTCTTTGCGACTCGCTGCTGAATCGTGGCCCAATCTGTCGCCCTTTGCGCGGCGGTTGCGACCGATTGTATGGGAATAAAAAATCCTGAGGAAAAAAAAAAACCTCAATTCGTGGGGCCTTTTGATGTTTGCACCCGAATCCTTGGAGATGAGGAACCAGAGACCAGGATATACAGTCGGTCACAGAACAGGTATGTCTTCGCGCCTCAAACTGTCGGTCTGTATTGTTTCGTATTGTAAGTAGAAAACCGTGCTTATACGTATATTATATGCGTAACGTACGCGTGCGCTGTTGATGGCACAATTTTTACTCCAGCGAATAGTGTGTGCACGAGTACATAGAATGTTTTAGCACGTTGGCACCTCTCACTATTGCCTCTTCCGGACGACTCCTGCGCCTGCGCTGGACGTTCGAATTAACTTGTGTGCGCAGCTCGCACGCAGATGGGCAGTAACCATAAATATAGGTATACTAGTAACGCTAGGCCATAGTGTTGCAATAGTTACACCACTTGCAACTGTTGCGAGTAAATATATATGGTGAGATTACCAAAAGCGATGACGTTGAAGGAAGCGAGGACAAAAGAGGCGCAAATTCTATCCAGGAAGAAATGAGACGACAAAAAAAAAAAAAAAACGCTGCACATCATCAGACATGCACTCGCTGTGCCGCAACATCGCAAACAGTGTCTGGCAGCAAACGATGAGAGCGGTGGTTTGTATACCACACATATATACACACCAAAATTTGAATAAGAAAGAAAGGTACGTAATCTCGTCCTCGGTGACTTCACGCATTCAAAAGCGGATGCGGCCTCTGAGTCACGTTTACGTGAATGTGACAGTGGCACATCGCATTTCTACCGCATCGTATCAGTGTGCAGAGAAAAGATTAATGACACGAAATGCAGAGAGGTCGGCCTGAGGTACACTCCTCTAGCCGGCTACTCTGCCGCCTGTGTCAACGTACACGACGGCGATGCGCTAAGAAGCCGAACAGCATTTGCCAGAGGAGGGCATAGACCAAAGAAGTGCCAGTTGGCTCACGTGGTGCACGCGAACGTTGGCGCATCGCGCATCGATGGAAATTCGAAACGGTTGCTGGCACGCACAGCTCATATCGCAAAGAGAGAGAGAGAGAGAGGGGTAAATGTCAGGCCACTGTCGTTAACTTTTTTTTTTTTTTTTGCCACTCAGTGCCGATAAAGTCGCCGGTAACATGTTGCATCTTGTTTCGGACGCCGCCGCACGAGGAGCAATTCGCCACATGTAAACGGTGCCGCGTGTAGTATTACTGTGATGCTAGGAATTGCGACACGCTGTTGCATTCATGTATACACGGCTACAGAAAAAGAGAACCAAGGCATGTAACCTGCCTCTCGGGCTTCGCGGTTGTTGGAGGAAGTATCTAGATTTCAATTTATTTATTTATTGATTTATTTATTTATTTATTTATTTATGGCGACTGTTCTGTTGTTACGAAAGGTGCCTAGGTGACTTTCAATATCTATTCCTGTAATCAGTTGGACGTTCCTGTCTCTCTTTCGTCTTTGTACATGTCCCTTTAGTAAATGCCAATTCGGCCAAGAACGAGTTATTCCGAATTACCTAGGGAAAATTGGGAAGTCCAGCGGACTAGACGCGCGGAAACAGTCCAGTGCGATCACGCATACTGCCCCGCAAGGCCCCGCGCTTCAGCACGTTTATAGCTCTCAGAATCGCGGTCCGTTTACTTCTGTTTCTACGCTCACGCGCGAACCTGTTCCAAACGTAGTATTAGCCCGAGTAATCGCTTACACCATGCGTATAGCCGTTCGCCAAGGCAATCGGCAGTCAACCGGGTGGTGAACGGCCCTGCAAGGCGTGGCGCGCAATGTCGTTCGGTTGCAAGGGAGCGCAGTCTGCAACGCTGCGCTGCTATAATGAAATATGACGAATGAGCGAAGCCGCGGCGCGTATCGTTCAAGTGCGGTCGTCGCGGCGGTCGCCAGTATTTATACCGTGCGTGCGTGCAGGTGGACGGGCTATAACACTCCCGCTATATCTGCCGTACACCCTTACGGGTAGGCGGAGCGAGCGAGAAGACGTTGCCGCCTGGTACAAACCTGGACAGGCGCGGGCGACCGCAGATCGCATTTCTTTCTTCGACGTCGCGTCAAGCAGCGCACCTTCCGCCACGCTATACGCAGTGTGACGTCTGCGACGGCGAGACGCGCGAAAACGTGCACGAGGAAAAGGAAAAGAAGAAGCGTAATAAATACGCGTGTCACGCGGCACGAGCGGGGGCCGGCCAGCACGGAAGAGCCGCGTATCCGCTTGCGTAACGCCGTCCAGCGCGCGCGCGAGGAAAAGGCGTTTTCCGCCAGCGGCCGCCAGACAGGAACCGCGCGAGGCATCTGGGCCGCGCACGCCAGGACGGGGGCCGGCGCCGGACAAGCGGTCGCCGCGCACGCCGGCCGTCCTCAATACGATAACGGGGCCCTGGCGCAGCGAAGCGCGCGCGCCCCCGCTCGTAGCCCCGAGCCGTGCACACACGACGCGTAAACGCCGCGCGCAGCTTACGAACAAAACGCGATGACTGTACGAGCGAGGAAGAAAAAACAAAAAAAAAGGTACAGTCGGAAACAGCGCCGCCTCGACCATTAAATACGTCACGGTGCACACACGCACACTTACACCGCGGCCCGGTTGTAAGGCGAACGAGAAATTTGGGGGGATGCAACCGGATTTCGTGAGCGGCGAATGCAATAGACCCCTCCTTCCTTGCCCTCCTGTCCTCCGCGAAGGCTGCCTTTTTTTCGCGTCTTCTTTTTCGCCACTGCGAGGCACGTGGTCTTCCACGTAGCATGCAGTGCGCGGTCTACAAGTCTCTTTCCCTTTAACGACTTCTCTGGTCATAAAGACGGCACACGGTGCTCGCGCTTAATAAGGCCGACCTGCATGCGTACGACCGGAAGGCTCTCCGCATCTGAATGTCGGACAACACACGCACGCACACACCATAGATGGAAGGAACATTGGAAGACATAGTGGTCGCATCCTCAGTTGCGCGCATAACGTGACGCACGGAGGTGTTACGTTGAAGTATACTTCAACGGCGGCATTTATTATAGCGAGCTGCCTGTGTGCGCAACACACACAACGTGCAAGAACTATTCACATCAAGGAGACAACCGCACCAGCATCGAGACGAGAAGGGCTTTTTTCAAATAACACCTCAGCGAACATGTTCTTGACATTGGTTTGTAAACTGCATCGTCCAAATAACACGTCGCAGATGGAATCAAAAGAGGCGCGCGGACAGGAGGATACTAAGCTGTAGCAACGAACCTGAGAGCAGAGGAAAGGATGCGCCAGTCATCGTGGGGTATAGCCTACAGGGCATTCCGGAGACGCCGCTATAGCCCCGACCATCGCCATTTCCTAACCCGTCCCTGCGTGTACGCAACAAGTGCGGTCGACATCAAACGCGTTATACGAGCAGGCTATACCTTACGTTTGACGATAACGTGCAGTAAGCAGGAATGCGCATCAACAGGCTTATACAAGAACAGACCCGAGCACTGCAACTGCACAGCACGTGGTCCGTGTACCACGCAAACCCAGTTCGCTCGGCCAACACGTGGCGGCTGTCATTGCAATGCGAGACCACGAACGCACCAAACGCAAGGTCGAACACGGGCGCCTTTTTTCTGTTCACTTCCTCGGCCGATGGCTGCACAGGATTCGACCGTGAGCGATGCCGGTGCGTAGCCTCGCTGCAGTTCCTGTAACGCCACGTTAGCAGACGTGCCTGTGGGCGCTGTATACTAGGCACCAGACGTAGCAGCCTTTCGTCCTTGAGAAGTCGCAGTGCACACGAAACCTTTCTACCAGGCTCTGTGCGAAGCGGCAGCCGCTTTTCCTCGTCCTCCATTGCTTCCTTTAATTCATGCAGTGCGCGTACATGCCTACTTGCTGCGTGTCTCCGTCAACCCTTGTCGTGCGGAGAATAAGACGATTCGCTTCGTTTATTTAACTGCATTCGAGCTTTTCCAACAGCAGTGAACTGGACAGACGCGCTGGTTCCATTACAAAGAAACGAAGAAGGAGACAAAAATAAGCACGGCGCACGCAGTGCGTGATGTGCACCGTTCTACAAGTACAATAAATGAAGAAAATACCAATATCGAGGGCTCAAACTATGGAGCTGCTCGCACGAACTCGCGAATTCAGCTCAAGAAACGACCCCCAGCTGGCTTGGCTGCCGCACCGTGCCGGCTGACCTCCGTACAGCCCGCAGGTCGAGCGCCGCAGCTTACGACTCGCGCCGCCATCACCGGGTTGTCCAGCTGCGCAGAACTCGGGGTCCTTTCGAACAGCTGGTACGTCGCTGCCGATTTCCACGGCCGCTGCTTTCGGCGGGATAAAGAAAACAAACAGACGTGGCCGATAGTGGCTACACACAATCAGGGACCGACTCGCAGACGACGACTGGAACCGCGCGTGCCCTCTGCAGTCCGCACAGCTATCACCGCATACGGGCGAGTATGTACGGTGAAGTCTGTCGCACAGGTGCACACGGGCCTCGCCACCCTAGCACGTGGCGGCGGCTTGTGCGGTTGGTGAACGATACGCACGCGCTGTCGGGTTCTTTCGAGGTGACTAGGCATAAGAACACATGTCGCTTATGATCGGGGCGGGGGACAGCAAAAGAGCAATTTCCGTATTCGAAAGCTAACTATATGATTTAGATACTCTGACTATTTGCGATAAACCGGCGTTTCCGGCTTAATTGTAGTTACTATATAGACCATTTCGCTGTTTACAAACAGAGGCCCTGGACGGCTCTCCCGGGTTTTGCCCAGTCACATATAGCCCGCCAGATTTTGCGGTCGAGAAGGACAAGGGCAAGCAGAAATAGTGCGCCAGAGAAGAATCCCGCAGATAACCAATACTTTTCCCTGCAGCTTGTCATAATTCTGTACAAGTCAGTTTTGCCGTATAGGTTACACAACAAATATGCATGCGTATTTGTGGTTGAGGCATGATGTTCATTTCGTTTATTTGAAAACGCAAGGATAGACTCCCCGTACGTTGAACTTACATGAAAACGTTTTTTTTTTCTTTCCTGGCAACGTACATTGTTAGGAAGTAGGCAACCGGAAGTTTCTTGGGGCCGCGCAGGCTCATTGCTACCAGGGCGCGTACGAAAGTGTCTGCATAGCATGTGCCCTCAGCTAACGTGGAATTATCTCGAGATTTTAAGTTCTTGCATATCCTTTGTCGCGGCCATTTTAATACGTCGTATTTACTTTACCAATCCACGAGACCAACAGAGTCATTTATTAAGGACGTGTAATAAGCTCGGCCGCCAATCACCAAGCCGTGTCGTCGCTTACAGGTTTATGTTTCTCCACTTAGAGTGCGTGTCATGATGTAACAAGTTACCAGGTATTGGTGTAACGTGCATAATGATAGCGCCCAAGATATTCACTTTTTGTGGCCAATGCACCTAACGCTTTCCGTGGTCACCTGTGACATTATACACTTGATTAATGTGATCATCATGTTGTTGTTTTTTTCGTTTCGGGTCGAACGAACGTTCACATCTATTATACTGTACGCCAGCTCCGTCGCTGAAAGCACTGGTGGTACGTTCAAATAAATAAAAACTAAATATCCTAAAGCCGAAAGGTACAAGACGCAGGGTTGTGTTGGTTGTGTTCAACAACGAAGTATATCTGAGATGCAACCCTTATTGCAACATACTGAATATAATGTTCAGCGACAGTCCCTGGCGTCATAGCGCACCTTGACACTAGACCATTGTCCCTCGAAACGATTTTCACATGCAGCCGACAGAAGACATCGCAGCTGAAGGCGACGGAGGGACTACGGTTTTTGAAAAAGACAGGATTGGGCAAGCGGCCGTGACAGTGATATCACGTACCGCGCAAGAGTGATGGACTCTGACTGACGATGTGTATGCTGTGCTATGTGCTCTCTCTCTATCCCTTTCCCATCTTTCATCCCCCCCATCCCGCTCCCCATGTGTAGGGTAGCAAACCGGTTAAGCTAAACTGGTCAACCTCCCTGCCTTTCCTTCTCCACTTTTTCCTTCCTTCCTTGATACCTATCCCAGCCGCGGCGGCCGCATTCCGATGGGCGCGAAATGCAAAAACGCTCTTGTACTTAGATTTAGGTGCAAGTTAAAGAAATCCTAGGTGGTCAAAATTAATCCGGAGTCCCCCAATACGGCGTGCCTCGTAATCAGACTGTGGTGTCGCTTAAAGCCGCAGAATTAATTTTTTTTAACATAGTGATACCTTCAGGCAGACACATCCGGATATGGACTCGATGATGCAGGTCAGTTACCAACTGCCTATATATATATACGTATAACTGCCCATGGAAACGCATAACGACAAGTGATTGAGTTAACGGCTTTGAACGTACAACCTGGTATTACCGTCGCATAAGTGAAAATATCCCCTCTGGCAGAAGTCGTTTCTGATGAGAAAACGTTACAAACGAATTTCGTTGCCACGAGACTATCGTGGAGCAGGCAGAACTGCGCAGCTCACCCGATGCTCAAAGTGACGCATGCGTATACACATTTACGGGACGTCGAGTATTCAAGCTATTAAACTGGGAAGGTTTAGGAGTAAGGATCGACGGCGAATACCTCAGCAACCTTCGGTTTGCCGATGACATTGTTCTATTCAGCAACAACGCTGCAGACGAGTTACAACAAATGATTGAGGACCTTAACAGAGAGAATGTAAGAGTGGGGTTGAAGATTAATATGCAGAAGACAAAGATCATGATGAATAACCGGGCAAGGGAACAAGAGTTCAGGACCGCAAGTCAGCCTGCAGAGTCTGCGAAGGAGTACGTTTACCTAGGTCAACTAATCACAGAGAACCCGGACCATGAGAAGGAAATTCACAGAAGAATAAAAATGGGTTCGATCGCATATGGCAGACATCGTGAGCTCCTGACTGAAAGCTTACCGTTATCATTGAAAAGGAAGGTGTACAATCAGTGCATTTTACCGGTCTGACCTATGGGTCAGAGACTTGGAGACTCACAAAGAAGCTTCAGAACAAGTTAAGGACCGCGCAAAGAGCAATGAAACGAAGAATTCTAGGCATAACTTTAAGAGACAGAAAAAGAGCGCTTCGGATCAGAGAACAAACGGGTATAGACGATATTCTGATTGACAAGAGAAAGAAAATGGCGCTGGGCAGGTCATGTAATGTGCAGGTTAGATAACTGTTGGACCATTAGGGTGACAGAATGGGTACCAAGAGAAGGGAAACGCAGTCGAGGACGGCAGAAGACTAGGTGGAGCGATGAAATTAGGAAACTCGCGGGCTCTAGTTGGAATCGGTTGGCGCAGGACAGGAGTAACTGGAGATCGCAGGGAGAGGCCTTCGTCCTGCAGTGGACAGAAAATATGATGAATGAATGAATATGGAATTCAGGTTCATTAAAATTTGTTCCAGTTTCGATCCCCGTAAAGAAAAGTAATTTACACCCCCACCCCCACCCCCACGCATCCTATTCATATACGCGTCTCTTCAAAACATAATTCACGGCATGACGAAACGCAACAGTTAGCATGTGTTAAAGGACCATTACCTAGCGCGTGTACGTACATACCAAAACAATGATGTAAGGCAGGCATTAACACAGGGCGGGCTAATACCATCTATTCGAATCGCCACATGCAATTTCGAACGACCGCCTTCTGCCTGCCCTATAGGCCCGACTTCCGGGACCCTTCGTCGCCAGCCCTGATGAGAGTGGAAAGGAAACTCGTCTTAGAGAATGTTTGTCATTCAGCTAAGAATGCTTCGCACAGGTAATGCTCCTCTCTAAATGCAGCAGGGCGTGTGCATATAAGCTCGCGAAGTTCCTGGCCATTTATGCGTCCATTTGTAACGCCGCTGACCTGGAGAGAGTGCTTGTTATTGCAGTCAAGGTGCTTAAATACATACCTTAGCAAATACATTAGTTCTAATTAGCTATTTAGGCGTCGCCTTGCCGCCGCAGGTTACGAAACCCGCGGTGTTTCGAGAGCGCTGGAAGAAAGCCGGCGGCTGCGCGCCGCGCCTGCCTCCAAGATGCGCGAGCATGAAGCGTGACGAACGAAAGCGCACGAAGTCAGCGATGGGGCGTCGCGCGCACGCGCCGATCACAGTCGGGTCGATGGGGTCACGCGTAATCGCTCTGTGTCGACAGCGAGGAAGAGAAAAGCGACGCCCGCCCCGACTCCTTCAGCTTTTCGCCGCTCGCTCCTGTATTTGTATACGCGAGGAGGCTGTAAATATACTTTCTGCGCGCTGTGGAGAGCGTCTCTCAAAAGCAAAGACGAAGGCGCCATATATTACAGGGGGCGTCAACGTGCTGGACACCCTCTCTCTCCCAGCTGGTCTTGGTATATCGCAGTTTTTCTTTTATCGTTTCTGTCTTTCTCTTTCTTTTTTCGGGCAACGTGAGTGTGAATAGAAACTCTAACCGTTTGCGAGAAGTTCGCATTCCACTATGATGAATGTTTTAGCAGTGAACAGAGAGATTTTATGCTCTCTGCTTCACGTTTATGCTCTGCCTCACAGTTGGGCGCGGAAGCGAATAGTTGGGCCTGCCGGCAATACGTGCTGTTGCGCGAGGGCTTTGGGGCACCTGATGGTTTAGACGATGGGGTGGAGTGCACGGGAAGGACAGCTTTCCTCGTACTGGTTAACCGCTGTGTTCTATACGGAATTACACTCTAAAAAATTCCCACCCTTTGGGGCTTATCTTGTCCCCAAACAATAATCGTCATCTGCCTTGCCTGCGTTTCCTCTCTTGAAAACTCGGCGCTCGCTACTTTCCTGTCGAGAATGCTGTGTCCAGCTGATAACGCGCAAGCCGTTCGTGACTAGAAAGTACCGGGCTCGCGGCGTTAAAGAAAGGAAATGCGGGCAAGACAGATGACGATAATTGTTTGGGGACAAAATACAACCCAAAGTGTGTGTACTTTTTTTAGAGTGTACACAATGAGACAAACTCCAACGGTAACTAAATGCTCGCAATGCAACGAATACGTGCCTTCAATCGCATCGTTTCTTTAACAAAGCGAATAACCTTCCGAAAGCGTTCGACTATCGCCAATTGCATTGACAATCATCGTAGACGGGTTCTGCATATTTTTTTTTAATTGTTTACAAGTATTGCCGCTGTTCTCGACAATGTTTCATTCGTTCATTCGCCGTCTTGCGCGTCACGCGCATCTACTCGGCAGTACGCGCGTGCTCTCCTAATTCCCGAAAATGTGTCCTCAATTATATGCTACAGATAGTGCCAGCCAGTCGGGAGCGCGATCGTGCGAAGAACGCACTTGTCTCCTTACTTGTTCGTCACGCCGCGCCTATACGTCACGTCGTCATCCGCTCACTCTCGAGTGCTGGAGTATACGCTCCTTATAGCGTCCACTCCTGTGTTTGATTGTTTGGAAATGTTACAGTGTACTCAATTTATACACCGCTCCACCTCGCGGAATGGGTCCGGCCGTGGCTCGGGCTGTTTTTCGTGCCTTCGGTCGCGGCTCCATTCGCTCGCGGGACCACTGGCTGGCTTCCCAAAAAAATTATTAAATTATGGGGTTTTACGTGACAAAACCACTTTCTGATTATGAGGCACGCCGTAGTGGAGGACTCCGGAAATTTTGACCACCTGGGGTTCTTTAACGTGCACCTAAATCTAAGTACACGGGTGTTTTCGCCCCCATCGAAATGCGGCCGCCGTGGCCGGTATTCGATCCCGCGACCTCGTGCTCAGCAGCCCAACACCATAGCCACTGAGCAACCACGGCGGGTCTGGCTTCCCAGTAACAGCGTCGTCCTCGGTACCGTCCATTGAGCCCCTCCTCCCCCACTTTTTTTTTCCTTCTTCATTTCTTCCGCGCGCGTACCTGACCACCCACCCACGTCCAGGAGTGCGAGCCCTCTTTTCGAGAGTGAACGCTGCTGCTGCGTTCGTTCACGGTTCGTTTGTCCGGGAGCCTCGACTGCGTGCGTTTCAGAATGGGCCCTCTCGAGTTCGGTGAAGCGTGCGAATAACAGGCGAAGTTCCGAACGCTCCATTGTGTAAGAAGAAAGTTTTCGTGCATCACAGGCGTAACGCAGTGCGTATATTTTACGGCGAGAGCAAGACTACCTTCTTTTTCCCCTATCCTGTATCCAAATAGCGAATGACGTTACGGCATGTAGCTTTTTCTTTTTTTTTCATTTTTTTTCACGGTAATCGACAGTTTTTCGAGCAATTCTCAGTCCTTATAGCGTCTTCGTCTATATAGGAGTGGAGAGGAGTAGCAATAATCACGTGCTTTCATCTTCTCCACGTGATCCTCAAGCTAAATTCATGTACGCTAAATGAAAAAATAAATAAAGCTGGACCAACTCAATAAAGCGTTATTTCAAGATAAGCAAGAAATGCGATTCCGCTGCTGACAAATGAACCCTGTATGGATTTTAAGAACAAAGGAAGTGCTGGATAGTTCTTTATGCGGGAGCGATGGGTGCTCTATGTCCAAATGCATTTTTTAACGTCGTCACAATCACTCCCCGGTGTCGTTCGTTTATTCTGTTCGATTGCATTTGGAGTTAACGTACTCGATTAGTGTCGAAAATGTCGAACATGTGCGGGAAATGGAGTTATATCTGAGAGGAACAGTTGCAGCCGCATAAATTATTAATTTTCAGTACTTTCCTTGTTATCAGATTGTCGACGGAAAATAAAAGACGTCTTTTCCTCAGTTTTGAGGCTGCTGGCCCGTGGAACAGAGGAAAACATTTAGACAGCCCCCCCCCCCCCTTCTCTCTCTCTCTCTTTGTATTTTTTTTTTTTTTGTCGCCAAGGAAATTGTTGTTTTCAGGCGAAATAGGCAGTGGCATAAACAGACTAGTAACTGCCACTGAGAAGAATATGCCTTCAAGGTAACGTTAAGAGCGCGTGGGAACCAGCCAGTGCAGCGGCAACATTGTGATACTAACATGTGAACTTAAGTTCAGAGAATGCTGGCACTTTTCTAGTCGTTTCGAGATTTGAACTTCGACACGATCGTACGCATATTCATCTGTACAAAAGAAAGAAAGAAAGAAAGAAAGAAAGAAAGAAAGAAAGAAAGAAAGAAAGAAAGAAAGAGAAGTATTCGACGTTACTTCCTCATTGTTGGCTTTGACAATTGCGCGTTTTTTTTTTTGTGCAAGTGTGCATACGTGCATGCGTGTTTAACGAACTGTTTTTTCAGAGTATTTCTGATGATTATAGGTCATCGTGCTTGGGAATAATAATAATAATAATAATAATAATAATAATAATAATAAATACGCTTTCCTTTTTGTAGCAAATATGGTGAAACAAACAAGTGGACGCCTCCTTCCGGAACCGGACGGAGGTGTTCAGTTTCCATTTCCCCTTTCTCGCACAAGTCTCCGCCATCCGAATGCACCTTCCTCTGCTGGCCTCGACTGCCTTTCCTATAGGTACAGTTTTATCAAACATGTATAGCTGCCGCAGTATTCTATTGTGCCACAGTTGTTGCTGCCGAATCATCACATTCGCTGTTCCCACACAGCTGCGAAGAAAGTACACCATTCATTTTTTTCGGCCGAAGCTGCTGTAGTACTGCGCAAGCCACAGCTCGCCTACCCGTGCTATATAATGGAGATGGTGTGCATTGCTCGTGGCATTTACGGCTGCAGACACCTTTCACGACACCTTACAAGGAACGTTATAATAATTAAAAGATATATACATAATAATCCTAACGCATTGCTCTCTAATCACACAAAAGTGATGGCGAGTTGTCGCGCGAGGACGTCGCAGTTTTGGTGTAAAGGCCCAAGAGTTAAGCATTCCTCACTGGAATGGCCGACCGCCCCACGTGCGACACATATATACGTATTTCTTTTTCTCTTAATATAATGGCGAAGTCACGAAATAATTGCTTTGAAATTAGTTGATGAAAGTGGACTCTTTCTCTAGTTGGTCGCTTGACTCCAAACGACAGCTCGTAAAGCCGAACTAAACGTACGTAGTCCTTTGCACTGTCAGCCAAAAAAACGAAGCGCTCTCGGCGCAGGGCGCGGTAGCGTGCAGGATATATCTGGCGCTACGTGGCCCTATACGACCGGAAGTCGGCACATAAACTGCTGTGTGCGACTTGTAACGCATCACCAGTCTCCCCTTCGATTCTCCAGAGGTGACCTATATATACAGCGGAACTGGTTATCTGCTGCTTTGGTAACGTTTCAGTGCTAGCCGACTGCACCGCCTTCTATACTTTAGCCACCTCGACCCAGTGGGCCAAGTGTCTCGACAACGCGCTATAAATTTCCGATCACGGAACCGGTTCCGTGCGTCACCGTCCCCCAACGTCGGATAATATATGCGCGTCGTTACTGGGCACGCGTCCATCAAGGAACTCCCCCCCCCCTCCCCCACCTCCCTAAAACAAAAAAAATAATAATAATAATAATCTCGTCGGCATTGTTGCTGTCTACGTCCTAATTTCAGGCGTTTCTAGATAGCTGTCGACTTACCGTCATGCCGACCAGCGCCTATCGCATGCGAGCGCCAATGCAAATGCGGCACCGCCGGCCCTTGAGTCGCCTCGGGCAAAGATGCACGGCGACTGCAGTGGCCGAGAGTGCGCATCACGCCTTTGCTGCAGAACCCATCGGGAACGCGACGCGTCGTGCATGAATTGCCGCATGCGCTACCATTCGGCGCGTCCACAAAGGCGTTGAAAAGGCCATTTCGTGCGAGCATCGGCGCCCGCCGCTGCTGCCACCTGTCCGCCGTGCAGCGAGGTAGTCAGTTACGGCGCTCGGCAATTCTGCGGACTATTTCCGACTGCGAGCGTTGAGCGAGCTTTAAGCGTGCATTTTACGGTCGTGGCACAGCTATAAATAGACCCAAGAGAACTTCAGCGACGCCCCACGGAGTTGACGTGCATTCGTGTCGCGTGATCACACCTCCGGTTACCCGCCGCCGCATTCAAGTACGTCCCACCTGGTGGAATACATGTAAAACGCAGAAATGCTTTTGCGATTCTTTAAAAAAATAAAAAAAAATGTTGCTACTGAGAGACAAAGTTACATTCTGCTGATTGTTGGAAGCGTAATTTTGATTTAGGGCTTGAATTGTTCTACAAAAAAAGAACGATGCCAGAAATTGGTAATTCTGAAAAAAAAGTAAGAATAGAAGCACGAAGTTTAGAAATTCGCAACTCTGCACCCACAACAGATATCCCAGTTCTGTAAACTGAATCCGTAAGAACATTCAAAGCGTAAAAAGTTGATACATTAATTTATATCTTACGTGAACGTTTTACAATGTTTACAAGGGCTTTGCAGAAGTCCTTCTTGGTGTATGCTTAAGAGCCATGCATAGTACATCAATTCTGTCCGTTTTAGATTCACCGTCAGATTCAATTTACAGAATTGTGGTCTCTTTTCATTGCTGAGTTACAGAGCGGCAAACTAGATGGATTAGTTTTCTGAAAATTAGTGCTTTTTTACAATGTTTGCAAAATATTCGACGGCCTAAATAAAAAGAAATGCTTCCAGCGGTCACTAGATTTTAACTTTTTCTTATAAGTGGAACGAAGTTAATCAAAATGGGTGCAGTGGTTGCCGAGAAAAACGATTTCTCCTTTCCCGTATATTTATATATGAGCCCCACGAGCTGAAGCTATCTTACCACTCACTTGTATGGAACTATAATTTGTTTATGTAACTCAGGAAATGAAATCCGACAGGACATGCGAGGGATCTGAAAACATGGCTGCTTCAACTGTCGGAACCTGGTGAAACCTACTGAAAAACTTGCTGGATGCGTTTGCTGGTATACGACTAGTCGTACGTTGGATTACACGCGGAATCCCACCACGTGCATACTGCTTAACGGGTAAGAGAAAAGCCTTTCGGTACTCTATCATTGTACACAAGTATATAGAAGCCATGCAAGAAGTCGCGTCTTGACTAGCGAGCTTTTACGTTGAAATTACGCGTCCCATCATGGTACTGAACCAGGGTCTCCCAGCACAAAAGCCCTACGCTCTAACCGCTAGGACACAGACGCATACTTCATACTGCTAACGTCAACTAACGCCTCCGCTGGGGTAGCTCAGCAAGTGGTCGCGGGACTCGGTCCCGTCCGCGGCGGCCGAATTCCAATGGTAGCGCGGAATGCAAAACAGTTTAACCGTGCCTGAGGTGCGCGTTAAAGAACTCCAGGTAGTCAAAATTAATCCGGAGTCCCCCACTACGACGTGCCTCATAATCAGATCGCGTGGTTCCGGCACGTACGATACCCCAGAATTTACTTTAAATAATTAAAATTGAATTTTAACCATCAAGCACTCGGAAACGATTGGCGTGTGTCACGTGGTACGCGTATCACGTCGCACGGCAACTATTTGCATTAAGAAGCGTGCGCACGCGTTTACGTTATAGGCCACAGATGCAGGAATGGAACTCACTGATATTTGTCCGCCGTATATACCATGCGCTGTATACTTCACGTGCCGACGCGTCGCATAGCAGCAGGCTGCCCATAAAAGCGGTAACGCGCCAGTTTCCTCCATCCTTCGCTGGTGGCAGCTATAGCTCCTTGAGACGCGAGTGCCACATTATAACCGTATCCACAGGATCGGCCCAAGTCGTAATGGAACAGGTAGCGATGTTTCTTCGCCGGGGTACCGTAAATCCGTCGTCATGCGCCATTCCCGCCATACTGTACATGGTCCTGGTCACCTTGCTGCTGCGGTCACACACACGCTCGCGTAATGTGCAATACGCGACCGTGTATGTGACGACAGCACTTACTCGCCCGATTGCACAAACTTGTTGCTCCGTCTGGCAATGCTTCGCAGTACGGCAAACTATACCCTGTATAGACGGATATACCTGCGAATTGCTTCGTATAACATAGATGCCTATACGGCACGTGGGATCTGCATAATTTTTTCCTCTCTCTCTCTCTTTCTTGCACACACATCAGTCAGTACTTAACAGTCACCAATTTTATGCTCCAATTTAATTTTTTGATCACTCGCAATTGCCAGTTTGAAGTATCGGAAAAATATTCGAAAAATAATGGTATTCGTGAATAGATACTATTCACTTCGGTGACCGAATCGATCAATAGAGCATCGATTCGAAGACCGAATCGAATAGGACACTATTCGATTCGCTATTCCGAAGTTGGGAATATTCCCACCTGAGCAGCGATGTCTTGCGTCGTTATATTGCCTGGAGAACGATCAGCACCGAAAGCACTATCAGTACGTCGTGCTTGCGGCGACATCGCTACTTTCAGCAATCATTCCTGCGGACTCTTTAAAAGGAGAGATTCTCCTGTTGGGCACAAGTGGTGCGACTTATAGATACCTGAAATCGACCTTAAACTTGCAAATTACATATTGCGCGAACTATAGTTCTCAGTAGCTCGGCGCCTTTTTCCTTCTCTGAACGCTCAATTCTTTGGCACGATTACTCGGCGTTTTTCAGAGCCCGCATTAATCGCAACAACATGCATACACAAAGTGTCCAGAAACAAACATTCTTCGGAAACTTTAGCGCTTAAATACACCAGAGCCCTTAGGAAACCGAAGTACACGAAGCCACTGTCGTCATGAACGACGTTCGAAATCGCGCGGGTTCAGTGCCCCCCCATTTGTGCTGTGACGACCACGGTGCTATAACTTGTCGGGTATAGCAGCAACACCAGCAGAGACGCGTGAATGGCTTGCAAAACTAATTAGTCGCTGTGTACGCGAAGGCACACGCACGTGGCCGCGATACTCGCTGCTCCCGCCGCAGCCTCGTATATGTACCAGCAGCGACGCCTCGCGGCTGTCGATCGCATGTGCGCACGGAAGCGACCGTGGGTGGAAGCGGCGGCCACGTCGTTTTCCGCTGGTCCCAGGCGCACGGTGCAGCCCGCATGACGGAAACATGTCCGCAGATGTTCTTGGCCTGCGCCCTGCCGCGTTCGCCCGAGCTGCCGCCATGCACAACGATCGCGAGGCTTATTTATATTCCCGATACGCGGGTCGGTGCCACGGCTGCTGGGACAAAGACCGCCGGCATCCGGTGCTGTTGGCCAGTCAGCCGCGGAACAAACTGCGACGGGCCACAAAGCGTCATATTTTTGTTTTGTCTTTACTTCCTTTGAATCGTTTGAAGAGGGGAGAAGAAAAAAAAGAACGCTCCATCCATAACAAAATGCAATACGCATACATATGGTTCTTCGTCATCAACGAGCGCTATTAAAACGAAAGAGGGACCTCTGGCCTCCAACCCACTTACCATCCACGCCTATTGCCCACACCCAATTTCTGTCCCCCCCCCCCCCCCCCCCGATTCAACGAAGACACGCGCACTTGGAAACAGTTCGCTCTGCTGAAGTACCCAGGAACTGTTGTTGTATTCGGTCGCCTTTGTGGATCGGGCTTCTCTGGAGCTCGTTTATCCTGCATATCGCTGGCACTTTGCGCATATCTACAGCAAATGCCAACGGGTCTTTTGGGGTTCCCTAGTGGCTAGCCACAAATTGGATGGAGGAAATCTTATAAGCGGAAAGAACACTACATTTGCGATACATGAGGGCTTGCGAACGAATTCTAGGCCGGTATTCACAAAAAGTTCTTACCCCAGAATTGCTCGTAAAAGAAAATTCTAGCCAATCCTGGAAACGCGAAGGCTTTTCCAAGTGCGCTGGACATATTATAAGCACTGGCGTATAGTCAATAGCAAAGAACACCTACGCAACTAAAAGCTTTGGGAATTCGACCCCTGATTCTTAAACAGCAAGCGATGACGACCGCAGTGTGCCAAAACCATAGCCTCCGAGTTGGAAGCCGCTCGATAAAATAAGAACGCCTGATGCATCGCTTCCTGTGCATATGCTCTGTGGCCAAGACACCGCGTATTTTACCGAAGTATAGCGAAGTGGAAGTGAAAAAGCCTTCGCGTTTCTCGTTACCTTTTCCGGGGGGCGGCGCTGCGAAGCTGCTCACGAGATAACATGCGGTCGAGACGCGCAAGTGCGTTGATCTTGGGAGGTATTATAAGAGTCCACCTAATGGACTTGTCCATTTCGCCTGCTGCTGAAGTGCTGATTGGCTGGGGTGGGCTGCGCATCCGCTGCAGCGAGGCGCTGCACCCAATCAGCACTTCAGCAGCGTGCGAAATAAACAGGTCCACGGAGCTATTACAAGGTACTCTTACAGGATACTCTTACAGCATACCTCCCCTTATCTGCGCCCGTTGAACACAACGCCAAGTAGAACTTTCATTCAGAACGCTTGCATCATAAAGGGTGGGACGCCGCGAGCGCCGCCGCAAAGAGAACACCGCCCCGAGACACACTCTCTCAGCGCGTTCTTTCACAATGTCCGCACGCGAGGCTGCGTAAATGTCGACCACGGGCGCCGATAGCGAATGCGCGCACGCAGCGCCCACGGAGCGCGCTCCGCGTCGCTGGCAACGTCGACACGTCAATGCGGAAAGCGCACGTATACAGCAGGGAAAAAAAAAAGAACTGCGCGTTCCCTTGCGCCCAGCTTTGCGCGGCGCAAAACGGACGAATCGCGTCGACCATCGGCCGTCCACGCCGCCAAGGGCAGCGCGAGGCCTCGGGCGCCGAAGAAGGCTTTCGCCGTAGGCCCACATAGAGTGTGCCCGGCGGTCGGCATTTGGGCTTCGAGTGCACCGCCGATCAGGAAGCCCTGCGCTACGACGAGTGTCTCGCCACTGCGGAATGTGTCGCCGCCCGTCGCTTCCGCGTTGCGGTTTTTTTCCCGAAAGTCCGCGCGCGAGAGGCTAGCTGCGCTGCCGGTGCAGGCAACGCAGCCCGGATGCGCCCGGCCGTCCTTGGTGTGATTTGCATGCGGCCATGTCGCGCCCAGGGGGCCGCCGCCGTTTGCTCGGCGACGCCGGCGCGGGACCGCGATAAAGCGCGCACGGGCCGCTTCTCGGACGTCACGATCCGCGCTGCTGCTGCGCCAGGACAGGGCGATTCGCTACAGAGTAGCCCATTGAATAGACGGCATGGAAAAGGTACACCTTTCAGCGAAAATGGAGGGAGGACGCGTACACGGCGAACCTTCATCCCATCACAGCTCCAGTTTAGCTAGTTTCATTTTTTTTTCTGTTTGTTTTGCGTACGAAAGGGAGCTGGGAATTTGGAACTATACAATGAGAATAAAGCAGACAGAAAAATGCACGGCAGTAATTGCATCGTTAAAGTCACCTGCCGAGCGTGTGTGCCGAGAAACGCATGAAAGACCCCAATCAGGCCGTGACGACAACCGCTCATCCTTCTGCGGATTAAATATATAAGAGGCATATATATATATATATATATATATATATATATAGTGGGTAACAAATTTATTTGTGTACCTCATGGGGCGTATAGGACTTCTCGGCCTGTTCAGGGTGGATTACCTCAGGAGGCGTATCTTATACTTGTCTCATTATTCACTTAGGAGCACATATCGCTTGGTCTATATCTGCAGGCTTGGAGTGGCGCCTCACACCGGCGAAAGAGGCCGAGAGCGAGTGGGGCTATACTAATCCAGGTACAACCAAATTAGGAAGGACCACTAAGCTCCCTCCCTGGTGCAGTATTCGGCCACAACCTCCCCAATGATATTATACAATTAACTTACGGCCCTCAGTCCCCAGCAGCTGCGGAGCACCTGTACAAGGCGGCGGTCAGACCTGTAACGCAGCAGAGTGTGCTAAGAATCTCTGGGTCCGGACATGCAGGCCGCCAATGGAAACTGACCCTGTCAACATTTAACACCCGAACTCTGTCGAGTGAGGCTAGCTTAGCAGTACTGTTCAAAGAACAATCAGACATTGTTTGGGATATCATCGGCCTTAGTGAGATTAGAAGAACTGGTGAGGTTTATACGTTGCTGAATAACAGCCATGTCCTCTGCTATAGAGGTCTCTCTGATAAGAAGCAACACGGAGTAGGATTCTTAACCCGTAAGGACTTAGCGGGCAACATTGACGAATTCTACAACATTAATGAGAGGGTAGCTGTAGTCGTAATCAAACCTAATAAGAGGTGTAGATTAAAGGTAGTACAAGCCTACGCTCCAACATCCAGTCACGATGATGAGGAAGTAGATCAGTTTTATGAAGATGTTGAATTAGCGATGAGAAAAGTGCAAACTCAATATGCTGTAGTAATGGGCGACTTCAATGCAAAAATGGTGAAAAGGCAGGCTGGTGAACAAGCAATTGGCAACTACGGCGTCGATTCTAGGAACGCTAGAGTAGAGAGGCTGGTAGAAGTCGCAGAAAGGAATAAGCTTCGAATAATGAGCACCTTTTTCAGGAAGCGTAGCAACAGAAAGTGGGCCTGGAAAAGCCCTAATGGCGAAACAAGAAATGAAATTGATTTCATACTTTATGCTGATCCCAGCATAGTGCAGGGTGTAGAAGTGATAGGTAGGGTAAAGTGCAGTGATCATAGGTTAGTGAGCGCTAGGATTCAACTCCATTTCAAGAGAGAAAGAGTAAAATTGTTCAAGAAGAAACAGGTCAACCTAGAGACAGTAAGGGTAAAAGCAGACAAATTCAGGCTGGTACTTGCAAACAAATATGCAGCCTTAGAACAAAGAGATGAAGATGACACAGAGATAATGACTGAAACCGTAACTAGACTGGCTTCAGAGGCATCAATTGAAGTGGGAGGCAAGGCACCAAGGCAAGCTCTCCCAAGTAACAAAGGACTTAATAAAGAAACGACAAACAATGAAAGTGTCCAACTCAAGAGATAAGATAGAATTCGCGGAATTGTCAAAAGTGATCAACAAGGCGAAAATAAGTGACATTCGAAACTATGACGTGACAAACACTGAAGAAGCCGCAAAGAATGGACACAGCCTGAAATCAGTGAGAAGGAAACATGGCATAGAACAAACCAAGATAACTGAAAGATAAGCAGGGTAATATCATCAGCAATCTCGAAGGTATAATAAATGCAGCGGAAGAATTCTATACTGACCTGTACAGTACCCAGAGGAGTCAGGATACCTCAATTAGAAACAGTAATGATCAGGATACAGAAACTCCTCCTATAACTAGAGATGAGGTCAGAAGGGCCTTGCAAGACATGAAACGGGGAAAAGCGGCAGGAGAAGATGGAATAGCAGTCAATTTAATTGAAGATGGAGGAGACATAATGCTTGGAAAACTGGTGGCTCTTTACACCAAGCGTCTATCAACTGCAAGGGTACCTGAAAACTGGAAGAATGCAAACATTATACTAATCCACAAAAAGGGAGACATTAAAGAACTGAAAAATTATAGGTCTATTAGCTTACTGCCAGTATTATGTAAAATAGCTACAAAAATAATCTCCAATAGGATAAGGGTAACACTGGACTTTAATCAACCAAGGGAACAGGCGGGCTTCAGGAAGGGATTCTCTACAATGGATCACATTCAGGTCATTAATCAGGTTATTGAGAAATCCGCAGAGTACAATAACCCTCTCTATATAACTTTCATAGATTACGAAAAAGCATTTGATTCAGTAGAGATACCAGCAGTCATAGAGGAATTGCGTAATCAAGGAGCACAGACCGCTTGCGTAAATACCTTAGAAAATATCTACAGAGATTCCACAGCCACCTTAATTCTAAACAAGAAAAGTAGGAAGATACCTATAAAGAAAGAACTCAGACAAGGAGACACAATCTATCCAATGCTATTCACTGCGTGCTTGGAAGAAATATTCAAGCTATTAAACTGGGAAGGTTTGGGAGTAAGGATCGACGGCGAATATCTCAGCAACCTTCGGTTTGCCGATGACATTGTTCTATTCAGCAACACTGCAGACGAGTTACAACAAATGATTGAGGACCTTAACAGCGAGAGTCCAAGAGTGGTGCTAAAGATTAATATGCAGAAGACAAAGATAATGATGAATAACCGGGCAAGGGAACAAGAATTCAGGATCGTATGTCAGCCTCTAGAGTCTGTGAAGGAGTACGTTTACCTAGGTCAACTAATCACAGGGAACCCTGACCATGAGAAGGAAATTCACAGAAGAATAAAAATGAATTGGATCGCATACGGCAGACATCGTGAGCTCCTGACTGGAAGCTTACCGTTATCATTGAAAAGGAAAGTATACAATCAGTGTATTTTGCCGGTGATGACATATGGGGCAGATACTTGGAGACTGACAAAGAAGCTTGAGAACAAGTTAAGGACTGCGCAAAGAGCGATGGAATGAAGAATTCTAGGCATAACTTTAAGAAACAGAAAGAGAGTGGTTTGGATCAGAGAGCAAACGGGTATGACGACATTCTAGTTGACATGAAGAGAAAAAGATGGCGCTGGGCAGGTCATGTAATGCGTAGAAGATAACCGTTGGACCATTAGGGTCACAGAATGGGTACCAAGAGAAGGGAAGCGCAGTAGAGGACGACAGGAGACTAGGTGGTGCGACGAAATTGGGCAATTTGCAGGTGCTAATTGGAATTGGCTGGCGCAGGACAGGGGTAATTGCAGATCGCGGGGAGAGGCCTTCATCCTGCAGTGGACATAAAATAGGATTATTATTATTATTATTATTATTATTATTATTATTATTATTATTATTATTATTATTATTATTATTATTATTATTATTATTATTATTAGGCCGCGGAGGGCGCCGGTGGCGTGCGGCGTCCTTGATTTCTCAGCAATATCGTCCAAATTACTTCTCTCTACAGCCAACATGCAAACGTAGAAACTTGTCAAAAAAAAAAATAACCCACCGAAATTTATTCGCAAAACTCGATAACATAGCCCCCAGAAAAACTCGAAAATATTAATCGCAGTGCAATATCTGAAGGACCACTTAGCAGCGTTCAATTGGGCATTAATGCTTTCGCATGCACAACTCATAAGTGCTCAGGTGTCCTGGGATTGCTTTTTTTTTTCTTAATAAAGGTTTACTCTCTCTACTCAGCACTCATGGCTTCACTATACTTTTCGGCTTCAAGTTCTTTATTGCAAAGTACCCTAAAGTGAATAATAAACAGCTACTTAGTGAATCCGATTACTATTGCTGTCTTCTTTTCTTTCTTTCTTTTTCTTTCAGGCCACCCCGGCTGATTTCATAGTGCCAATGTGCGAATGAGCCCAAAATGCGGCCGATTCCTTGTAGTTTCATATTCTGACAAATGCAGCGCCAGGGCCGAAACGTTGCTGTAATCATACGTGGGCCCACTTTTTGCCACACATACTCAGTTTAACCACCGAACACCGCATTGAATTAAGAACGTTCAAGGAAGGCACAGTGTGAGGCGAGAAGTTGTACTGATTGTGTCAGTCATGAAATTGCCGCACGAAGAGTTCATGGCGCGGCGGAAGGGTGCGCGAGACGCCTGCCACCTCGACCATTTTCAAGACTTCACATCGCGTGTGCAGCAGCAACGAAGTACGCGCTATTCGCCGGCCTCGTGGAGAACGTGCGGGTAACACTTCTCAATAAGTGGTGGGCCTATAGAGTAAACAATCCAGCGACGCACTTTCGTATGCGCTGCGGTCTGGTATACAGTGTATGCAGTGCGGAGACGGTTGGAAGAGCGCGTTAGTAAGGTAACGAATCATTTTTTTTTCTCTCTCTTTATCAGTTAGCCTTCCGTGTGGCTGTTATGTATTAGCATACGCAAAATGTACTTCTGTCGAAGAATGTTGTATACCTTCGTCGCACTTCCTCGTTGCCGACGGCAGCCCGCGAATTTAAATGACGGGGGACGGCGTGGGTGTGCAATGACTTTTGTTCTAAAATATGCCACCCACACGCGTTCGTCCGCAAGGCTGGCCTATTATATACGCCGAAATTTCGCCGCCGGTACGGTGCGAAGGCACATTTCCGCCTCCGAGCTCGTCACGTGTCGACAAAAAGCAAACGCGCGGGAAACAGCTGCCTCGATAGCCGTGCATCGTCAAACACAGATGCAAATGGGGACACTGGCGAGAAGGATATAGAGAAAGGGGGCAGCGGAAGCTAATTAGCGCTTGAATGACAGGTGTGTGTCGCTCAGCGTTTCTGTTCCTAAAGTGGCACTAAAGAGATGCGTACGAAATCATTTTACACGGATAAAGTGTTGTTTCAGCACCCTGTTGTCATTAACTACGAGCATACGTTGGTCAATTGGGGAAATAAAACGAAGGTCACAGTTTCAGTTATTGAATTTCGCGCCGAAACCCCAGCGCCGGTACGTCAGTGTGACGTCACTGACTCCAAATTACGTTTTCGTGAGTGAGCTGCTGTGACTCAGCGAAAATTCTTAAAACTTACAAAGTTCAGTCTTTGCCTCCTTTCGAATACAGTGTAGTCCATCTTTACCTACATGAGATCAACTATATGCCCGAGCAGACACGGTAAAATCCTGTGACGTCACGGCGAGTTGGTGTGGGAACTTGAAGGCGGCTTCGCCACCCGTCTTTCGTTATTGCGTCATCACTAGCTTCTCACGGTTGTAGCAGCCTTTTTCTTTTTTTTGCTATTGATGATGGCACTTAAATAGCCCGAATCATTCTTCTTTTCCTGTTTCACGCTAACTCTTAACGAGGTACTAAAGTGCAACATTAAGTCAATTTACTCCAGTAAATTATCCTTTAAAGACCCTCTTTTGACTCATTTGGTGGAAAAGGGATGATTACTATAGCGGAGGAAAGACAGGCCGAACTTTCCTTTTTTTTTTGTGTGTGTGTGTGTGTATTCTTTCTTGTTTATTTTTTATTTTTTCGCAGTAACTTCAGCGTCCGTACCTCAGCTTCACGTACGTCACCGATTTTAATTTAATTTGTCATGCTCTGAACGGTAAAGCAGCGCGAAAGAGATGGGCGAAAGGAAGATGTAAGAGGCACACGAACGTCTTCCTTTCGTCCATGTCTTTCGTGCTGATCTACCATTCCTAATGTCGTACCAACTAGTATATATAGGCACCCATCCTGCACGGTAAACTTTATTCGCTCATCGCGGCCGTTTCTGGCGTAGGAAAAAGCTCTTTGAACTCGATAGCTTGAGTACCTGGTCGCTTTATCAATGCAAGCAGTCATTATTTACCAATGAACAATTAACTAGGCCAGAGCGGACGATCTCAAAAGCTTGACTTCACGGCGAGCTAGTGTGCTAATGTTAGGGCGGCAGCTCCACGTGTCCTGGCGTCTTTTCTGGCTTGAAGAAACCTACTCTTACCTCGGAAGTGACCGCTTCACTACTGCAGAAGTGTAACGTATAAATACACCTTAACTTTATATTTCTCGTGTCGCCTTAGAACGACAGTATATGTAACAAAGAGGACGGAGGGATTCCTTGCACGTGCTGTTGCATGGCACGCCATTGACCGAGCTAACGCTGCTTTCTCATATATATCGCGATCCCGCCGTTTCCTGTAAAAGGGCCCGCTGAGATTTACATCGCGTCAGGAATGGCGCTATAGAAACACGAATGCCGCGCAGGGAAGTGCTTGTGCTTGTCTTTCTTTAGTGTTTGTATGTGGAGCACTGTTCTCCTCACGGAAGGAAGCTATCTGGGTTGATGGAAATAGAACGGCCTTTTACTAGAAAAGTTCTGCGGGGGAATGGGCAGGTGGTACTCGATGACTGCGTAACAGCTTACGCTACCGTTTCTTTTTCTCGGGTAACTTGAAAATAAAATGAATGCAACAAAAACCACATCTTGAGTACCTGTCCTAGGCAGCTTACAACCATGACCGAGAGAATATGAAATTCGCGATATTTTTAAATCACAACAAGCTGACAGAAAGCTAACTCAGATCTCCTTATCCAAGGAGATCTGACACAAGGCAGCGGGGCTAATTATGGTGTGAAATATGTAACGGACGTCAGGCGTGTCATTCCTGTTATTTCCATGTGATCATCATTTCTGATAGCTCAGTGACAAAACGGGTGTTACTTTCTCAATGTCAGTGTTCGTATTCTTTTTTTTTTTTAGTTTGGCTATGTCACAGTCTTTCAGGTCACAGTCGCATCTCTTTTTTTCCCCCATTGTTCGAACAGATGGCAAACAGTGTGAGTGCCCGCAAGAAAGCAACATCCGGATACAGAACGGCAGTCAACAAAGTTGCATATGTTGTTCTTGTGTTTTTTTTCTTTCTTTTTTTTCCACATCTGCGCTTTCTCGCACCTCACACCTTTCACTTTTACTCCCTTGAAAAGCCGGAAAGCTTGTTGCGTCCACGCCGTGAACAATGTCACTCTGGCATTTTACTGAGCCCTTCACCTGTCCGAGATGCAAATATCGAGGCACCGCATATGAGATACTTTGGTGTGGGAGAAATAAATGCTCATATCTATTGAGAGACGTGTGCCAATGAGCTGGCGTGCATCAGAAACTCTGCTGGCACCGATGCTATGCCGGACACTCAAATTCCGCCATCTTGTCAGCTCCGATTGGCTCACAGTGCTGCTACTGTGATTGGTTCAAAATGAAAACATGGCGGAGTTCGACAGTGTGGCGGAATTTGACTGTGTCCAGAATTCTACCGACAAACGATAGTAATAATAGGGACAGCTCTTGAAAAAGTTTTGTGCGGACGACTGTGACTCGAAGCATCGGACAGCGGACCAAAAAAAAAGAATTTAGAGGAGGGTCTGTTCTTTTTTGCCCGCACTCATGCGAGACCCGAATTGGGCAGTTTTCTCGCACTATGCGTTACGGCGCCGGCTTTGCTTACAAAGAAGCAGCTTGATTTAACATCTAAATCGAGTTTGAACGTCAAGCAGACAGAAAGTGACGCAGCATGCTTCATCGGAATAAACGATATTCAGGCAAGCGCTCGAACCGCATTCAGCGCTTGAGACCGGAAAGCATCCAGGTCAGAGGCACTACCTAACGTCCCAGAAATGTGGTGTCTGAACTAAAATAAACCTGAACGAACACGTCAGAGGCCGCCACGAAGTCCGTCGTGTATAGTACGTTCACCGTGTCGTGCCCAAGGACGATTTCGCTGTCGCTCTCTCTCTGCTGTCTGGTCGGTGCCGAATAGCTACAGCAACGCGACCGCGTGAGCCAACCGCGGCCCGCCGTTGTCTGTCGGCGCTGCCCTGAGTGGCCGCCGTGAAAATCGAAACTTCGATCGCGCTCCGCACCGACCGCGCAGCGGGCGTCGATTGCGCCGGATCCAGGGAGCGCCTCCTCCGCCGCTCCGTGACGCCGGCCAATACGCGCCGAGCCGCTTCGTGCATTCTCAAGTAGCCGGACGTTTACCGTTCCTCGTTCGAGCCTTTTTTTCTTTTGATGAGCCCGTTCCGATCGCCGGCCCGTTTTAGGGAAAATACGCGAGTCAACCAAGGGGCGCGGGCACACTGTACAAGCGCGGTCTTGAGACAGAGATTCGCCTGAGGCCACGGGAATTCTTAATATAAGTCCTTTTCTTTATGTATTTTTAATGGCCTCGTTTCAATTTCACAGGCGTACTCGCTGCCCTCTCAGTTTTTTAAACAAACGGCACTTGGCGACTGCCGCGGTTCGAAAAACGCGCTTGAGCATACGGGCCCGTATTCACAAAACTTTGTTTACGTGTCCTTACCAACTCGTACGAAGTGGTGGCCGAATTAACGGCGCCTACGACAGACGATGCTGTAACCGACGACGCTAGAACAAAGCTAAAGCGAATACATGACAATGGGACAGATGTTGAAATCCTATGGACACCGGGGAACACCGGCATGGATGGGGAACGCGCAGCCGCTCACGCAGTTTCCGCGCAAGCGAGTGGGCTTGATTACACGTGCAGCACCTCACACCCCATTTCCTCGCCAAACCCCGGGGACCGAAATCGCTGCCTAAAGATCTGGGCCGGATGCTCTCCTAGCAGAGCACTGATGCAATACATTCGCACCAAAATAAAAGCCGACAGCAAACGGAGAATAAGAAGCTACACCAGTGCACATGTTTGACGACGAGGGCGGGCTTACTCCCAGGGAAGAACAAGGTTATGGCCAACGCTAAATACACACCATACATACTTGACAAATGGCACCAAACCAGACAAGCTACGACTGCGAACACTTATACCCGATGCACACATTGTCAGGAGTCATGCAGAGCAAATTGCAACACCTTATTTAGAGCAGTACAGCTTTTTTCACAAGGGAGATCCAACATTCAACACTTACTGCACGGAGACATTAGAACACCAGGAAATCGAATACAATTAACTCTGAAACACAGAAAGCCGTCGCGAGGCATGGCAGACAAAGTGACTTGTTTCGAGTAGTGTAGGAGGGGTCCTCCAGCTCAGGCGAGAGTGACGGAACTGAGCAGGCACCTATAGTAATACCAAAGTTTGCATAAAGCAGAAGACAAAAGACTGAGATGAAGATGCGCCTCAGCCAACCAATTCGGGAACTTCCATTCCTTTCCCACCTAATTCCCGACAGCGGCCGAGAGCCGTCCCCATCCTTAAAATAAAGGATTCATTCATTCATTCATTCATTCATTCATTCATTCATTCATTCATTCATTCATTCATTCATTCATTCATTGCGTGAATGCCGTCCGTTATTGGACATCGCCGCGGCAACTACTGACTCGTTATTAGGCTGATCGCTATCATGAGAGGCGAACGTCCAAACGCAGGCCAATTAGGAAACGCTTTTACGTAAGAAAAGATTTGTAAATGCTGACCCTGAACTGTGGGCTATAACAAATCGGTGAAGACTCAAGCCAGAGACTGTTGTGGGTCTCGCGCACGCTGTGTGCATTGTGTACCGCCGAGATAAGAAAGAAAGAAAGAAAGAAAGAAAGAAAGAAAGAAAGAAAGAAAGAAAGAAAGAAAGAAAGAAAGAAAGAAAGAAAGAAAGAAAGAAAGAAAGAAAGAAAGAAAAGCAAATTTCGCCGGAAGCTTGCTCCTCTTTCGGTATATACTCCAACACTTCGCAACGTTTCGTCGACTTCATTGCGTCAAGGTGCCTTCTGTTTCGTCACGGAAGTTGAAAGACGGCATCGGCAGCTTACCTTACACGGGCGACTAAAAGCGCGTTCATAAGCGCATCGGTAAAGAAGATCAGAAAGAAAACGCCGAGTACGGTTACACATGGCTGGCCGAGCATCGCGGGAGCTGAACACGTGTTGCACCCGCCTCGCCCGTGCTTGCCCCATCGCGATCCCTGGCAAGCTTCGACAGGAGACGGTTCAGTACAAGTCTAATTCTTTTTCATTTGTTTTTCTTTTTTCGTTTACAATAGGACCAAAAAAAAAAAAGAACCTGCTTTCACAGTTTGGATACAGACAACATTCAACGATTAGCATGCAGTCGACAAATTCGAATCACCTTGCGCGTCTGTGAAGCGCCTTGGCATCTATAACGCGTGGAACCTAGCTTCTGTGATGCACGTTCTTATTCGTGTTCGAAAAATTACCCTTACGTGCTTGTTGGTCTCCTCAATGCAAGCTACACTCCTGGCAGATTGGGTCACTACGGAGATTTTAACCATATGAAGGAAATGGGTCTTGTGTGACCCAGCGGAATCGTGTGCGTGAGCAGAAATAGTGTCACGAGGTGCCCACTGTGTCCGGAGATGGCAAGGAACCTTAGAAATCATGAGGTGAACTTCATCCGTCAATGGGTGCTCGCTAAAGACTTCTCTTATTTATTTAATGGGAAAGGTGTAATATGTGATAATTATGCTAAGGGATAGGACATTTGCGGTGAAGCAACCACAGCTAACAAAGTACGCTTACATTTCCGCGCTTGACGGATAACACGGATGGCGTCTAAGGTAAGGGAATGAGCACATATACTGTACCGCATCTAAAGGACCGCAAATTCCGAAAGAACAAGAATAAACAATCCACTAAGTGTATACAAGCACCGATGTCGTGAGTAAACCACTATTGAAATGGAATGGCTGTACTCGCCCGTTCTCTGGCTCTGATAGTACATTATGTGTTCTGTATCGATACGTCGTTTGCCTCACCTGTTAAACTGAAGCGCTGCATTGACGAAAACAAAACCTTTTGTCGTCAACAATCTGAACTTGACGCCGTGACTAAACTTTACTTTCATGTAGTCCATCGATGCAGCTGGGAATTGTGAGCTAGCTGCGTTACATTTGCACAGCTACGCAGTGCAGCCCAATTTTCTTGGAACCATGAAATCGACAGAAGAACGAAGGGACAACTTGCTATCATATTTAGTCACTCTGAACGTCCCTTTTCTCGCCATATATAATTCACCATATGTCATCAAATGACTTAGCGGGGAAGACGCCACTCTTGGATATAGGACGCGAACTGGATCAGCGTGAACGACAACGTTGCAGCTTAAAAACGGAGAGCTGAGTGCTCCGCGTTTCGCGTGTTGTGATGGACGACATCGAGCGCTTTGTTTGGCGGTGTCCGTGCTATAGGAGGGCCGATGATTGCTGTACTGAGGTTACTGAGCCTTCTGTACCGTCCTGCTTGGCAGTGGTTTGGCACATGGGCACGTGGTGGTTCACCGTGGTGTTCGCGTTAGGTTCGCCTGAAGGAGCAATCGCCGCTCAAATCTGACAGGTTAAACGCTGACGCAGAACACAACCAACCCCATCATCACCACCTAGGCTTGTTGCGCAAACCAGCAATAAAATGAATATTTTAAAAAAATTTTTACATCCCACGTCTTGACAGGTTTCGCAAGAGCTCATGCTTCAATAAACAACAAGCCTTATAGCAGAAAACGTTTATTTACAGCACGCGATATCAAAAGCTAATCGCGTTTCAGCACATCTTGGAAGAAACCATTGTCTTTCTGAATACTCTGTCGGTCAGTCTCTTAACGTACATCCAGATATAAGTCACAGATATCGCACTTTATAGGGCAATAAAAGTATGTTTGTCCTTACTGTGGGTCGCGTGGGGCTTCGTTGGGTTAGTGGTAAAGTTTCAGGCTTTTCAAATCTTCATATTCCCCCTTTGTAGTATTGCAAGAACGTTTGCCTCGTGAACTGTGTGTTACCGCAGAATTTTTCGCAACTTTTTTCGCGCTCATCTGACATCGCTTATCACGCCACCGAAGTCGTGTCAAAATTCAAGAAATGAGGCAGTAAAATCCTCGCTCTCAAGATCAGTATATAGACGCACAGACTGGAGTTTCCTCGTGGCTTAGGAAGCTGCTCACGTAAACTGAGAACGTTGCGGTTGAATAATGATTTGACCGTACTATGTACTGCGCTACCTATTGTATACTATACGTTTTCCTTTCTCGGTGTCGTGTATAGTTGGAGAAGCCTGCGGCTGTATGCCCCGTCCTATTTTTTTTTCTTTAAGAATGAAGTATTGCATACTTCAGGTACTCTATTTGCAGGAATTGCACGTCGAGGGAAAAGAAACGGAAAAGAGCAAAAATAAAGTGAAGCGAAAGGCCGCTATCACATGGACCACAATACTCGAACGCGAATTCGTGAGTATACTACACCGAAGTCGGCATTGTCAGTGAAGCGACGCGTACGCCAAGCCCTGCATATCGTCGCTGAAAGAATTGGCTAATACGATGAAACTTTTGTTGACAGGGCGGTTACTTACAGCACACGTACTTTACGTAAAGAGCGTAGACTCGCTTTTTTGTAAACACGCCTCAGAGGTGAACATATAAGGGCGGGTCCAGGCCTGTTTCCGGTAAGAAGTCCTTCACGAGCAAACTGCCCTATTCTCGTAAATTACCACTCAGCCATGGTCCAAATACCTCATGTAAATTTCAGAGCCCGTTCGACTTTCTTGTTCTGTGACGAATGCGCCCCGGTTTTTCGGTCGTCAGAGCAGGCGCTTTCACGAGTGCTTGCCCCTGCTTCTACGCGGAGACCACACGCACCGACGGGTCGCGTGACCGCGCATCAACACCACCGGAATAATTTCGCCGAATGGGCGGCCAACGGGCTTATGGATGACGTCAGAAAAGGGACCGTATTCCAAATGGGAAGCGTTAGGATAGACCTGAGGTCTCTCCTACAGGTGTCGGAGCTTGTTAGCCGTTCTTCTCTTCGTCCACGAGTTCAAACCTTAAAGTCTAAAGTGCTTTGTATTTAATCAGAGATCAAGGAGTTACAGCACATGTTACACGTTTGCGAGGCAGTACAGGGACGCAAAGTCATATTTTTTATTAATAATTGTGATGGCAAATAAACAAGAGGATCGTGTTTCACTAGCGCTCACGAAACACATTTCTTAGCGCACATTCTATAAAATCTAAAAGCGGGCCCGCATTGGCAAAATATATATTACGTTATTTTGCGAATATACGGTCCCTCGCTAATTGAGGCCTGAACAAAAGAGGAGGAATATAAGATTAAGATGACCTATACTGCGTCAGCAATAGCAAGACATGTCTCAAGGAAAAGTGGCAGGAGATCAGTCGATTTAATCAAAGGACGAGGAGATATAGTGCTTGAAAAGCTTGCGGCCCTTTATACGAAATGTCTCATGACTTCAAGTGTACCAGAGACCTGGGAGAATGCCACCATTATACTGATCCTTACGAAGGAAGACGTTAAATGAATAAAGAATTATAGGCCCTCAGCTTGCCTTCAGTATTGTATAAAATATTAACCAAGATAATTTCCAATATAATCACGGCAACACTTGAGTTCAATCAACCAAGAGAACAGGCTGGCTTCAGGAAGGGATATTCTACAATGGATCACATCCATGTCATCAATCAGGTAATTGAGAAATCTGCGGAATACAATCAACCTTTCTATGTGGCTTTCACAGAATATGAAAGGGCATTTGGTTCAGTAGAGATACCAGCAGTCATGGAGGCATTGCGTAATAAAGGAGTACAGGAAGCACGCGTGAATACCTTGGGAAATATCTACAAAGATTCCATAGCTGTATACCTTAATTATCCACAAGAAAAGTCGAAAATACCTATGAAGAAAGGGACAGAAAGGGCAAGGAGACAATTTCTCCAATTATATTCACTGCATGATTCGAAGAAGTATTCAAGCTATTAAACTGGGAAGGATTAGGAGTGAGGATAAATGGTGAATATCTCAACAACCTCCGCTTTGGGGACGACGTTGTCCATGTTTAGCAACACTGGGGATGAATTGCAACAAGTGATTTAGTACCTCAGCCGAGAAAGTGTAAGAGTAGGGTTGAATATCAATATGCAGACGACAAAGGTAATAGCCTGCAAAGGGAACAAGAATTCATGTTCTCCAGTCAGCCTCTAGAGTGTGCAGGAGTACGTTTATCTAGGTCACTTACTCACAGGGGACCCTGATCGTACGATAAGAAAATTTACAGAAGAATAAGCATGGGTTGGAGTGCAGGCAGGCATTACCAACTCCTGACTGGGAGCTTACTACTGTCGTTGAAAATAAAAGAGTACAACCATTGCATTCTACCGGTGTTAACATATGGGGCAGAAACTTGGTGGTTAACAAGGAAGCTCGAGAACAAGTTAAGGACCGTGCAAAAGAGGTGGAACGAAATATGTTCGGCGTAACGTTAAGAGCCAGGAAGGGAGCGGTGTGGATCAGGGAGCAAACGGGGATAGCAGATATTCTAGTTGCCATTAGGAGAAAAAGACGGACATGGGTAGGACTTGTTACCGTAGGGCAGATAACCAGTAGACCATTAGAGTTACAGAATGGGTGCCAAGGGTAGGGAAGCGCAGTCGAGGACGACAGTAGGATAGATGGGGTGATGAAATTAGGAAATTTGCATGCGCAAGTTGTAATCAGCTAGCGCAAGACAGTGGTAATTGGAGATCGTTGAGAGAGGCCTTGCTCCTGAGGGGACATAAAAATAAGCTGATAATGACTTGGAATCGGCAGCCGATAGTAACTTTTCAACTTGGGATAATTTCAGGAAAGGAAAAGAAATTGCTAAGGTTACGACTAATATACCATTAATTGCCTTTTGACCGATCTGGGGTCGCCTCACCTGTATTGACTATACCACAATTCAGCAAGTGGTGCCGACACGAAAAACTTTATACAGTGGGCATGAAAATAAGCTGCTGCTGCTGATGACGATATTGCATCTGCCCTAACCCAGCGTGATTTCCGTTACGCGCAATTTAACGTAGAGCTTCATATGCTAAAGTTATATCCAGAAGTCTGCTCCCAGTTGTTTTCGCTCGCTTCACCGACTTTCTGTGGCGACCGTGCGAAACCGCTCCTCCGTGCACGCACCTCGGAACTCGGTAATTTCGAAGCAAGCGAATGTAAAAGCTGTCACAACCCGCCGTATATAGTTGCTTATTGGCTATGGTGTTGGGCTGCTAAGCACGGGGTCGCGGAATCGAATCCCGGCCACGGCGGCCACATTTCGGTGGGGGCGAAAGCACCCGTGTACTTAGATTTAGGTGCACGTTAGAGATCCCCAGGTGGTCCAAATTATTCCGGAGTCCCCCACTACATCGTGCCTCATAATCAGGTCGTTGTTTTGGCACGTAAAACCCCATAATTTTTTTTTTTAAAGCTGTCATCTCAGCCGGCACAGAGCATCTGGAACATGACACTTTCTATTGATGCTGCGTGCGACCGATGTTCTGTCTCCGTCCTAAGCAAAGAAGGAACACGGAGTCCCAAACAGAGACGCAGAGCCACGGATGTAGCCATGCAAAGAGGGCCGCTGACAGCTGCAAGGGGCGGTAATGAAAAGGAGCCGGCTGGGAAACAGAGGAATGGCGGCCGACACAACGCGTCCGATAAGATTATATGCGCCGAAACCGTGCTCGCGTTCCAGCAAACGCGGCGAAGCGTACACGCCGCCCGAAATGAACTTTTACGGGAGACCCGGCCGGGCGTCGGCCGCGACGGCCCTGGCGCGTGCGCATGGTCTCGATGCGTTCGTTAGATGCAGGTCAGCGCCGCGCCGCCGAAGGCACGCCCTCGCCAGGGGCCAGGGCAGACCGGCGGCGCAACGGCTGCGCGTCGCCCACGTGCTCCTCGGCCGAGGCCCGCGTCATCGCAGCGAGGACGCCGCCACGCGCAGCCTCAGCTCGTAGTACGCACCCGATAGATAACCTCACGGCGTGCCCAGCACGCGTTCCGGCCGCCCGCGAGAGCTCGCGCGTGCTCCAGCGCGCACCTCGCGACGGTACTTTGCCGGGACCTCCCTCACTGGCCGCTGCCGTATTTGACTGCTGAGCGCTTGGTCCTGCTGGATTGTTTCGTAAATTCAAGAGCTGCGGGTCCAGCCGCGGGCTGCAACTCGCGAATGAAAAAAAAAAGAAAGAAAGATCGCGTCACGTCTGCCAGGCGTTTTCCGTACCCGCCATAGCTCGGCGTTTTGTTTTGGAAGGTGGGCCTTCGAGCGTCTGCGTCGAGCAGACGTAACTAGGTAACTAGCGCGCAACGAACCGGACGATTATTTCACTGTTTGCGAATTGGTCAGTGTGAATTATGGGGACTGCGCTGGTACAGTGCTGTGCTGTGCCGTCCACGAGGCGTCGCAACGGATTTGAAAAGGTGGGCTGTCAACGCGGACGCATCTCCGTTTGTGCCACCGATTCGTGCAGCTTGCACAGTGAGGAAGCCCCGTTACGAATAGCTCTCGGTGTCACTCAACATCAGCCGCATGTTAGCGGGCTTACTACAACTTCGAGCGGTTGCTCGGCGGTATATGAAGCCGGTCACGGGGGATGCAGTAAACATACAAAAGCCCAGTGGCGATGATGATGAGACAAAATTACAGACATCAACTGCGTTCACATGTCACGTCGGAAAGGACAGTTCGCTAAATGCGGATGAAATCAAAGCGTGCTCGAGTGCACGAGAGCTTTATTTCGCCTGAAATAAAGTCTGAAAAATATGCTTTTGCTCGTTGCTTAGTTGCTGCGAGGGGAAGCACTTATATAGTCGTTATAATGGTTGTCTGAGCGCGGACGCTACGAAGAAACAGGATTGATCGGTTTATAAATTTATTTTCATGCCCCAGAGCAACACTGGGACTATGAGCGACGCCGTATTGGAGGGCTCTGGATTAATTTTGACTACAAGAGGTCATTTAATGTGCTCCTAAATGTGATCGCACTAACGTTTTAGCATCCCCCCTCACACACACGCACCCAATGCAGACACGCATAACAGTAGTAGGGGGCTCTACACTAGTGTTACACATTATGCGTTCATATCAGCCTGCCTGGGCTAACTGCAGCAAAATTTTGTTTTTTGGTGCACCTTCGCTGACTGAAATTATTACTCTGTTCCTAAATTAGCCGTTTAGTGACCCAAGCGTCAATGCGAAATTTTCTTGGGTGAATGAATGAATGAATGAACTTTATTTCCCTTTTAAAAGAGGGGAGGGGCCGGGGGTAGAGAAGGGGGTCTATGTACTCCAGTCCCAGCAGGCGTCCGTCACCACAATATGTGGCTATAGACGTCCGTCTACCAGTCATGGTTGGCCTCTGCTACCTCCTAACGGTGTAGTTTAAGAAATTATACAATGTGTCCACACGAGAGAAAAAGACGTTACCTCTATTTGTAGGCATAACGCCTCGTACCCTGCATTTATGACACTAATGAAAAACGTTTTCTGGATTTTTTTTTTACTTCTTCACATCACATACCGCAGATTAAAGATTATCGCAACAGTAAGCTTAGCCTCCGTTATCATCGTCGCTACCACTACATATATATATATATATATATATATATATATATATATATATATATATATATATATATATATATATATATATATATATATATATATATAATTAGCTGAGCATGCTCGACGTTAAAACAGTACAGCTTGAAAAGAAATAAAGCAGTGGTTCCTTCGTAGTAACCATCCATACAGTAATGCCCAGGCATATCCCCGGCCATCATATTTTAAGCTAAATAACAACACGTTCGTATGCGCCATATCTACGCGGGTTTGTTGCAGCGATACTGTTTTTGTAGCACGCATTTTCGGACATCGCATACTCGCGCAAAACTCGACCGCACAACAGACAGAGCGAACGTCTCCTCGGACGTATAGGTCGAGTATAGCGAGCAGTGTCGACTGCATCGTGCCATTTTGACGAGCCATTGTGAGGTCGAGAGAGCAGGAATATTTTGGCCGTTGGACAAATAGGAATTTCGCGTTAAAGGTATGTGAGCTCTGCTGCTGTCCTCGTCCCCCCCTCCCCTGATCTCTCCCTTTTTCGCGCGACCGGAGTTTAACGATGGCCTGGAGGCAGGGCAGGGCGATTGTCGAGAAACAATGCACTCTCGCGAGAGAGTGAACGGGAAGCGGCCGGTCCAGTCTCGACGAAGCGCGCACGCTGAGGCGGCAGTGCAGCGCGCAACAATCGCACGCGCGCGCTCAGCGATTCTTTCTGCGCAGCAGCGCTGCTCCATCGGCCGCCAGTGCTAGTACGGTCGATCCCTTCCGCCTTCGCCTCGACGTGACGCCACGGCGCGTCACGGTGCCTGGAAGTCACGCGAAAAGGGCACCGGGAAGAGCTGCCGCCAAAGACACCAGCGCGCACATCAGCTGACTCCAACTGGGTTCGAGGGTGGTGGCGCCGCGCTTCCGGTCGCCATCTTGGATTCGGGCTGTTAGCTTGGACACGCTCCTCTGAACCGTGGAGGACGGCGTGCACGGGTCGGTCGTTCAACGCGCTTGGGGCCCCGGAACAAAGGGCTGGCGCCGGCCTGCGCGACGCCGACTCGCAGGCAGCGAAACGCCGGGCCTCCGGCAGAGCGCGCCGCCGCGCTCGAACCATCGGCGTCCAGAGGACGACGACGACCGGGGCGGATTCAAAGGACGCGACGCGCGCGATTTCGTTGACCACGACGTGTCACCGCAGCACGGCGCATCGCCAACGCGACTTGTGCGCGCTTCACGCAAGAACCCCGCATAGTACGTGTCGGCATCCTCGTGATTAGCGCTCACAAATATTTCCCACGAACTGACCCATCGAACGCGTATGGTTACAAAAATTGTGCCCCAAACGTTTTCTTTCTGTCTAGACGAGAACGCAGGAGGAACTTTAGGGCCAGTTTGCACATTGAGTTGGATCGGCTTCGATTGGAAGACCGTGTCGCACAAGTCAGAAACCTTACGAGGCTTCCGCGAGCCGAAGCTGAATACGCGTTGTTGTGGAAGTGGCCCTGCTCTAAGTCGCTTCCTAATACCACGTAACCGCTTCGCGCGCGAGACCCGAGGATGACCCATGGAAGCGCCTCTCTGGAAGGCGACGGTGCTTTCGGGAACCCTTTGTGGGCGCACCGACGAGGCTGGCCGGCCTGCTCTTGCAGGCGAGCGAGGGGCGTCGGTTGGCGCTGCGAGAGGGGGGGCCGGCGCCCCTCCGAGCGGCCGAGCACGCCCACGGCCGGCGTGCGGAGGAGACCCGGCGAGAGGAGCGAGATGGCCGCTCGGCTCCGGAGGCGCGACTGCGGAAGCAGGCGCGGCCGCGTCAATGAACCCGGGCACGCTGCTGCTGCGTCGCTGGGGCGTGATGGGGCACTGCGCTGAGAGTGGGAGGGAGGAAAGCTCGTGTAGCGTTGCTAACTTCTTTGCCACCTCCCCCCTCTGCACACGGGGCGACGACGCGCGCAAGGTACCATGCACCACCGCCGCGGCGGAAAGAGCACCGGTGCACCCGCTCGCGGGCACCGGGATCACCACACGACGAGGTACCGCTTGGCGCTTGCGAAACACTGCTCGAGTTAATTAACGGAGACCGCAGATATCTCTCTCGGGCGCTCGGTTGCCTAAGAAAAGAATATTCAAGAGAAAGCGACCACTCTGTGCGTACGCATGTGCTGAAGTGAACGCCGAGGAGAGCTCTGGCAAAGCCACAAGCATCCATTATTGAAATACACGCCTCAGAAGAACTTAGCGCTGGAAATTTGCCACGGGAGAAAGAGAGAAGAAATGCTCCGTGGAATAGCCACTAACGACCGTCGGTCGATACTCTAGCGAAGCAGTTGCTTGCCAACGAAGCGGGGTGTACAAAAGCACGTCGCGCCTCCGCGTTTAACAAACCGAAATTTGGCTAATCGCTTGTAGAGTTTCGACTAACCTGACGAACTGAACTAGTCTAAGCAAGCATATACCTAGCGCACGTCGCACTGTTTGAGGATATGACAGATGGAAGGAAAACAAAGCGCCGCTGCAGGTAAGAAATGCCGGATCAAGAACGAAAAGAAAGCTATGCCGGCAGCTGCCAAACGTCCAGCTCGCACTGCAGTGTAAGACTTATGCGGCGCCTGCGGAGAAAACCAAGCAGCGGTTGCCGAACGGCTCTTGCGCTCTGCTCGACGGCGTAGCGCCTAAACGCGGCTCACGCGCAAGCGCACGCCTTTGTCCCAGGCCTGCACTGCGAACAGCGCTCAAACACAAGCTGTTCAACGATACCACAAATGTCGTTGATGTGCACGAACAGTGTTATTACCAGGCGAACCGTGCAGAGCACGTAAAAGTCCCGCGTGACGCTGTGGACTTGCAGCGACGTGTGTGTCATTCTGTCGCGCCGACCGGGCCTTCCTTCTTCGCAGTCGCTAAAGATTTTCTGTTTGCAGCGGTATGCATTGAGTGTTATTACGTCACCGCGTTTGTTTCGCGCGTCCATTGTTTGTTCTCAGCGCCACCTTCTTTTGGTCCTTTATGGACAAGACTCGGCCGAGAAGAGCTTTTTTGGTGTTTATGTATAACGGGTAGCGCCAGCGCGCCAGGAAGGCATTTCGCGGGGCCGTATCGAGTGACGTGCATGGGGAGCCGCAGGAACAAGTGTCAGACGTCCCTGTTCCGTAGCCACACGAGGGTCAGACGTAGCTACCGACGTCCCTCGATATCTCCCTGAAAAGCCTGGCCTGACAGTGTAGCAGTTTGTGGTGCTCCTATATGCTGCTGTGCCAACCCACAGGATGAATCGCGACCACCGTGCCATTTCACGTGCGCGGCAAGAGCACCATATGCGTCAGCCCAGCCAGTCTTCGCTTTAGCAACCATCTCAACGGACTCCAACGTCAGCTACCCAGCAGGACGTGGCGGTAGATGTTCATTACCCATTGCTGTGCCTTGACGCTCAGTATACGACAGCTATAATTGGATTGCTATGACAAAGAAATGGCGTCACACTACCATGGCAATGACGACTGTCTGTTCTAACCGCAAGAGGAAGGGCTTTAGGAGAGGTAGCTAGACAATATGGGGGAATGCTTAAACGTCAACAACGTGAGAACAGAGAGGTTGACAGAGTGTGCCAAAGAAGTTCTTCAAAAAGCGACCCCATGTAAAAATGGGACACAACTGGCAGAATAGCATCGCGAGGTCACAGCGTGATTTTTCCTAATATACTGAAAAATGTGGCTCCTTATCTAAAACGTATCTAAAATCGGAAAGGTTTGTTCGTCAAATCTATTCTATTGCATCCAAGACCTTAGTCAACTAAAATACATATACGTACATATAGCGCCATAACGTACATGTTCAGTAATCCCACATAGAATGCTTATTTATGGGGTCCCTACAATTCCCATATTATGTTCGGAATCATAGGATGTGCAGGTTATGGCGATTATAGAGTTTCGTAATTAAAACGTCTACAGTTGTGTCAAGAAAAGCAAATAAATCTGGGCCCATATTCACGAGAAAGCTCTCACGTTGTAGAATTGCTCACAAGAGCAAATTCTAGCCTATCCTTATATATGCTGGACGTATTAGTAGCGAGGGCCACCGTCAAATGGCAAAAAATAAACTGAGAACAAAAAGCTTTGTGAATTGGACCCCTGAACTGTATGGCTGTTACGGCGCACCGCGTCGAATCGGGAAGTGCATTGCGTACATGTCGAGGGTGCTTCGATCCCGTGTGCTTCAATATGGCGGCGCCGCTGAGGTTGTCTCCACCCTGAACGGCGGCGCTGGCATCGAGGCACCCTATACATGTCGCGATCGCAGCGCCGCCGCGCGCCCATGGCGGCCCGCTGCGAGGAAATTTGTCTTTTTTTGTTGTGCGAAGCAGGCAGCGTCATGATGCGCGCAACAGTATAGCGCATAGCGTTTGCCACTGCGTCCCTGTAACGCGACGCGCCGATAGTTACAAGTGGCGAATCAAGTTTCACGCAATAGCAGCTAAGTCTTGCGTCACGTGCCCGAAACAAGTTTGCACAGCAGCCGGCCATTGGCGACGAGCAGCACACGCCCTCTCTCAAACCGTCCTCCGTGCAATGCGATGCTCTCGCAAGCGTTTTGCGCGAATTCGATCTACCCGGGAGATCCACTGTAGGGAGAATTGGAAACTGCATGACAGTGGCCACCTATATAGGGGTGTGCGAATAGTAATTTCCGACACCGAACCGAATGCGGATCGAACAGTGCCGAAAGCGAATCGAATATCGCATATCGAATGTTTTTTCGAACACTTTTCGAATAAGCAGCAGCCTTTCAACCATTGATATAACACAATGCCCAAATACCCCAGTATTCGCTACATTAGCAAGTTTCTATCATTACACTGCGCATTACGGAGTTCACTTGGCCAAAAGATTGAACGGAGCATTAAAAACAAGTTCAAACGACCTGAATTCACACACAAAATTTTTTAGGCTATAGAACTGTTCGTAAGAAAAACTGCAAGCCAATCGCGATGTCGGACATATTTTAGCGAGCAGCAGCCAACAAACTGTTTTTAGACCACAGTGACTTCTTTAGCAGTTCTTTCTAATTTCACCTGCTTCAAGAATTTGTTAGTATCATTATAAAGTTACTCGAAGCAAGCAGCTCTCTTGCATCATTTCACCATCAGAAGGAACGTACGTACGAAGGAACGTAAATGCGATACATTTTCCCAAGCAGAATTAACTTTTCGTATAATCCGACGCAGCGTTCGTGAAATCGTAAAACAGGCCCAAATTCGTAAAAAAATAAGTAAACAAAAAAGGAAGACTTGGCAGGTATGGTTATATCTCCACTGTGGCAGGGTGAAACTTGCTTCTTTTTTTTTTTTCGTCAGTTTCATGATTGATCGTGCTCAGCTGGCGATGTTAAGTGTTCGCATTCCCAAACAGTGACTGTTCGCTTCGAGGACCCAAATCAAATAGGACAAGGTTCCATTCGTTATTCGAAAGGTCCAAATATTCGCACACCCCTGAAGTTATTGACCTTGATGACATAATGTGGCACTCACTTTCGGGAACGCCGCCTCTGCGTCGACAATGCAATATATGTATATATATATATATATATATATATATATATATATATATATATATATATATATATATATATATATATATATATATATATATATATATAGGATGCAGTGTTTGGGCCGCGTGTGCCCGATCTGATCACACGCGGATGTTGCTTTTGAGGTAGTTGTGAGTTTTACTCTTGCACAACGATTAAGGTGACCAGTACCGCCGCTACGGAATAAGTAGGGCACCGGAGCAGTGTACGTTACACATATAGGATGCCGCGTTTGCGCCAGGCGCACTCGGTTTGACCACGCGGAGACGGTTATATATTGATAACTTTGTCTTGCATAACCATTATGTGGGTAAATGCAAAATTGCCTCTCTCGTGAGGGGCGCAAAAACTGTGTGCGGTGCCTTTATAGCCTTGTTTAATTACATTGAGGCGCCCAGAACCGTTGTTGGAGCAGCGCCGTCCGACCAACTTGTGGTTATTGTGCAAGTCGGACGATATTTGTATTTGCCGTGTGAAATACTCGAGTGTCATCTGCGCAACTAAGATCCAAGTGATTGGACTGCGGCGGTATAGTGAGAGTCGCAGCAAGCACATATATGACACGCAGTTTACGATCTAGGAGGCTTGGATTGGATGTTGTGAACGCATCGCAGACTGCAGCACGAGTCACGTTTTCGAATTTTTAACGCTATTTGTGACTCCAAAGTTGTCAGTGTGCTTCACGTGCAAAAGAAGGCTCGCATATTTCTGAAGGCTATATGGTCTATACTCGCCGGTCTACGCAACGAGCTGATAAATGCAGCACATTACAAAGGTGCGCTAAAGCCGTTGTCTCCTTTATCTTGTTATTCTTTTTAACAGCCACTATGGATATCACGTAAGTCACGCTCATGAGCCGAAACAGCCATCCACATATTTGCCACCGCTTGAAGCCAGAGAGGTGAAAGGTTATGTCACAGTAATGCTACTGTTAATGAAGTGCCTTAGCCTAGTTTCGGTAATCCTTACCAACCTCCGTAAGCTAACTTTAGTTAGTCGCCTGATGCGTAGTAACGCTAACTGACACGATTCACGGCGGTCACTGCATGTCGTCTGCTAGGCAGCGTTGGCGTTTAATCATTGCGCGAAATATTCCTGGTGAAAGAGCTTGTTCAAATGGCATACGGTGCAGGTTTAGTTACCTGCTTATCCAACTTTATCGTTCCATCTTGTCTTCCGAGTATTTGTGAAACACCGGCTTTGACGAAATGCCGTCCTACATCGCAGCACGTCGCACCTCATCCTTTCCCATATAGCCTCACTAGGGCCCCGGATGCACATGTGTAGCCACTTCGGGTTGGGGCGGTCCTGACACCATCCGTCACCTGCTTTGGATGTGGCCTGACGCGTGCCACTAGGCCCAAGATTCTGAGGCCGGATTGAACCGGAGAGCTGCAACAGTTGGTTGACAGGCAGGGTTCCGGGTATACAGTGTAACAGTTCCTGCGCATTTCCAAAGCTTTTCTTTGATTTCTTTCTTATTATGAGACAGCTTGCTTGCTTCTTGAAGCCCCGTTGACTAAAAAATAAAGTAAAGAAATGAAAACACACACACAGATATATATATATATCAGCACCTAAGCTGGGAATATGCGTTTAACTAGTCTAAAGTGTTACGCATCATTTCGTTTCATATTAGCAGCATTCGGATGATCTATCAGAAAAGGGAATAACCGCAACGTACACTACAGCCTTTTTGCTATACATATAATCCAGTTGCTTGATGAGTGTCAACCTGCTGGTTTGCACGTACGCGTAACCCATACTTCTCCATGCAAGGCGCGTAAACATCACGAAGATTAATGCTACTAACAATAATTAAAGAAAGAACGCAATGGAAACCGAAGAGTTAAGCCCCGGATAACGAAGACTCGGAAGCCTGTCTCCCTGTGTCTTTTGTACGAACACCCGCGTAACTAGTTCGCCTGCCGGTGAGCGGCTGGCACGCTCGCGCGTCACGGCACACGTATAGTATAAGAGAATAAAGAAATGTTAAAAAAGAAAATTAAGGGGGTGGTAGGGAATGGAGCAGCACGCAGGCCGCGGCGGGCGCGTTTCGTCACTGCGCGCGTATACACGCGTACACACATCGCAACCCAATTTCACACTCCCCCATCATGCACTTCCGGCGGAGAAACGCCGCCGCCGGGTACCTGGCCCGCGGACTGCGTAGCGCGCAGTCGTGACACGGGCTGTCCATTTCGCCTTTGCACGCGCACGGAGCCCGCTCGCATGCGACGCTCGCCGCACCGCTCGGCCGACTTTCGGCGCGACCGACAGGCTCGGCGCAGTGCCGTGCTTCCGGCACGGGTCGTCATTGCGACTCGCATTGCTCCACTGGCCGGGACGAGGTCCGGCTCTGTGCGTGAGCGCGCTACTGCAGAAGCAGAGCCCGTCTCTCGCCGATCCGGCACTGCACCATTTGGAGCGGGTGCAGTGCGACCGATCTCACCCCGTCCGCTGTCATCCCGTGGGACGCGAGTGACACACACGCCGCTGGACGAGATGGTGCTCCGGCGGAGTGTGTGCGCGTGTAGCGCACGGCCGTCGCTTATTCTGCGCGTGAATATTAATCGCGCGTGACCAACGGCAGACGACGCGAGGGCGGACGACTCAATCTTGCACATCGTTTTCGGCGTACGCCGCGCTTACACCGCTATGGAGTCGCGCGACCGCGGTGCGACATGCTTGCTCGGATCGACGGACTACCGTCCTGTGCCTCGCGATTCAGCTTCTTCTTCTGCTTCTTTTTTTTTTTTCGCTTCGCATCAGCTTCTTCTTTTTTCGCGTCTCTCGACAGCATTTCTGGCGCGGTGGCGAACGCGCGTGTACCTGTGGCTGTTACCAATTGGCACAAGCATGCGTCGAAGATCGCGCGATTTCCACTCGTACGCATATATATCCCTGCACGTCAAAAAGGTTTTTTTTTTTGTTCTTTCTCGTCTCTCAGCGTATGCAGGGCTGCTTGGGTGTATACTTGGGTGGTAGCCGTCGCGGCAGCTTAGCGGCTAAGCTGAGCACGAGGTCGCGGGTTCGACTATGACTATGCCGATGGGAGCGAAATGCAGAAGCGCTCATGCACTTCGATGCAGGTGCACGTTAAAGAACCCCGGAGGGGGGGGGGGTGATTAATTCGCCGTTGCCCACTACAGCGTGCCTCATAATCAGAGCATGGTTTTGGCATGCAGAACTCCACAGTTTATTTATTATTTAGTTAGGCGGCTAATGTCGCACTGGACTATGCGTTCAGATATCGACATTCCGTCGATCACTTAAAATTGTTGAGGCGTGCTCACTTAATTCAAAATGTTCCTTCTGAATCATGCTGTGCTGAACTCCAACGAACAATTCTTTCTTTTAAAAATGAACTAGTTTTATGTACCGCACTTCCACGGAGCCCTTGTTTATTCTTAAAGAAAGTCACACTCATAAAGGTTGATTTTGGGGACATCAACGCGAGAATGTTCGTAAACTCTTTAGCATTATGTTGCATAGCATATAGTGTGAGACTCGGTGTGGAGTAAGCATGATGTTTTATATGCTGTGCACAGTGCCTAGTATTCTGGAAATTGTCTCGGTATCACATGCTGTGCTGCTAAATGCTTCATAGGCTCGTATTGCTCACTATTTTTACAGACACCAACGTATATTAACTATGCGACGAATATTTATTTCATTTAGTTCATTTACGACAAGGTCTTCAATCGGCGCGTCTATGTTTGAGCGTTTATAAGCTTTATTTAGCTGGGCTATATGAGCGTGTTGCTTGAGTAACGGTACGGAAAGGAGGAGGAGGAAAAGAAGGAAGGAAAGGTAGGGAGGTCAATCAGACGCACGTCCGGTTTGCTGCCCTGTGCAGGGGAAGGATCTTAAGGGAAGAAAAAAAAAACGAGAGGGAAGAAGGCACTATCAGTGTGAATACGTGTGGTTGTCCATAACTTCACGCCTATAATCGGTCACTGAGGCCATATCAGGCAAGGAAAAATTTACAATTTCGGATCGTACGATAAATCAGTTTTTTTTTCTATTGTGCACTTTTCTTTAAGTTAGTATTATTACATCTGTATTTGTTTGTTTTTGTTTTTCTAAAAAAATATCATTTGAGGCAGATAGCACAATCTAACCACTTCAACAATATACAGCTAGATTACTTGATCGGGCGTACATTACATGGAGGGAGAAGCGGGGGGGGGGGGGGAGGACGGCGAGAGTTTGTGAGAATTTAGCCAATTAATAAATATTGCTCATTAGCTTTGATTAATTAGTTGAGGGCACACGTCGCAACTGTGTATTTGAAGTCAGTGCTAAGGCCACGCCCGTTTGGCAAAAGAAGAAAACCTGAATAATGCACAATTTTCCAAGGTGTGCCACAAAATAAATTGGTGCTGCACAAAATATTCCTCCAGAAACGTTTTGCTTACGCAGTGCAGGATACGTGGAACGCCAATGCATTTCGTGGAACATTTCTTTGACGGCTGTCTCACAATTGGAACTATACATTAGTTCTGGACTCCTAGCAAACCAACGCGCTTTGAGCATCTGACCGGTATTAATCGTGCTGCTGCACCACGTACCCCAAATTGATTACCATAATTAGCTCCTTGAACATTGCGTCTTGTCATGCAGATATAATTTGTCCTCCCATTAAATGATCTAGTCGAAAATGCGGAATTGCGGTATCTGCCACACGCGACTTTCTTTAGAATCTCTATAGCTCAAAGGCAGAGACAGAGCAAGAGCAAGACGTAGTATGCCCTGTAGATCAGGGAAACAGATGAGGCCGAGCACGTTCACATTTCAGCCTTCATATGGCACAAACGTGCGTCCTTCCATTTTATGGCTGAAGGTAACATATATCGGGCGCTTTCAAAGTGAAATCAATGAGGAGCACAGCGATCGACTGCACACCAGCGATTATGTATCTCTTAACATGAAGATCGGAAGATGGGGACAGGAAGACCAGTTCATTAAACGAACAACAACAATGAAGCAGTAGAGACTGGCGCACAGTCAGCAGCATTGTGCCTCACAATAAAATATATAATTATAAACGTCACCATACCGTTAACCATTTTGAACGATGCCAGTATTGCCTTAATAGAGTATTTTCCCCTGAACGCATTAACTCGCATTCTTCTCGTTCGTAGGAATTCACACCGCATTGCACTGTCACTTCACGAGCTCCTGCTTTTAAGTCAATAGTGATTTATTTTTCGTGACTCTACGTTAGGAGAGGGGCAGGGGGGGGGGGGGGAGGCTAGCAGAAAGGAGACCTTGATTCGCGTTGGTTAACGAAACACTTCTCGTCGACTTCAATTCCGAATCGGGGGCTCAGCCTGAGACTAAACAACGGCGGCGACTAACCAGGTTCCAAGGCCGAAAGTGAGCGTTTCGAAAGCGCGCGGTCACCGTCGTGTAATTGTCTGCGTGCCCATACCACCGTAACGGTCAACACACGTTGTGAACGTTCGTTCCAATCGAACGACTCTTGTGCTCCAGACGCCATGACGTAACTGCGCAGCCGTGTAGTTTCTTGGCGAGCTGACGAACGGGTCGGTGTAGTGGCCCCTCTCCGACAACTATCTCGATACAGGGGCGCGTAGCGAAGGCCAGCGAAGAGGACGCCGTTGCGTTTCCCCTAATCCGAGTCGAAAATTCTGCGGCGATCGCTATTGAGTCGTAGGGTGTGCGAATTGCGCACAGCGGTCAACGAAAGGAACCGAAGCCAGGCAGTAGTGAAATACATAATACGTATTCAGTATAGATTTTCAGAGTAGTGCCAACGCCAGGGGGTATTATCAACGTCTACAAAATGCATTGAGGCTCCAGTTAATATTTTGTCAAACGCTTTCCCTTCCGCACTACGTGGGACAGAACTAAACAGAACGTGCCAACGTTATCCTGCAGACATTTTTTGTCGACCTATAGCCTAAAACTGGGGCTATAGTCCATGTATTTCGGCTCATACACTCGTAAATATGCCTTCACTATAGCCTGGATTTGATTCCGCACTTCCAGCAAGCGCTCTGCAGTGCATAACTAAACAGTGAAGTAGCGGAACTTTGTTAATTAGCTAATTAAACAATGCGATTTGATAATGGCTCATTGTCTTTCATGTATCTTGTCAGCAAGCACTGGGTCCTTTTCCCTGCATGCTCATATAACAATCCTGTTTGAGTTACAAAATCTAAATGCTAGAAAACGACGTAAACTTAGACAACCAAATAATTAGACACACATAAACACATAATCGAAGTAAGTGTTCTGTAAGTAAGCAACTCCTCTTACATATACGCTTTATGTCGCAGCTTATGTGTTTGAGTGCGATAATAAACTTCTTATGCTCCTATGGCTGTGTACAGTACTACATGATAGTTTAACTGTTACAGAAAAAAAAAACGAAATAAAACTATTGTGTTTTACGTCCGAAAGCCACAATGCGGCAGTGAGAAACGACGTTGTTTAGGGCTCTGGATTCTTTCTGATACCACTGGACGTTATTTAACGTGTATCCCAAGATCTTTGCATGAGCGTATTTCCATTCACCGCCCCCCCCCCCCTTCTTGGAATCAAACCAACGGCTTCGCACCAGAGAGAGAGAGATAGAGAGAGAGAGAGAGAGGTGAAACTCCACTTATATCGTGACTCACGCGTTCATCCCATCGACGAAATATGGCTGCATGCCCACATCACTCATGCTTGCATGGAATGTAAACTATCAAGCAAAAGAGCCGCCATGCTTTACTGCAGAAGGTGCTTCCTCATTAAGTTCCGAGTTGAGAGCATTGAACCCGATTTGCTGGCCACAACGGAACCAGCGGAGCGTGGTATACAGTACATCTTGTTTTTGTTCTCCTGGGTGGCTGTGGCGCTTACCCACAGTGGGGGATTGGCCGTGAATTGGGTGGGGAATTTAGGTGTGAACAATGAGGGAGTGAACAATTTGAACGTTGGAGCATAAAAAGTAATTTTTTCGTGTATGGGAAAACAGCAATCAGAAAAAAAGTACGCCATAGAAAATCTAATAAATAAATAAATAAATAAATAAATAAATAAATAAATAAATAAATAAATAAATAAATAAATAAATAAATAAAAGTTAGGTGGGGAGGGGAAATGATCAGTCTAACATGGTAATCGATTGGTTTCAATTAGGTAATTTTGGTTTTCCAAGCAAACATTTCTGCGACTGAACGAAATGGATGCTGCAAACGATAGGATTACAGGCACTGATAAATTCAGGCCAATATTGCGAAGCGGGATTTCCAGTAGTCGTTTTCTTATGGCAGAAAAACGCCTGCAAGACAACAAGGAATTTTCCATTGTCTCCGCTTCGCCACAGAATGAGCATAATGGTGAGATGACCAGACCAAACACGTGTAGATAGAAGTTCAACGTAGGTATACGAATTTACACTGCGAGCTGGATGAGTTGGAGACTGAACGTATTCCTATAGGGGTGGGCAGCGGAGCCTCGTGATGGACACTTCAATTTTTCGTGCTTGGCGAAAATTTCTGTGCGGAGAGTATGGAAGATGTCGGTAATACACAGAGTTGGTAATTGCGGAGCCTTGCACTGCCTGCATAATGACACTCCTGCGAAATATAGCAGCAGTGACTTGAGCAGTCAAAGGACAGGACAACAAGGGAGAATCGAGCCACTTATCGATGCCTTGGCTACAGAATCTAGAGTTTCATTTATAATTAGTCCTTTATTACCAGGCACCCAAATTAAACGCGCGCGTCTCAAGTACCCAGGTACCAATGAATGAAACGTCCTCATTACCCGAGAACCACGAGAATCACGCCTGTAATCACGCAGTAAGGGATGAGCACATTGATAATGAATCAGTGGTTATCACGGCTGACGTAATTGCTGGTCCTAATTTGCATAATACCAGCACCACTGCAATGAATTCGGCTGAAAATATCGGTATAAAATGTGGCAGCCGCAGAGAAAATGTCAAATTAAGAATCGGGGAAAATATTCCTACACCTGACGTTTCTTCACATTGCGAAGCGTCTGTGGCAATTACGATGTTTGTTTGAAGGTTTTGCAGATGATCTTGTAATATAACGTCTAGAATACGATGTGGAAGTAATTTTACATTATTAGGAAAAATGTCATCGAATTGAATATCCGTGTTAACAGCTCTGTCGGGAATCGGAAGTACATCGCATAGGCGCACGTCCAAAGAATCAAGTAATTTTTGCACGAATGTAATTTGCGGAGTATGTAATCGCGACCAGATGACACCATAAAACAGCGCAGGCTGTGAAATAAACATTGTTTGGGAATGTCGCAGCGGTGATTCATAAATTCTCAAGAACGACTGCACTGTCAAAAGCCGGAACCTGCACGAAATAGGAGGAACACGGGATTCTAGATAAAGAACAGAATTTCATGATACAACAACAACACACATATGTTTATCGTGCCGCTTCTTCTTCTTCTTCTTAGTATTTTTTTTGCTATTTCTTTCATAAAAATGATTGTTTCCTTGTGATAACGAGCTGCGTAAAGATTCTCTTGACCTCAAATCATCCTTTCATTCATACAAAAACTCAAACTGTAGAGAAGCTGGCAAGGTAACCTCTGCCAACATTTCCAATACCATAATAAATAAAGCAATCATTCAATAATAAAAATATATATTATATATATCTGATAACATTTTCCGCGACCTGCAGTGCTACTTCTATGCTTTCGCGGACATTGTAAGTCCTGAAATTGAAGCTAATGGAAACAACGGGTAGAAAGTAGTGCGTTTCGGTAATTGGACACAGAGTGAAAATGGCACCCAAAGCGTTGCAAACATGCCGGCTCAAAGTCGAACGCTGTTCTAATCTAGTCCAATCTATCTTACTGTTATTCGTTATTATGATTTGGTAGTAAGTGCTCTTGTTTTTATGGAAACCGCGCAAGAGAGAACGATGAAAGCAGGCCAGCAATTTCTCCTTACAGGGACGGCCATGCTCACTCCGCTTGGAGAGTAGGAAGGAAAGAAGTGAAAGAGGAGGGCGCAGCACATTGCATTGCTTCACAAGCAAATTTGTAAAAAAAAAAATGAATGATTGAAACGCATTTCCGCGCAAGTGCTTTTACGCGTGTACACGTGCTCGCGGACAGCATGCAGTTCACATCCGTTAGTGGTGGCAGTAGGCTTAGCTCGAAGTGCACGTGTTACTCCAGCGAACACCTCTTCTCATTTCAGCAAATGTAATCACCACGCCAATAATGGCTGTATATTGTAGTAATGGATACTTGCTGCATCTAGTCTACACTGTGGAGTGTACAAAAGCAAGCCGTAACGGCGGTAGCTCTACTGGGCCGACAGAACGTTCTTCTTCCTATGGCGCTACTACCGCCACGTGGTCTTTGTTATCCACGCACAAAGTATACACACCTCGCGCTCAAAGAACAAAGAAATTTCGACATACAAAAGAGGTGGACAGCTGCTCCTATAAAGCAGGAGACCATGCCATTGTTCGCTTCAGAACTCTGTTTTAACTCTTAAAATCAGTGGAACCGCAGATTTGACTTCAAACACTGCGGAATATGTGAGATGCTTTCTCTCTGCCTTATAACCAAGCAATGTAATCCTCACAACGTTTCATGACGTCCTCACCGATTTCCGCTATGGACACCTGCTCTACCGCTAAGGGAACTGAACCCTTGTTTGTTCAGCGGCGTGCTGTGAAGTCTCGGTTAGTATAGATAATCTATACACACAAACGCATTCGTCTAACAAGCAAACGGATAAGATCGAAATTACGTGTTGTGCCAGATTGGACCACATTGCATCCAATGTTGATTTATCACAAGAAAACAAGAGAGCACGTGGAACTATCCCACTGTAAAGCGTGAACCCGCTAGCAAACAAAAACAGAATCCCGTTGGAGATCACTCTTCGTGTTACGTCACAGGTTAGTGTAAGTCGTGCTGCCGCTTCAGCATGTACAGTAGTTATCAACACTAACGGAAGGCAGCACCCATTCCGACTTTGCGACTGTCTTTTGACAAGCGATACGCACACAACACGTGGAAAACTTCACGCATGTTTTTCAACGAAAACTGAAAGTGGATTATATATCTGCTTACTCAACATATTGAATATTTGCATATTTTTAAACCTCGTTCGTAAAGTCAGATTTCCGTTACACGCATAACATGAATGAAGCTTGCTTTACGCCAAACGAACCGCTGACCACGCACGGACTTTCGCCGATGTTGTGAAAAATACCTTTTAAAGCGTGTATCGTAGCCATTCCTCTCTTCTTGCTTCCAGAAGAAAGTTCAGTCGAGATTTCGCGCTTGGAAATGCATCGCAGTGCTGTAACCCTTTTACGATCTCCAATTTTGCATCAATATTTGGGAGTCCACAAATACTTTTTGTTGGTAGCACTGGCTAGCTGCTCGAGCAACAGCGAAGGTGGGCTTCTAAATGATGTTTGTGTACAATTTTGCAAAGTTGGTCTGCATGCACAGTCGATACTCTGCCTTTTGGTCAGGGTCGTATCATAATATAAGAAGCGATTAAGGTGTACGATTCTCCTGTCAAAAGCTCCTCTTCAATATAAGCTCTGCAGGATTGCTCACATACAGTTTAATTGCTTCATGCAGAATCTACTTATATTGATGACGGATCGTTCAACCATGTTATAAGGATTATAGTAGTATATTCCCCCCTCAAAACAAATTCTATTCCCACTGCGACATGCAAACTTTATAGTTGTCCGACAGTTTGGCGGCAAAACGTAAGGATGTCATGCTGTCGTTGTGTTAATATCTTGATTTTAGCATGAACTGCAGTTCTTCGCGGAGCTCAAGACCAGCATATGCCAGAGTCACGTGACGTTGGTCATACTCGGAAGCAGCATCCAGCTGCATACCGGCAGGACGTGAGCACTTTCCGAGCGAACGGATGGAAACGATCGGCGATCTACACGATCAATGGATGTAAAGACATCTTCCCGAAAGGATGCAGAAGCAGTATAACAGTAAAGAATTATTGCTATTGTTACGAATCGGGTGCTAGCCTGTTCGATTCACATACTTCGTACAGCTATTATTCAATACCCTAATTACCCTATGTGAGATTCCTGCCCGCTGAGGTCAGCAAGGACTGCGCCTCGAGATCTACTCGTGCTCGTTCGCCCGATCGTTGAGCCCGCAGCGAGATGTGTGGTTTAGCTGAACAAGCTCCTGCTCGAACTCAAGCGAAAGTGCCAAAGAACAATTAAACAAGCAACGCGAGATAAAAGCGCCAGAGGGGGGGGGGGGGGGGGGGGGCCTCCCACGCTCCCCTATTATTGGACTTATCGGAGAGCGCGCTTATCACCGCGAGGGTCGCGATACGAGGTAGGTCGCCCCCGTGGGCTTCGCGTCCAACTTTCGAGCGCCGGCGCGCGCGGCCGCACGGTTTTCGCACCGGGAAACACGCGGAGGACGCTCTTTGACAAACGCGTACATTACAGCAGCGCCTTCCCTAAGGGTAGTCAACGTTTCCAGTCCTTAAAAGCGCTGCGCAACTACGACGTACGAAGGGCACACGCCACGAAAGCTGCATCGAAAGGTGATCTTTCATCGCCGCTGCGACGAATGCGTTATGCACAATAACAACTTAAGAGCAAAAAAAATAATACCCGTGACATTTGAGCGGATGTTCGCTAAAGGGCGCACATGCATCTGCGCGAGCACAGCAAGAGGAGCTCTGGTAATGGAGGGAGAAAAGAACAAAAAAAGAAAAGGCGGGCTGTAGTGAGGCGGGCAGTGGCCCTCTGCGAGATCGACGTGGCGCGGCGCACATGTTGGAGCCACCTGCGGTGCAGCATGAGTCCTGCCGTAAATAATGAGGGCGGAGAATGTGCAACATCCGTGCCACGTTTCTGTTCAATGGATGAAACGCGTGCGCCTGGAAAGCGATGCGGCCGCGATGGCCAAACGCAGGAATTCCGCGAGACACGCGGCAACGAACAACGTTCCTGAGCTCTGGCTGTGGAACGTTGTTCGCTGCGTGCTCCCCCTGCGCCACACCGGGGGTCCCTTTTTCGGCGACGTGCGGCGGCGACGTCTTGCTCCGGGCGCGTTGCGAAAGCGACCTCCGAGGATGTGGCTCTCTCGTGAGAGATCACGAGCCGTGGTGCCACGTACACACCGCGGCGTGGTACGGCTCGAGGAAAGCGGCCAGCACCGTTGCGACGCGAGGTTTCGGGGCGCACGTGGCCTCGAGGGGGTCGGTCCGCCTACCTTGTTGTTGGCCAGGTCGACGACCAGCCAGGAGAAGACGACCGTGTCCTGCTCGTCGCTGCCGAGCGCGTCTCCCTGCTGTCCAGCCGTGACCAGATGCACGACCACGGCGAACCTTGTGGCGGCCATGTTGTGTGCGGGGGCCCCGTGGAACGGAGGAATCGGTGGCGGCCCCCCGGCTCAGCAGCGGCCGCCCGGGTTGCGGGGCCACGCGCTGGCCGGCATGGTCCGACTGTGCAGCAGCTGCCGGCGGCGGGGGTGTGCGCGTTCAAGAAGGAAGTCGGGGTCCGCCGATGCCGTCTTCTCGTCGGCCGTTGTGCGCGTGTTGCCCCGGTGCAGTTGTGCAGAGTTTCGGCGACGCAGGAAGAAAGTTAGCCCCCCGAGGAAAGACCAAGCCCCAAAGCAAAACACCCGGCAAAAAGTCCAATAACCGCCACCACCACCAAGGAGACAACACCAGCCCCGCTAGAAGGACTGCGCCGGCTCCTCGCCACGGGGGGCTGCGCGGGCGCTGCAGTCGCGGCCCCCTCGCCACAGGTGAACAACACGGGGGAGCGAGGGACGCGCTATTGGAGGGCCGCCTACAGGTGCCTCTCCCCCCGATCGTGACGTCGACGCGCCGGCTGCAACAGGTGGAACGGGCTGCGCGGCGCGCGCGCGCGCCGGCCGCCGGAGGAGGGGGACGGGCGCGCGCAAAGAAAAACAAAGAATGCCCGTCGAAAAAGAATACGAGCAGACGACGTGGCCTCTGCCGGCGCTCGCTTTGTCCCGCGACCTGCGCCTTTTCTTGCGCGCGGCGGCCAGCGCAACTTCGGCCGCCACTCGGGTAACTTCCTCGCGCTGTCGTATGCCTTGTCCCGAGGGGGCCCCGAGTTTCCTTCCGAGCCCAGAAGCGCGCCGCGACCTTTCCTGCTTGTATTCTCGGGGCCGGCGGCTCCCCCGCAACATTTGCGCCCCGCAGGCCGGCCCTTATCTCACCGCACTTGTCGCCGTTCGAACTTTGGTCGGTATGGCGGGAAATGCATACTTCCCAGCGCTCGTGATGCGTGAGAAACGAATTATGTCACGCGCAGCCAGGGTTTGACTTTATTGCAGCTCTGCGCCTCCATGTCGGACGTGCCGACTGACTCGCACGAGTGCCAAGCTGTTTCTGCGGTCACGGAGAGCGCACGCAAGAAATAAATAAATAAATAAATGAAATGTCCTCCTCGTGTTGCTCGTCCCACAGGAAGCTTGTTCGCGTGGCAGCACCCGGCGCTGCGGGGACGAGCCCGGGGTAAGTAACCTCGCCCGGTTGTGTCCAGCATTTTCTTTTTTTTCCACGTCTTTCCTCTTCGCCGCGTAATACGCGAAATCACGTCCCAACATAAATACATCCGCGGAGATACCGTCCGTGCAACGTCAAACGAAATGGGCACAAGCAATGATAAGCACGACGGACAAAAAGTAAGAATATCAAAGAAGAGCAGATCTCGCTGTTCCCGTAGGAGCGAAGAAAAAGAAGTGAGAAGAAAAAAACTCACTCGACGGGACTGGTCAGCGAGCCGACAAGAGTCGGGACCAAAAAGAAGTCGCCTAAACGGCGCTGTCTGTGGGAAAGAAAAAGAGCAAAAAGCCACCGAGGGGAGAAGAAACAGGTTCCCGCGCTCTCCTCTCTCGAGGCGGCCTTTCCTCTCTCCCCGCCGAGGGCCGTGCATCCTGATGCGCTGCCGTTAATAAGAACAAGTCCGGCCTCGCGATGTCTTGCGGAGATGCGCCTCCCGGGGCCATTCTCTCCCCCAGGCTCGCTCCGTTAAGACAAAGGAGCCCTCGCGCGCGCGCGTGCGGAAGTTTACGGGTGCGCACCGCCGAGGCAACGCCAGCCCCGATCGAGGCGCAGGCCACGCCTTCATCGCGCCACGAAGCTCCGCAATGTGACGCCGCGCCGGGCAAGAACCGGAGCTCCGCGAATGCGACAGAATCCGACCGAGGACTTCTGGGCACTAACTGGGAAGTGTTTCTTCAGCCCCCTGCTTCCCTTATCCTGCTTTTCAGCTCTCTTTACGTTTACAGCTACTCTACACCCTCTCCGCAGTATATTGGACGACAACGGCGTTCAGCTCCAATTCAGTTCTTCATTTTATGTACGTACGTACGTACGTACGTACGTACATACATACATACATACATACATACATACATACATACATACATACATACATACATACATACATACATACATACATACATACATACATACATACATACATACATACATACATACATACATACATACATACATACATACATACATACATACATACAAATTTAGGAACACTTTGGCTGTAGCAGACGTCATAGCAGCCTGATGACTGCCCAAGGTCCTTAATATGACAGTAAATACACTGTATCCTTCCCTCAAAGGGAACAACTGGCCGGTAAAATCCCTGTGTGACTGCACCATTGCTTCGCATGAAAGAAGTGGCTGATATGACGAGTCATTCTATGCACGAAGGGTACGTTATGTGTACCCATTTGTTTGTATATATATTAAATGTCAATAAATATTCAGTTTCAAGAATGATAAAAAACATACCTTGATGTAGTAGGTCACCTGCAGTAGATTGCGGAATACTAACTGGGGATTTCTTTTAACATTCCCAGTGCAAATGCAGTAAAATTAACCTCGACATTTCCCTTTTCTTTTGACAGAAGCACAGTACATATTGAACACAAGTATGTATAGAGGGCAAAACAATTCACACACTCCTACAAACAAAGCCCGCTCTCGGAAAAAAAGAACTGCATCAAGTCAGAAACTTTCACAAGGAAATAAAATAAAAAATGATTTCTTCCTGCCTTGCATTATGGTATAGTATTCCGAAAGCGCTCAGCCATGAGGTCTTGTGGATTCAGGCGATGAGTATAAAACTCCTAAGGCGCACATGACATTTGACTCTGAAATCAAGTCAAATGTCTCTTTGTTTTCTTATAATATTTACATATGTTGCATTGCTTTTGTATTTTCTTTTCATGTCTGTATGTATATATAAGCACGTGCATATGCAAATATTTATGTATTCTGCCCCTCCTGCTTGGGCCCTCATTTGGGCCTGCAGTATTGTATAAATAAATAAAATAAATAAATAAATAAAATGCGCAGTGCAGTCTCAGCAAGCAGCCCTTGGTCGAATCAAAGGGGGAGTACGGGAGTTACAGCGGATAAGCCTCAGGACAGGGGGGGGGGGGAGGGGGAGGGGAGGGCAGAAGCGACGATATCGCGCCGTCGTGTTTAACCTGCGCGCGTGTTCCTTAACATTCACGACACTCACCAGGCGTTGACTTATGTTACTGCCTTGGAGAAAGCAAGCGACGGTCAGATGAACTGTACAAATAGGTATCTCCTTTTGCCAAGATGTAGATAAGTTTGTCCGCAACTTATGTACATCGCGGTGAGATAAAAACGCCATAATATTTCATCTCGAGACCTACCACCACCATCCATACCAGCTTCGTAAACCTAAAGAAAGAATTACTGGTGTAACCCTGCACCAGCCAGGAAGCTTACTGTGGGATCCTGTAAGGATAGTCCGTTGAATTCACGTGTTCGGTCTTCAGGTCAGTGAGTTGGTGAAATAAAGCCCTTGGCTCATGACCCTTGACCCCTTGACGTGTCTCGTGGCACGTCAAGTACAAAGCAAGTGGCAAACATTCACGGCTTGTGCCAAGGACATATAAGTTAAAGTCTTGTTGGTTCGCCAGTCTCTGCTACGCTTTTCACACCAAAAAACGCGCTTTTCACAACTAAACCACGATAAACATTTGTTACTTTGGATAAATATTTATGACTCTCGCGTTACCCGGAAAATTTAGGGGCTATTAGTTTGCTTTCCTGCTTCAGGCTTGTCTTATTATATATCAGTCAGTCAGAGAACTGAGAGCGTCCAGTTGCAGGCAATGAAGTGTTCTTTTGCGAGCTGTCACCGACAAGGTATATAAGGTGCACAATTTCGCGACAGTGCTAATTACGACGGCCCTGCAGAAGGCGTGTCTCCGGCTTCAAATCCCTGGTGCGTTTTCCAGCCCCGCTCTTTTCCATCTTTTTAGGCTCGCCGCCGGTCATTGGACCATGCCATCCGCCGGGATAAAAAGGCTTCGCCAGTGCCCCATCACTTCGGCATTCAGCCTGCTCACTTGGAAATGCGCATTGACTCGGCGAGCCTGTGCATCTCGACGCGCACGTCTATAGCAGTGCACTGATCTGCCGAACACTTGAGCAACGGGATAGAGGAGGCAGGAAACAAGGTGCGTTACGTTCATTCGGTCAACCACATTACGCAGAGGGAGGAAGGGTGTTGGCACGCCCCCTGCTTCGGTACGTTCCTGTCAAAGGCACGCTGAGCAATCCTGTCTCCTCCGTTTTCCTTTCACTCTCTTTTTGCCTTTCTTTTGCATTTTTGTGCTGAAAGTTCGTAACTACGCCTCGGAAACAAGCAGAGACCAATGGGCAGTGCACGCGTGCAGCCGTAAGCACTGGCGCAAGCCAATATCGCGCGGCACCGTTCGGTGCTAGGAAGACGGGCGGGGAAACACGGGCACAACGAAGAGACGCGCACGAGAGAACCAACCATCCCGATTTCGAACCGATCTCGTGTGGTTAGGTCACGATTCACGAGGCGAGATACGCGATACACAAAAGGTGGAGGAACCAGCGGCGTTCTCTCGCAGCGAGCAATGGTGCCGTTGTCGCAGGCCGCGCACCGGCGGCGCGCTCTCGGCGTGGGCGTGCCCCTAGCGGCCCCAGATAGGTCGCGCCACGTCGTGCCACTTGCGCGCACCGCCGCCGACGTGCGCGTAGAGATATTTCAATAGCAGCATCTCGCGGCGGCCACCGCGACCCGTCCAACTGGTTTCCGATTCCGGCGTCCCCACTCGGCAACCAAGCCACGCGACTCTGGTGCGAAGGGGCGAAGCCAGCCGCGAGGAGCTCCCGGCCCTCTTCCCGACGGCCGAGGGAGATCGCGCGTACCTTCGTACGCCGCGGTCATCCGCGCGAGGCCTGCCCTCGCCGCCGAACGCAGTGCTTGTTTTACGAGCGCCTTTATCAGCGGCTAATATAACGTATCGCGGAAGAGAAATTAGCCTTTTCGTTTGCCCTTTCCGAAAGCGCGTTGGACGTTGCTATATTAAAACAAAGAAATAAATCAAAGGACAATGCCCAGGCCTGCCAGGTGTCAAAATGCCGAATGCACAGTATTTTAATCTTTAATGAAATGTTCGCCTAGTATTTCTGTCGATGTGGAGAAAGTTCTTCGGAAGACTACATGGCGTCATCGTGCTGTTATATACGAAGAAAAAAGCAAAAGAAAGATACAAGGGTAACCTGAATTGAGCATCGAAAAGGCAGCCCACGCTTAGTTCGTCTCGGCCCTCGTGCGTCATGTATACCGGTACGCAACTGGATATAGCGGTCGGCCTATTTCCGAAACAAAGAAATAACTCGAGCGTAGTGGACAACTTAACGAAACTGGTCGATCAGACCACAGCCTTCATATACTACGATGACGCTTAGGCAGCTGGCACTTGTTCTCGTGGAAACCGAATGATGCAAACCCATCTCCACTATAATATAAGTAACCTCTACAACAAGCGTGCAGTTGGCACCAAACGACAAGCTGGTCAGAAGTTTCGCTTAACACTGGTGCGTCTTCTGTGAGCTATGCCCTCTTTCTAAAGCTTTTTTTTTTTTTTTCCGAAGGGTTCCCTTCATTATGATGTGTCGATCACGCACTCGTCTACCAGCTTCTAGGTGGCGAAACCTTCCTTTTATTGCCTCTCCATCGCTTTGCCCCACCTGTTCGGCTCTCGTTTCTTCTCATTACGTGAACGAATAATTCCACCCTGCCTTCTTGAACCTTTGCTTGCAACGTCCGCTACCTTGACCGTTCCCTGGACGTTGTCCTTTCGAAATATACATTCCCTTGTCACTCCACGCATCCTGTGTTCCCTGAATTCACCGGGCATACGATGAGATCCGCGAGGCCTCAACGCGAGGTTGGTGGTTCCCTATCCTAAGTCAGATTCGCTGCTAGCACCGTTTCCGTGACGACATAGTCGCTGAAGCAGAGCGCTGCTCGGTGTGCAAGTGTCAGCGGCCATCCCGGTCGACGTTCTTCCTTTCGCTACCGACTGGGGAACCGCAGTCCGAGCGTCTCCGCGTGTTCGCCGCCCCCGTGAGCTGCGTTGTCGAAGCTGACGGCGCGGGCGGCCGAGCGTGCGTTCCTTGCACAACCGGGGGCACCGCGAGAGGACCCCCTCATTGATCAGGGTCGACGTCCGGCGCGGCCCTTCAACTCGCCCGCTCAACCGGTTGCACTGTCCGGTCCCCCTCCTCGCAGAGGCCGCTTAGCGTGGCCGCCGCGGAATGCCGCCTTCCGGCCACTTTCGTTTTCGGCCGCTTTTCAGCGCCGTCCTCTCCTCCCGAGCCGGGGATGCGCAACCGGAGGAGGCACCTCCCCCCTTCCAGCCGCGCGGCCATCTCCGAGGGGCCCCCGACGTAATGGGCGCGCGCTGCGCGGTGCCCTCTTCGCCGACGCTGGGGCCCATTGTTGCTCGACCGGATGCGGCCGGCGCTAAAACAGGGGCCATGAAAATACCAGCACTGCCAACCAGCGCAGCGTCGTCACCGGCAGTGTCTCGGCAGCTTTCCCACACGGCACCGCCGAGCTGCTTGGTCCGTGAACTCCTCGCCGGCGAGAGGTCATCGTGCGTCGTCGTCGTCGGCGCTCCGCCCAGCAACAATGGGCGCGCAGTGAGGGCCTGCGGTGTTGCCTGCGGCCGAAAACCCAGTGCACGGGCGCGCAAGGGGGCAGCGCTTAATTGCCGCGCCCGAGAGCAATGCCGTCTCCCCGCAGTGGCTCCACGCAATGATTGATGGCATTTGGAGACGCGTTTAACGGCCAAAGTCACGTATCTCTGTCCGACATGGAGTAGCCTTGAACTCATTCGTGTATACCGCTCAGAAGTCACGTCTTCCTCAACCGCGCCGGCTAGCCAATGCGTCGAGCCTATTCGGAAGGCTCGACGAGGACACTGGAGGTGCCACGTAGCTGATGATCACCAAACTGTATTTACAGACACGCACAGCCTTCCGTAAGTGAGAGGCAACCTTCCGCACCGCAATTTCCACCTTTTATCAATCAGACAACTTTACTTCCACGCGTGCCATAATTTCATGGATATCATGCGTTTCGTGCAGGCTGGGAAAAAGAAAAAAGGAAAGGGAAGGAAAAGCTAAATGCATTTATTTCACGGCAATCACATCGTATAGTCCGTCTGTCTGGCGCTGTCCCCAGTATAAAACAATGAAAGCACATTGTCACACTAAAAACTTACACACTGATCTGCGTAGATTACGCTCGTGAATGGAGCATACTGATTTATCTAAGGCAACTGCGAAGGTTCTAACTAGGAGATATTGACTATGCCGACGGACACAAATAGAGGTCGCACAAGAGGTTAGAGTCTTTTGCGCAAACGAGGAGCCGAATTCACCAAGTTATTGTTCGTATAAGTGCTCTTCACCATTGGCCGCGGCCGCTAATATCATGTTCCCCATTCCGATCGGCTATATTACATCGCATATCCTCTTACAAACAGCTTCAGCGTAATAACATTTCTATCACTACGGAACCAGAATATTTGAAGCAGTGAAGTAACTAAACTACCCGAGTGGTAAGCGAAAGAAACGGTTTTTACGTGGGAATCACGTGATTCATTTAACGCAGCAAGGAACGGTTGATCGGACCCGCCGTTGCAGTGGCTCAGTAGTTTGGTCTTAGACTGCTGATCACGATGTCGCGGATTCGATTCTTTGCTGTGGCAGCCGCATTACTATGGGGGCGGAACGCAAAGAACGCTCGTGTGCCGTGCTCTGGGCGCCCATTAAATGAAGACCAGCTACACAGTCAAGATTAATCCGAAACCCTCCACTATGCTGCGCCGCTCATAAACCGAGTGCTCGGTCTTTTCCTTCCAACTCTTCAAACACTACTACTACCTCCGGGACATTAAAAACCCCATGATGTTTCACCATTCACAGGGTACACATTGCAAGGAACTGGCACATGGGTCCGTTGTATGAAGGTATTCCTGCGGGAACCCTCCGTGGGCCCTTTGTCTGAGAGATAGGGTCAAGAGTACGTTGGGGTCGTAGCGTGCAGCTTCGTACTCAGACAGCGGCACTTTTGCCACTCCAGGAGAGCGGGTATAGGAAATGACGACGATTTCAATGTAGTTGCGTTGTAACAATGATCTATACTCGCAGCACAGCTGCAACGCGGCGGCAGTACGCCGTATATATCTGCGCGGCACGGATACAGCTCCGGCCACATCGGTCGCGGGCTGTATGCTTTCGACAAAGGCTGTATGTAGAGTGACAGAGGTATACAGGAGAAAAGTGACGCACGAAGCAAAATATATCATCGGCTACACCTTGCCGAATATGCAACAGAGGTTACCGGCACAAGCCTCTCCTTAAGGGTAGGTATAAGGTGGCTGTATATCATATATACTTGGCCACCACGGAAGCAGACGAGCTGATAGCAAGCGCGTCCTTCTTTCCCCTAACCACTTCGGCGCATGCGCCACCCTCTCGAACGAAGCTATAAAAGAGACCCTAATAAAGAGACGAGCAGGTTGAGGTGCTTACGCCGTTGCCGGACGGCATAGAGTTACAGAATATGCTACCAAATGTCCGGCAGCCTGAAGGCCGCCCACAACGCTACTTTTTAATTTGTTTTTACTTTTGGTCTTCTCATCAATAAAAGTCTTTCACCACCACCACCACCACCACCACCAAATGTCTCCATTCGATAGCCACATACAGAACCTCCAGGGCGGCATGTCCTGTAACGCCTCCTTTCGGAGTCTCGATGAACTTCGCCGCACGGTTATGTCATTTTATACGAATACTACTTGGAATTTCTCCCCGCTTCACTGTGTCGCCTACATATGTGCGCCGATGCCAACATGCTTTTCTTTCTTTCTTTCTTTCTTTCTTTCTTTCTTTCTTTCTTTCTTTCTTTCTTTCTTTCTTTCTTTCTTTCTTTCTTCGTCCGTGAAAAACCACCGTGACTGGTGCTTCGTTCTTTTCCTCTGGTTTATTTGGTGTCTCTGAATTTGCTATTTTAACCTGCACGGTTGTTGCGCCAGGAATTAAATCCTCTTAGCGCGTGCTCTTTTATTTATACATTAAGCCTTGTACTTACACACTGCCAATGATAGCTTCGTGAGGAAACAACAAGGAAGTTTATGTGCCTTGGAACGTGAACTGCAGAGTGCGCAACAAACCACTAAAAATATACAGAGCGCTACTTTGTGGGTCTTTCTTTCTCTCTCTCCCTCTTTTATTATTATCATTTTTTTACATTCTGCGAAGAACCACGAAAGGAAATGCCTTTCACATTTCATGGAATGTGGTAACTCCAGTCGAACAGAAACACGCACAGTGGGCCGTGCTACTTATTTTTGTTACTCTGACCGCACTCGTTGTCGAGGAGCTGCATGGACCGCAAGTCCTTATGCACTTGTGCTCGTTCCCACGTGACTTAACCTGCTAGCTAGGCGTTCTGCTGCTGCTGCTGGGCTTTTGTTTCTGTTTCGTCTTTTTTTTTTTTTGCCCCGCTGGTTTTGCGATTATACGCTGGCATGCGTTCTTGTATTCAACTGTCGTGTGAGAGTATTTGCATTTGCAGAACATTTCTGTTCAACGAAGTTCTGAAGGCGCAGTCGGTTGGTTTGCCACACCTCTAAATCGAATGGAGGGAGATCAAAAACCAGAGGAAGAGGCTTCATTTAACCTTTCGTTTAATTCTCGAATTACTTATTCATTATAATGTTCACCGCTTCCACGGTGACATGACGATGCCGATGACTTCGTGTTGCGCTGCCGGCCCCCAACAATGCGACCGAGCTGGGAGTGTGCTTTCGCCGCAGTCACACATCCGGAGCGAAGGTACAGCGCTCAGTAGTTCCGCGCACCATCAAAATCTGGCGAACTTTGCGAAAATGGAAGATGGCTGTGTGCAAAACACCCGTGTCGTTGAGACGACGCTGACTGCAATTACAGGAACATATTGTATGCACAGGAAGATATTTTCTAAATGTACACAAACTATCGACGCATCAAACTAAGTCCAACTCTTCTCCTGGAACGTTTGGCACTCGACAAGCAACGTGACATGATACAATACTTCCACCGCCGGTCCGATGCTGACTGAAATGGTAAATAGCACCTCCCCCCCGATTCCGAATGCTGCACGCGCGGCATAATAGCGGCAAGACGGGCACGTGCTCTTCTCCTGACCTATACTGCCGGTATATAGCTTCGCGCCAATCTCGCTCATAAGAAATACCCTACGGACGACGCTGTTTGCAAAGCTGTTGTATCAACTGACCGAAGCACTGGGCTGAAATCTTTAGCAGAGGCCGTCCACGGGGGCAAGAACGCAGCTGAAGCACAAGTGTGCGCTGAATTGAGAAGATCGCTGAAACGGATCGCATTTTGTGCGAAACTGTGTCATCGCTCACAAGCAGTTCCGAGTTAAAAAAAAGAAAAAAAAAGAAGGGCGGGGGATTGTTGGAGTGAAGGCAAACCGGGGGAGTGGATAACTGAAGAACGCTGCTGCAGTCACCGGAACGGCCAGAGGTTCGGCTGCGCTCTTCGTGCTGGACAAGGAGCTTCCTTTGTATGCATATCGCCGCGGGGCTCCGCCGAGCGTCACGAGCACAGCTGCTACAAGTCGCGCCCTTATCGTGCTTCCCCTGCTATGACCGCACATCGCTCGCGATGTTTCGTAGACGACGGCGCATGGTCGAGAGTCGTGCTGCGCAGGGTTGAGCTCTGGACCGACATCCGACTTTGCCTCACCTGGCCCAGAACACGTGGGACTTTTCACCCCCCCCCTTCCTTTTCTGCTCTCTCTCTCTCTCTCTCTCTCTCTCTCTCTCTCTCTCTTTTTTCACGTTTAGTCAAAGTTCAACTGCACGAGCCAAACGCACCATACCATCAACTACCATGAACTGAAACACGAACGAAAAAAGAAGATTGAATTCCTACGAGCGCGATATCCGCATGTTTCAATGTTGCATCGCTCCATAACCAATCGGTAAACAAGCTGCAAACTTGGAACTCGGCGTCCGAGCCTTCACACGTCGGCGAACGGCAAAATTGGAAAGGCGAAGCCTAGTTTATTCTGTCTTGTTTGCGTTGCAACTGATGTCGATAACGCATTCGCTGGACGGAAATGAAACGACCTGAAAGGCTTTGACAGAGCCACAGCGAAGCTGCAGAGTTGCCCCGTAAGTATGTATCCTGCGAAAAAGAAGCCAAAGTTACACCCAGTGCCGATCGCATGTAGACTGAAAAACTGTATAAATGAAGTACGAATAGCTTCGTGCATAAAAGCTCATTGCCGACGTAAGGACGTGCAAAAACTCGAGCTCTGTGCCATTTCTTCCCGTATACAGCACATTATTTTGGCGAGAGGCTGGTTGATTTGTTCGTGCTCAACGTCCCTGCAAAACTGGGGCTACGAGAGACGCCGTGATGGACTGCTCCGGATTAAATTTGACAGCTTGGCGTTCTTTAACGTGCTGCTTAATCAAAGTATGCGCGAGCGTTTTTCAGCTCTCGCCCCCGTCAACATGCCGCCGCAATGTCCTCGAATCGAACCTTCGACCACGTGCTCAGCGGCAGGACGCCACAGCCACTGCTCGTACCGCCCAAACAACAAGCGATGCTTTATTTAAAAAAAAAAAAACACAGCAGAACGTTTGCGCGAGACCTGGCCATGAAGCGCTTCTGTGTTAAAAATAGCCGGCACGAGAGCCGACTTGAATGAACAAATACGACAAAGAGCAGAACGAGCACGCCTGATGTAACATAAAACAGAGGAAAGAGTTTTGCCAGCCATTATATAGCTCGAGATATCCGATATTGTGCACTCTGACTTCCAAAATGGGCTTTATCCTTTATTGAGCATTATGGGGTCTCTCGGTACTCTTGAAGGGCTGTCCAAGTAAGCAATTTCGAAAAAAAAAAGTCAACTGCATGCGGCTTGTATTATTTACGAGCAATCTTGCATGCATCAGGATTTCGTATAAATTGTATCGTTCAGTGTTTGTGTTCACCTGGTATGGATTTCTATATAGTAGAAGAAAATTTCCTTTATACAACCCACGATATGTTAAGTCGTCCAAGCCATCAAACAGTTACGATATGCTTGTAATCGTAACCTTTAGAAGAGTTCTAAGCAATGCTGGCGTGCACCAATGTATTAAAGAGGAAGATTGTCGAGGTCCACGCAGACAGCGCATGGGAGTTACTTGCGCGTTCTTTTGAACGGTTGTCAAAAAGCTCCAGATGCGTCTATATGAGCGTCTGATTTCTTTTTTTTTAATGCGTATTTTAAGGCAGCTCCAAAAACCGTGACGTATGACGCTATACTATATAGAGGCCCCATTGGAGCTAGATATAACTCATTTCGCCTTCAATCTGTCCCTTGATGACTTGACAAGCATAGACCACCCACGGGAATATTCGATGTGCTAGCACCACATAACCAATCTTCTAGAGTGGTGTGAGCTCCCTCGTGATTGAAATGGAACAAATTTGCTTCTTCTTGCTTGCTTCTTGCCCTTATAGACTCTCTCTAATAAGGTTCATGACAGTGTTCCCCAAGTTTCATATTTAACGCAACTACTACATGGGTTCCAGCAAGACATAGGTAGTAAGAAACTAGCACGAAGAGGGAGTGCGGACAGGACAATCAATGGCAAGAAGTCCACTGTTGGCGTGTGCACTGGTTGGATACAAGTCCACGAAGGCGACTTTCACGGATCAAATTACAGGAAACGGTGCAGAGTGTGTTGACGCCGTGCACTCAGACGTGCTCGTCATTGAACGCCTTCCTCTTCACAGAATTATGTAGACAGTCTACGTAATTATTTTGGAGTATTTCTAATATAAAATATGTAGACTATAGTCTAGACAGGCTGTGGACACACGACCTTACACTGTTTTATAAAACTAGGAGCACAAGAAACGCAGACAGAAAGACGGAGCTCAACACCACGGGGCTCTAGAGCGTCGTGATGTTCAGCTCCGTCTCGACCGTTTTTCAGGCGCTGAGCAGTGCTCCATAAAGGTTTGCAAAAAATAGCGCATCGCCTCTTCTCCGTAGTCTCCCTTTCTCTCTGTTTTTCGCGTTCTTAGTTTTAGCAAAGAGTGCAACCTCATGCGTTCACTCTTGTTGCGCTTCTTGTTGAGAGTGGATGCGGGCACTTTGATAACAACTAATTGGAAGTTGATTACTGACCGAAGAGAAACTTGTTAACGAGATCTTGTCTTGGCGAAATGACAAGTATGGTGGAAGGCAAAGCTGTCTGTGAGAAGTCTGCAGGTATAGTCTATAGACTGCGCGAGCCCATTTTTCTAAGGTTCGAGCTGACTTCGGCCGGTGGCATTGCGATGCCTACGGCGGCCTCCTACCTTCCGATCTCTCTCTCTCTCTCTCTGGTTCGCGCTTCGTTTCCGCCGGTTCTATTAATCAAGTGGAACGGAGTTCGATATGGAAGCGGAGATCTTGGCCGGGTTATTGCTTATTTACTAGTTTAATCTCGCGCTATCGTTTTGTTATTTTACGAACTGGCGCGCGTGCGTGTGTTTGCGCGTATGCACACGACTGGCTGGCTAGTTAGTGGCCGTGGTTGCTGCCGGAAATCGGAGGCCGCCTTGGCGAGCACGGTTAACCTCCGGCGGGGCGGCTCCGCCCATTTGACCGCCTTTGCTCGTGAACGAAATTGTTTATGTTTGAGCCGCGCGTATGCCCGCGCTGGTTCCCCCTTCTTCTCCCAACTCCCTCTCACCCACCGATCAGGGTAGTCAACCGGAATCTCCTTCGGTCCACACCACGGTGTACCGTGGTCCAAACTCTGCGCCCTTGCTCTCTCCCTCGTGCTGTCGGAGCCGAAACCTCTTTGCGGTGCCGAAAACATTGAAGTGCGGCGTTCATCAGGCGGAAATAACGCATTAGTAGTGCACCGGCAGCTGCATTAAGTGAAGAAAATCACGAACAGATGTACGCGCGGGGTGATATCGGCAGTTATTCGCCTTTCCGGGTACGATATGTGTACAAGGCTCGGCGTATTTGACCAATAGCCGAAGAAAACCGTAAACAATACGGCCTAATTCGCCTAAGAAAGTTCGCTTTTAGTTGCAGAAAAAAAATTTCCCGCTCAGATAAGAAAAAAACTGCATGAAGAGGGGAGTAAGTGATCGCACGCCTAACGTGTCCCCTGGCCTCAGTGCCAAGGGGATCAGATACGCCATAGACAAAATTACGGTGCACTGCGGTGAGGTGGGAGACTGGGCTAGTCATTGCGATGTGCTTACACGCAATAATGACGAAAGCTACAAACTAAGGTGCACGTGCGTATTGCCGATCGCCAGCTAATTCGTTCCGAAAGGCACTTCTCCGGCGACAAAGGCTGCGAGTGAAAACTTGCCGATATAATTTCACCGTCCTTGCACCATGCAGAGCGAGTTCGTTTCTTCACGTCTCTTCCTGTGCGCGCTTCGTACGCGCCAAGTACTTAGATGACGTGTAAACGCTCTTTCAGATACATTGCCGCTGAATTTTACGGTGCAGTCAGCTAAAGCTGCCGTAAGGTCGACACGTACTCGCAAAGAATTCGCGCCCACACGTCCCCCCTATACGCGGATTTCTTTCTTTCTTTTTTTGGTCACAGATACGGCGGCTTTCACCCACGCTGCCACGATACAATGTAAGGAGGCGTGTTGTATTCGCTGCGATTATAGATATCACCTGTAAATAAAAGCAATTTGGAGGAGGGAAAGAGAGAACTCTGTTTTACTTCGCAGTGACTGAAAACTGCGACGGTGAAAAAGCGCAGGCTGATCGGCACTGATTAGGGCGAAGTTGTTTGCATCCCAACGAAGTTGTTGAGAAGATAGCGATGTCCTCTGTGATCTAGCCAGCTGCTGTATATATATATATATATATATATATATATATATATATATATATATATATATATATATATATATATATATATATATCCCCCCGCGGTGATGTCCGCGCGACTTACACCGCCTCCGAAAGATGTTCTTGTTTTTTTGTGGCAGTGACGGCTTTTCGCCATCAAACCTTCGAAAACATGCGATGGGACGACCACATCAACCATATCCTCTTAAAAACATCCCGAGTAGTAGGCCATCTGCTGCGCTACAGAAGCAGCTTGCCGAACCCCCCCCCCCCCCCCGAAAAAAAAAAAGTTGAATTAATCTTGTATAACTCTTTTTTGTTCCTATTTAAACTACTGCACACTTGTGTAACGAGCTATGGAAAAAAGAATGATCGGTGTAACGTTAAGGGATAAGAAAAGAGCAGATTGGGCGAGGGAACAAACGCGACTTAATGACATCTTAGTTGAAAAAAAAAAAAGAGCAACAATAAACGCTCCCATGTTGCTGCTTTCTCCTATTGCAGCTGATTTTTTTTTTTTGAGCGAAGATACTTTCTTTGTTACCATAGCTATAGCTATAGCTGTATATATATATATATATATATATATATATGTGTGTGTGTGTGTGTGTGTGTGTGTGTGTGTGTGTGTGTGTGTGTGTGTGTGTGTGTGTGTGTGTGTGTGTGTGAATATATATGGGCGTTCATGTGTGCATGTAGGTGCGTATATGCATGTATTTCCCTCCCCCCCCCTTTCTTTATGCCAGCATCAACCAATGCGGGTGTTCTTCTTTCTTTCCTTCCTTTTTTCTTCATTGGTTGAACTGCAGAACCAGCATTAATCGCGTATGTGCACCCAATTGTTTCTGCACTGTTTGCCCCACTGCTGCTGCCTGTTGTAATGGGAGTGGGAACTCCGTCACGTAGGCTGTCGTTCTTTTTTTTCCCCCACCACCTCCGTCATCATTTTTTGTTTATTGACGGGAAATAAACAGTATTATTAAACGAAATGACGAATGTTACGCGCAACATTTCGAGTGAATGTTTTAAAATCAAGCATATACAAGGAAAGTGTGTGCTGGTTATCACGCTCATGCATCTTCGTCAGTCATGTAGCAGTGCAGTTGCCTATGAGAGAAATGCTATCGGCATTTGCAGCGGCTGTCGGGCGTTTCGCTAGAATAGCAGCTTGGGCTTGCTCGTTTTCCATCCTGGTGTTAACAGCGCAAAACGTAGAAGGGACACGAGACGAGAAGGCGACACCGCGAGCGCAGCTCATTTGGCGCCGCGATTATTTCCACAAGAATAATACCGCTGCCACGCACTCACTTTCGATGACTCTCGAAGCCTTGAGGTCAATATAACACGCGCGCGCCATGAACTGTCTCCCGTGTGCGAGCTCGCGGAAAGGAGCGAATGGGGCGCGTGGATTTCAATAGCCATTGAAAGTGCACACGTGACCGCGGTCTATATATATGAATTAGAGATTTATCGCGGATACTTGCGCCATATTCATAAGTATAAATTGAAGCGTTGTCCTTCCTTGATTCGGTTGCCATGAAATTAATTACACTTCGCTTACTAATATGCAGAACGCTATAGAAATATCTGTACATTTATTGACAAAATTAGTGTGTATTCTCTATTGAGTGGCTGCTGCAAACTTGTAAATGTCTTTAATGTTTATACGTCAGGCGTATAAGCTCAAGATCTGCTTAGGATTGTCTGCAAAAACCGTGATGTGTGTTCTGTACTGAGTGACGGCTGCCAGCCTGATGTTAAAAGTCATTAGCTTAGTTTGTGATAACAATCTGATGCCTCATCAAAAAAATATCAAGAGGTAATCGGAAATTCAAGAACCATTTTTGTAAGGGATATGCGCCATCAAACTCGCCGTAAACATGCACTGTTGTTCCAATTACTTCTTTAACACAACGTTCATTTGTTCATAGAAGCACAAAAGTAACTGGAACGACCATGTATTTCGTCGCACATTTTCGGAAATGATATCTCGCAATTGTTGTCCTCCTGTAGATTCATTTCAAGTGGACGCGTCTTGCAAGCTCACCGGCTAAAGTTCGTAAGCTTCAATATGTGCCGTAGAGTAATTATTTAAGAAGATAATTAGCGAATTTTTGGTAATTAGTTGATTATGTGTTTCGGTTTATCGTGCTAGTAATGTCCGCCTCTTCGACAGAGCCAGCTCATCGACAAGTATTATGCTATCTGCCTCAGGCGATTTTTAAAAATTTTGTAGGCCTTAAAAATGATCACCCCGTAAACCGCGTTGCATTTGTAGCCCGAGGACGCTCCTCACTGCTCAAGCTATTCACACGGGTGATGATAACGGTCGGACTGTCCTGACGTTATTCCAAGAGAAGTTTTCACATCGTTTTAGCCATCTATAAGGTCTGGATATCCTCAAGGACGTCATTGCAGTATGGACAGAAAAGGAAACCAACCAACCAGTCAAACAAACAAACAAACTTGGAAGCTGTATTTGCTCGGGAATGCAGTCTGTTATTGTAGGAGCCGTTGCTGTGCTGGTGCTGATGCTGATTGTGCTGATTGTGCTGATGCTGGCACTGACGGCAACACCACTCCGCGGCATTTCGCAGCAAATGCGTAAACAACACTTTGCGCGCCGCAGGCGTCAGGTCAATCGCAGGGCGTGCTTTAAAAATTTCTAGTATGTTCCACCTTTTCTTCTGTACATTTCTAAATTGTTTGGGTTATCCGGAAAAGAAACGTTACTGAAAGAAACTGCGCAGCTACTTCAGGGGTATTGATCGTTTTTGTGTTTTTTTGTGCATTTGCTTCACGAACCTGAAAATCTCGCACGTATAACTGCCAACGCTGATGAAGTGAAGAGAGAGAACGACGTGGTTGCACGTGCAACGACGCAGTGAGCACCAGTGCAACGTTGGTGACCGGTGCACCAGAACATCACCACAGGGAGCCACCGGCGCTATTGGCCTGTGGGCTCTTGCTACGTTTCGCTTGCTTGCTTGCTTGTGTGCTGCTTGAAATTATCATCATAGCACTCTCTTTTGCCTGCGTCCGATTCGATTGCGTACGAGTAGTTGAGATCTGCCAATGTCGTTCATACTTCAGCTTTCTTTGTGCGGACCAGACACACTTGTGACCATAGCAACGGCCCTGTCAGCACTGGCGCAAGTGGGTTGCAACAAATGCGCTCTTAATGCTTCCACACTGTCCCGGGAGCACATTAAACGCTATTTCAGACGCAGCTATACTACATCACAGAAATCATTGGAAGGCCCCTTTCACTTTTCTTTTCCTGCTCCTTATCACATCTAGAGATCGTTGAATTCAGACCGAAAGTTTACACAAACTGCGCCAAGCTCAGCTTTTTTTTTTCTTTCTTTCTTTAAGCTTTAATTAACTTGAAGCTATTGGGGTAAATGGGATGCAAAAGAGGATCTAAGGCGACCAGATTTTTCAAATACAGTCATATATGGCTCAACAGACAATGAATTCAAGAAAAGCGCAGAGGAGATTGTTTCTTAATTGAAATATACAATTAATTATGCGTGAGCGGTAAATTTGTGATAAGCTTGCGCTCATTCTTCTTGTGCAGACTTTTGAGTTATCAGAGACGTTATATTTTGAGATGTATTAGGTTTCGTCTGCTGAGATACATATAGAAGTTATTGTATGATCTAATGCTACTAATTGTATAAACTTTGTATCTCTATGTGATCAGTTGTACCAGTTGTGCCTCACCCCCTCTCCCTTTGTTCCCTACTAACACCGTCATGTGAGGACCTTTAGAGGCATTTCTGAATAAATAAATAAAATAAATGTTCGATAAAATGAATCCTGATAAAATGAAACCTTGCTCTTTTGGAGACCTCCTCTAGCTGCGTCGTGGTGGCCGCGCGAAGGAGACTTACTTGCACAGACCGCGGAGGTCGATGTGAAGCGTCGTTGACCTATAGACAGATAGGATATCCACGTGCAGCGAAAAACACTGTGGAATACATTGAGCATATTTCGCTAGAGTGTTATAACATCCATAGAGATGTGTACAGTGCGGAAAGGAAACACCACTGCAGTATTTAATCTTGCATAACTACGAGAAGTTATCGCATTTTAAAGAAAGTTGGTGTCTTATACGATGCCTTAGGTGGATATAAATTAATGAAATATCATTGCGGACGCCTTCTTGTCTAAATATTTAGGTGTTTCCTTTAACAATATATGTTACTCTACTTATTAAGGAAAAGCATACGGGCCAGAGGCTCGCTAAAAAAAAAAAACCTCATATTATTCGTTTAAGTATGACGCACAAACTCAAATTGACAGCTGCATCTGGAAGGTTCGCAATGCCATGTTTGGACTGAGGACTAGAAACCACTCAGTCTAAAGTTACTAGTATAGGCAGCGAAGAAAATCGTTTTTATCGCAGAATCCCAGGTTCCTGCACTTTTGATCGCAGCTGTAAGTAAGGTCCTTTTTGGATTTAGAGATCTAGCAGCGGAAAGGCCAACTAGTTGTGGTGGAAACCGGACAAACACGGTTGGGGTATCGGTAGAGCAAAGGCACAGAGGAGATATACGAAGCAGCGTATGCAAGCTAAAGTTGACCTCCTGTAAATGTACAGGAATGCACATATCCAACACGAGACTTCATTTGAAAAAAAAAAGAAAAAGAATAAAGAAAGAAAAAGCACTGAATCCGTTCAGAGTAATGACGGATTCTTTCAAAACTATACTTTCGTTAATTTTTTTTGCGTTAGAAAGGTTGATTATAGGAATACAAAATGAAGGTCAAAGTTCATGATGTTTTTAAACTTTGCTCCGAAACACCATTGCCGGTAAGCAAGTTTGAGGTCACGGATTTCAAAGTATGTTCTTTTTTTTTCGTATTTGCGTCGTTGGTGGCTCAGTTAAAATTTGTGAAACTGGAACACAGTGTAGTCCATTCTTACCGACAAACACTTAACTAGGCCCGAGCAGACGCCGTTGAAAATCATGGCAGTCCAGGTGCGGGAGCTTCAAGGAGGCGTCGCCACCCGTCTTTCGTATTTTCTTTCTTTCGTGGTAAGAGTGTGCGGTTCTATAATGCGAAGGCGCTATATGCCCCATTACGCGAAAATACGGCGTTGTCTGCGGCGGCGTGACCAGAATATGGTACCAAAAACGGCCGACAACGCGAAGAGTAAAAGCTCGGACTGACGTCAAATTTATCAGGCATGTTTCTGTAACCAAACTAAATTGATTTCTTCGAAAAGAAAGTCAGGTAAATTTCGCCCTGGGTAGGAATCGAACCCGGGCCTCCGCAGTGCGAGAAGAGCACGCTTCCCCAACGTCAGGGAAGATCCACGGTTTGGCTGACTGAAGTTGGCGTGCCTAGCGCGTGCGCCATTGCACACGTGACGTCACTGCCTCTGTCGCTGCCTCCCACGTGCCACTTGCACTTCGGATTGCACCGGCGCCGTCTCTACCGCGATGCACTCTCGACGCCAAATCATGAGCGTATAAAATAACGTGCGCCTAGTGCGTGCGTCATTGCACACGTCACGTCGCTGCCTCCCGCGCGCCATGCACTTGCTCTTTGGATTTGATCAGTGCTGTGTGTCTACCGCGATCACCCCCGAAGCGTCCACCTCAGCGGCAGCTGTGAAACGCGGTCGCTCACGGAAGGACGCTTCAGAAGACGAAGAAAAGAAGACGACATAATCGCGACAGACCTATCATTAGGCGTATAGTAAAATTCATCGTTCTGCAGCAACGTGGTCCGAACGTTTCCAGCCTGTGGCCGACGCATACGCAAATGCAGACACTCACCGATCCAGCAGAAAGAAATTTAACGCATGTCGAAAGCATCAATCGAAAACATTTAACCTAAGCGATTATAATGCTTTCGCATTCCCACACGTAAGCAGTCTTAAGTGTCTGCCGATTTTTCTTCTTTTTTTTATGGGGCAATTCATCAATGCAGCTCAAATTGTATCTTTAGTGCCCTTCTAACCAAATATTGCTACGACAATCGCAACATTACGTAAAGAAAGAAAGAAGAGGAGCGGGGATTAGGTGGTCATGGCCGCTCCACGTTTCAAAGGGCCTGCTCCTATCGCCATAGAGTACGTCGTCCACCCAGCTTATCCAAACAGCTGCCGCGCACGCCGGTGCAGCGTCCTGCGCTGACGCGCACAGCGTGGCGTGCCCTTCGCATCGTCTGGCCCGACGCCCTCTCGGCACGTGCCGCAGAGAAAATGTGGAAGAATTGTTTCAGCGCCGCCGCAGCGCTGCACCCGATAGTCTGCACGCTTCCCCGTTATCCGTCTTCTTCGCGCTTCGCTCTATCATTGCTTTTTTCTCTTTCCCCCTCAGTGCATTCAGGTTGCAGACGCGCAGCGAGAAGGGGAGTGCGACGCGCTGGCTAGCCCTCGTGCTAGCTCTTCGCGGAGCCGAAAGAATGCGTGCTGCCACCTGGTCGAGTGCTGCTGTAAACCCTGCTGCGAGCTGCTTCCCACGTTACGCGAGCGGCGGCGCTCGCTCGATTCCTTCGTCCCGGCGCTTCGCTTTACCCGTGCGAAGAGTATAACCTGTTACAAAGGGCTTAACCGTAGGTTCCTGTTCGTAATAACAGTTCTCTTTTAGAGCGCAGCTCTTTGGCGTCCGTTCCTGGGTTTCGCGTCGTCGTCGGCGTTGGCCTCGTAACCAGCTCCGCCCCCCTTCGCTGGAGTGGGAGACGAAGGACGCGAGCCGCGAATGGCGGAGACCAATGAGAGCGGCCCCTTCGGTGACGTGCGCGCGCGATGCTGGTGTCATGCGGACCCTCCTTACGGCTCGATGCGCACTCGTGTCTGGTCTCAGCCGATCCGCTCGTTTCGTACTATCGTCTGCTCGCGCCACAGCTCTCGCCCGCGCCTGTTTGGTTCTGTTGGGTCGGTCTCGTTCGCGCTTGTTTTGGTTGTTATTTCGACAACAAACGGTTACAAATATCCCTCGAGGCCAGCGCACCTTCCACAACTTAATGCGGTGAGTGTAAGACTCGTATCTCCGCGAATCCCATTCATGCAAGTGCGACGACTGATGCACGGCGGAGGCCAATATGGCATTAAGGGCCCAGTTGTCAACGTCTTTGTGAACGTCTTTGAGAATCAAGCATTGGTGTACCAAGTCGAACATATATCAGTCTATTTCTCCGACCACAAAGCTTCCTTCATGACTGTCAAGAACTGTTAGTGGAGTCTTTGTTAAAGGAATACGTGTGAAAAATAAAAAAAAAATTCTGTGATAGCGCATTCATGTGTTGCTCGATTTCTTTGCCTCAATCTATCGAAAAGGTGAAACAGCTTATTTGCTGCGCTCAAATTTCGCATTAGGAAGTAACGTAATCGTCGGTAATTTTTTTTCTTCCTTCCTCGGATTTTGTCGACATCGTATCCGTTTGTCACGTATTATCCGAGTACCAAGCACTCATGTTTTTTACGTTCACTTCGCTTTTCGCGACCTCAAAATTGTCCCTCGCGTTATAATCGGTCTCCGTATAAAACGTCGGATATTACGGTTTTTATTATTATTATTATTATTATCGTTGTTGTTGTTGTTACTACTTTCACTGACAACACGTCACATGAAGTGCCGCTAAAATATTCGTTGGTCAAATAAAATAACAAAGTTGCTCCTTTGCAGGAAAAAAAAGTTAGGGAAATGTAATCGTTTACCCTCCTTATCTCTCTTATTTATCCTGCTTAGAATGACAGAAATTCAGTTGGTGCTGACAAGAAATTTTGAATTCTTGAACACGATAAAATTTTTGTCTTTATCTCTTAACAACTTCTCGCACCGTCTGATTCTCCCGGAGAGAGAAAGCATCCAGTGTTACGTCACGAGTACGATCATATTCAGTCCAGCGCTTCGTTAAGTCGATTCACAGTATCAATCATGAATCACTGTCAGCTGTACTGACACTTACGCATACACATTCTGCTGAAGGAAGCGTTATAAACTTCAGCCGGCAAGTCGGAAAGCCTGCCAAGTCGGTCTGTAAAAGTACTAAATCGCAAAGAATTTGCTCCCTCATATACAAACGGACCTAAAACAAAGTAAGAAACAATGAAATCAAACACTATTATTCTAAAATATGTGCGATTGTGTACGTGGTATATATATATATCATTTTTCGTTGAGTTAGAGTTGTAAACTTGTTAGTTTCGTTTTTCGAAAATTTTCAATTTTTGCCAATTTTTAATAAAAAATTGGCAACCTAACTCAAAAATTCGAAACCAACAGTCACTAGATTTTAAGTTTTTCTTTTAGATAGTACATACCTCGTCAAATTTGGTGTACTGGTTGCCGAGAAAAACGAATTCTCCTTTTACATGTAGTTAGATAGGAGCCCCGGAGCTAAAGCTTCCTCAGGAAGCTTTAGCTTTCCGAACCCCATATATATATACACACACACACACACACACACACACATATATATATATATATATATATATATATATATATATATATATATATATATATATATATATATATATATATATGTGGGGGGGGGGGGTCGGAAAGCTGTTCGGCAAATGCTCCATGCGCATTTCTGCTGACGCCGTGAGGTTCCGTACAAAGTCCGAGGGCAATAAAATCGTCGCCGCGCGCCGTGTGCTGTATGTGCAAGTGGAAGCTTGCGAGGGAAGCGGGTAGGAAGCGCGCTGTCTTCCGTCGCGCTAGCGTACTAGCCGCGCGCAAGGATCCGGGGGAAGGTAAGGGAGGGGGCATTCTACTCCGGGCGGCCGCGCGCGCCCACCCGGGCCGCTGTATCTTGAAAGCCAGCTGCGACGGGGACACAGTCCAACCGCGCGCTTTTTCGCGTTGATGCGAGACGCAGCACGAAAGCCAACTCGCTCGCTACCGCTGCCATGCTTCCTCACTCGCATAGCGTTTTGACAGCGAATTTCCGCTGTCGTCGTGCGAGATGTGTTCATTCTTGCTTGTGCGCGCGTTTGTTCATTTAGTTCGTATGCATATGTTTGCAAGCTTAAACGGCCGATAAAACTATCCTTACTTCGTTTAGCACGCCGTCTACGAATTTGCTTTCGCAATCGATGCTTCGCCTTTCAAACGAAACTGCAACTTTTTTTTCTTCCAGCAACGGCATCAAGACTTGCATCTAATGATAAGTTGAAGTTTTATCGATCTCATGCAAGGCGCGCGAACTGGTCGCGTCGACTTATCTTGCTGTCGACAACACACACTGGAAACAGGTAAGAGTTGTTTCCTTTTTTCTAGTGCGCGTGCGCGCACGTTCAATGTTCCCAACGAATTCTGCGAAGAAGTGCTCACCTGCGCAGATCTTCGGCTGCATTTGACGCATATGCTACGTTGAGGAGCAGGCACTGCCGTGCTTGCAACATTACGGCAGACAATCACGCATTGCATTCTCCTCCGAACCTTGCCGGCTTCCCGATCACGTATCTCTCGCCCGCTCGGAAACACAGACGCGAGGCAATATGCAGTGCAAAAGGAAAGATAGTTGAGCGTGTTGGTACGGCCACACGATATTGAATTGCAGCGCGTAGTGACAGAGACCGTGTCTTGTCTGCTTCTAGACTGTGTCACTTCACGCTACAATTCAAGAAAATGCAGCGCACCACTGCACTTTCACGGTGCCACACAAATGAGTTGAGAATACCAAGAGCTTATATTAAAACCATACTAATTTATTGGGCTGACGCACGACGACAGGGATAACTCGAAGAAACAGCGATAATAAAATTGCTCCAACGCCGCATGCGGCTTGTGGTCACAGTGTAACGCTAAAGGTCCATTAAAAGAGAACGCGCCCTAGGAATGCACCTATAGGCTTCATTCGGGGACATCTTGGGAAGGCGTACCGCCGGTGTCCTCGCTCTTCACGCCCTTGGTGCCGAGTCTACACAGAGGCAGGTCGCCGACGGCAGCGGGAGGAACGGCGCCCCGGGCGCGCACGACGCCGGCCGCGGTGAAGGCCAGCTCGGTGGTGCTGCTGAAGGGAACGTAGGCGGTGAAGCCTGCGTAGCGATGGCCCATCTCGGGTGCGCGGTCCGGTCCCAGCGTGCTCCGGGGTGCGCCTACGGTGCTGCCGGCACTGGGCTCCGCCGGCGTCCACGGCGGTTCGGTCGAGGCGGCAAAAATCGAATTCTTGGCTTTCGACGAAGGCGTGGCGTCGAAGGGTGTCCCGAGACTCGAGTCGACGACGTCTGGAGCAAAGCGGCCCGAAGGGAACGCGACGTGGTCCGCGGTGAAACCTGAATAGGTGTCCGCCGACAAGCGCAGGTGGACTAGAGCTACGATTACGATGAACAGCAGTATCCGTTCCATGTCTGTTATGGTCCCCGCTTGCCGGCGGCAGCTACGCTCTCGGCACATTAGAGTGAGCCTCGAGTTCACCGACGGGAAGGTTTTTATGAAAGCAGCCATGTTCTGCGCATGCGCCTCCTGCAGCTCTAAGCAGTCGCCTATACGTGCAGCGATACTGTTAAAGAACACCTCGACCGTACAGATAAAGCGCAGGGCATGCTCAGGTCACCGCATCGTGCCCTTTATTATTTGTTAATTCAGATTTTTAAACTTTCAGCGGCAAGGAAACAAAGTGGCACAACTTAAGTTGCTGTCGAGGGAGTAAGTTGAACTCGCCGTGAAAGAAGAGCAGACAGTTTTATCCGAACAGGCCCCCGCGAGTACTTTGCTAGCGGAACATAACAGTTACTTGAAAGGAAAACGAGCTGTACAACGAGGCACTATATATGAGGAGAAGGCACGCGCACACACACGAGCGCTAACTGACAACTGAATTAATAATAGACACACGAAAGGACATACGTACTGAAGAAATGTGCGCGCTACGTCAAGTGGGGCTGAAAAAAAAAAAAACACTCGCGTAAGCCGGATGGCCAACGAAGCCTTTATCACGCAGAGAAATGCAAGAGAGGCTCGCGCAAGGAGTGCCGCGCTCTGTGTCCTGTTCAGTGGCGTAGCAACAGGGGGGGCCGGGGGGCCGTGGGCCCCGGGTGCAAGGGGCCAGTGAGGGGGGGGGGGGGTCATATACGTCTGAAGACACCCCTCTTTCCGCCGGCTACACCCGGGGAGGGGGGGGGGGACAGAAGACCTATGGGCCCCGGGTGCCAGACGACCTAGCTACGCCACTGGTCCTGTTTCTGAGATCATCTCGTTAGGGCGCTGTAAAGAAGAAAAAAAAAACGTTAGTTTGCAGTCTTCAATCATTAGGAATTACGGGACAGATGGCATCTACAGATCGCTTGCGCTCTATACGCTCAAATGAGATGGCATGTAAGCCATGTGCATGTTTACTTAGGAGCGCAAGCATGCTCGACAGTATGCCAGTGAGATCGGAAGGAGCTGAGTTGCACCAATGGCCGATTCCGTATGCCAGCGTCATGCCACGACTGTATTGACGAAATACAGAATGCGCCTCTCGAAACAGTTGGTGCGAGTGCGGAATAGATGCAGACTGCAACGCTTGTGGACTGGTCGTGCTGCATATATATGGGGACCGTTTCAGGATCTTGATGCTATGTTTCGCGAACTCAGATTATGTTTTCTTTTTGCATTCCGCCTAATTACATCATTAGGCTTAATTATTTATCAACTTCTCAAATATTGTAACTGGATTAAAATACACGGAAATTGCCTCGGGCGGCCAGTCGCGCGGCAATGTCGCGTACATTTGCGGGCTTCTTTCACGCTCGGAAAAACACTTTTATGTAGCACGTGTCGAGCAACTTAAAGCTGTATCGGGAGCTTTTCATGTTGCTCTACAATTTTATCATTGACACTTAAATCTAATTATAATATTTGAGAAGCTGAGTAATTAATTAATACTCATTATATAATTAGACGGAATGCAAGAAAGATAATCTGAGTATCTCCAAGCGACAGCAAACAACATTACCTCGGTTCCGTCCAGCTATGTGACATTCGCATATCTTAAAATCTTGGTGCATGAAAGTTGGGACACCCTGTATTTTTAATGCTTGCAGTGATGCTGACTGCCCACTATTTTGACCGTTAGCGTCGCTGCGCAGTAGCGCTATCGTTACACTTTAGCGCATGCTCGCAAAAAAGGGAGAAGCAGGTCGTAACAATGCTTTTGTTTGCTGTACCCCAGCGCCATGCAAGGTGCAAACAGCCACGATCTCTCGGAAAAATCACTGCTCCAAACAGCGACGCCGCATTTCGTGCACTTGCGCCGTGAAATAAGCCTATAGCTTTCAGGGGAGAAAAAAAAACGCTTATTTCTTGTTGTGAACAAGCCTGTATTCTATGCAGAGTTTAGTCGACTAAATGCAGTCTCTTCTGTTCTTGCTGACGCAGAGGCGCAGACAATCGGGCACCTTGTGAAAACAGTCCACGCTAACATTAAAAGTAAGCCGACGTGATTATTCCTGCATTTTTGCATGCCTTTAGGCGCATGTAGGCAGCAGCAGCTACGGAATATAGTGTCGTCTAATGCCGTCACCAAGTCGTCCGGTCCGAGTCGACACCGTTTGAAGCCCCCCATTCTCAGACAAAGTTCAGCAAAACAGGGGGCCAGCTTCATTCATACCATGTGTTATTGCTTATGGTGGGTTTTGTTACTTTCATTTATGGCTTCTGCGTGCTATCTGTGTTATCTCGCTTTCAGTCCTGCGCGATGATGCGAATGCGGTATTAGATAGTTTTTACGTAATTGTCATATCTACGCTACGCAGTCTGGAACTGTCCTGATTACCGTCGCTTGATCTAAAAAACTCAGTGCCCTTCCACTCAGTGAAGAAGGATGACCAGCGAAGCTGCGTATGTGGGCTCCTTAATGGCGAACTGCACCTCCTCCGCGGGTCGGCCCGGCATTGCACTATCTTCGGGATCGGCCCACGTATGGGGAGTTGTTTTGCTTACCACAACGATACAAAAATTTCCTTGGACAGTAGAGGTGTACAGCTTCGCTGCAAAACCTACGACTACGCGCTATAAATAAGAAGCCGATTGCCAACACCATCATCGGACCCGACCCATCGACCGCAGACCGTGCTATCAGTATTGCTATCGTTACTGCTTCTGTTTATACACGCGCCGATGAAATTCACATTTCCCATCTCATACTACCCCTGCTTGGCGCATTTGAAACGATACGCCTTCCTAGCGGATTACCTCGTTTACACGAGATACGATACGGCTGAAAGTTCCTTCAATAAGCTCCTCTCCCATTCAGCGGAGGTATACAGTCGCAGGTCGTCACAACTGGCACAAATTCTCCTGATAAAGATCGAGTGCAAGCTCGCCAAAATCGCGGGAACTTGTCTGAGTAGCTGAGAGGTGTGCCCGTCCTGCATGGCCACGTAGTACAAGTCGCTCTTTCCGCGATTGAGAAGAACTCGCCAGGGAGCGCTAAAGTACGAGTAAAACACCCGCAAGCGTTTTGCTCGTCATATCGTTTGAATAAGCTGCTCCTAAAGTATCCAAAGTTTGCAATGAGCCGCGGTCCTGCGCCCTGTGAACACGAAATTTGTCTCAAAACCGGGCTCTAGTGGAAACGCATGACTGCATTTGACTTGCACAAGATGAGCGTCGGCAATTTTATTTGTGGCGGGCTCGTATCTATTTCTCACGCCTATACATGTACGCGGGTATACGCAGGGTCTAAAGTGTACTGTATGGAGGAATCCACAGTACCTCCATCAAATTGCCCAGCGCGTTTGCTCAACGGTTATGTCGTTCTTCTGCCGAGCACTAGGTCGCGAGTTCGACTTCCGGCCGCGGCAGCCGCATCCGGTGAGGGCGGAATGCAATACCGCTCATGTACCGCGTTTCGGGTGCACGTTAAAGAAAAAAAAAAAACTCTCAAAGGTTTTTAATTAAGCCGGAGCCCTTCAGCGCGGCGGCACTCATAGCTCGTGGTTCGGGCGAACACAGAGTGTGCTGCTGCCCGTCCGTTGAAAATAAAATGCTTGCCCTCCGCAACTCCCTCAACCAGCTTGACGGAATACCTTTCTCGTTGAGCCAGACCATATATAGAACCGTGGCCTCGCACATCACAGCTGCAGAAGGCCACAAAAGCGCTAGCTGCTGCCATTTCTGAAGGGTATACCGCACGGAGTGACCGTCTGTAATACAGAGCAGAGAACTCTCTCTCAAGCAAGGCATTATATACCCTATAGAAATTATATTTCCCTCAGGCTATACAGCACTTAATTTATAAGCTGTTGTCAGAAACGTTATCGCTGACGTCCCAAAGCTTAAGAACACGCGTGATAATTACCGTTTATCTGTCCACGATATTTCTCCGTACTTTCGTCCCGGGAATTTTTAATCATGCGCACCGGCAAGTGAACTGAGAAAGAGAAGGTGGAGGTTATTGCAGTCATGTCGCTGGAAAAGCTATCGCACTCAAACAAGCCAAACGTAAGACCTGCAAACCTTTATTTTCGTCGGTCCTTAGGAAAAATATGCTGGCCAAAATTTCGTTCGAGTAATCGCCTTCCCTCTAACGTTCTGAATTGCTTACAGTTCAAGATACATTGCCTCGCGAAGCGTTCGTACTGCCAGCTGGAAGCTTAAGTTGGCGAGACTGCTTTTACAGCGGTCGACAACTTATTTTTTTTCCACTTCTACCTTATAAGAAACCAGATGTAGCTGTTTCGCTGTAATATTCCTGGCATACAAACGCGCTGGTTCGCAATATAGGACTTAGCATGTTCATGTCGTCGACCTGAGCTGCACGACCTCTGCAAGACCCCGTCATTATCAGCGAGAGACCATTGTTAATCCACAGCTCGCACCTTCGATCATTTGCCTAATATAACCCTCGGTTCGTCGCCTGTGCTAATCTTCATTACCTTTTTTCACGCGTTCCTGCTATATTCCACATCAGGAGTGGAATTGGCACAACAGTGTAGCTGCTGCCGTCGTGGTAAACCGACTGTCATTGGTGAAATTACGAGAATAACGCTGGCGTGCGCGTAGGATTCTGGTGCTTCCCAAAACCACCTCCAGTGGTTGTTGGCGCATACTAATAAGTGCGTGCTGCGGAATCGTATGCAAGCCGGCAGCAAAAGCGCATTTGTCGCCAGGTACCTGGAAATGAGGAGCGCCGAGAAAGCCTCGGCAGCGACGCAAGCTCGGATGAAGAGCAACCAGATGGGGCTAAGTCGATGGCCACCCCGGAGACAAAGTCACCTGCCTCGGTGGCCGGGGACGTCGTGACTCCCGAGCGCTCCTCGAGTCCAGAGCACGTCACAACTCCCGAGAGCGTCAAGTATCCCGAGATTGTCGAGAAAGCCCGAGGTGCTGGGGCAGCCCGAGGTGCTCGAACATCCAGAGGTGCGGCGGCTGTCGACAACCTTGAAGTGGTCCAGGGCATCGAAGCTGCCGAAGGGATCGAGTTTGCCGAAGCAGGTCGAACCCACAAGTTTTACAGGGCCATGGACTCCATCGTGGTGGCCAAGCACGACAAACCGTGAGCCCCAAACCTCAGTGCTTGCTGACCTAACGCTACGGCTGTGATTTGCTAGGTTCATATAATTTGATCTTCCTGAGGCCCATGTCCGTCAGCGTGAGCATTCAACCAGAAGCAATAATAAAAATAAAGTTGGAAGGCGATTCAATCTTCAGCTGAAGTCGATCAAAGACAACGTCTCCCTGGTCGAGTCGGGGTGAGAATGGGGTGGAGTCACTGCGCGCGGCACCCTATCGTGTCACTCAACGCGCGAAGGCAGTTGGGAAGAGCGTCGGACAGCTTAATTTTTGTGCCTGCAATGTCTTCGGGGATCGGTCCACATTTTTGGAGAGAGATCGTTGGTATTCTATAACTAGTAAACTTCAAGCGCGAATGAAAATCAGTGACAACCGGACAACTTTATTTTGAAATGGCGTGGTTATATACACGCCGAGAAAAAAAACATAATCACAAAATGCAAACAAATTGGGGAGATTGGCACCAAAAAATAATGGCCCCCACCACACTACGGTACGGCACGTGCAGGGCTATAAGTTCAGGAACGCTATCTCCTTTCCAATATGGTGGGTGTGGACACCGTACTGACGCACCAATCCTGTGCCTCCTGAATTCTCTGTACCTCTACTAACTACTGAGTACAGGGGTACTTTTATTTGCGGAAGATAGTGCACTTGTCGAAGCCTTGTTTTTAGAGTGCACTATCTTCCTGATCGACCCACGAGAAATGCTAGAAACCCAGAGACACGATACCGAAAAGTAGGGGTAACCTGCTTGCATGCACAGATATATATATATATATATATATATATATATATATATATATATATATATATATATATATATATATATATATATATATATATATATATATATATATATATATATATATATATATATATGTCAATGAGAAGAAAGGGGGTTAACCGAGGGGCCCGATGTTTATTAGTCATATCATAAGAAGCCAACAGACACTGACACCAAGGACAACATAGGGGAAATTACTTGTGCTTAATAAGTGAAGTAATGAAACGATACATAATAGAAATTAAAGTGGATGAAAAAACAACTTGCCGCAGGTGGGAACCGAACCCACGTTCCCACGTTCTCGTGACGCCTGCGGCATGAAGGACGTTCTACGTCCGCCGCCAAGGTCTGTGAGTGGCGGCGCTGGCTAACAATCCCAGGGTTCTACTAGGACACATAAATACCCAAGAAAGTGGATGGGAAAACAGCGCCGCGGTAGCTCAATTGGTAGAGCATCGCACGCGAAATGCGAAGGTTGTGGGTTCGGTTCCCACCTGCGGTGAGTTGTTTTATCATCCACTTTAATTTCTATTATGTATCGTTTCATTACTTCACTTATTAAGCACAAGTAATTTCCCCTATGTTGTCCTTGGTGTCAGTGTCTGTTGGCTTCTTATGATATGACTATATATATAAATATATATATATATATATATATATTAGTCATATGATGAGAAGCCAACAAACACTGACACCAAGTACAACATAGGGGAAATTGCATGTGCTTAATAAATGAAATAATGTAATGATAAATTATTGGAAATTAAAGTGGATGAAAAAACAACTTGCCGCAGGTGGGAACCGAACCCACAACCTTCGCATGTCGCGTGCGATGCTCTACCAATTGAGCTACCGCGGCGGCGTTTCCCCATCCACTTTATTGGGTATTTATGTGTACTAGTAGAACCCTGGGAGTGTTAGCCAGCGCCCCCACTCACAGACCTTGGCGGCGGACGTGGAACGTCTTTTTTGCCGCAGGCGTCACGAGAACGTGATCTTTTCGGGTGAAGGCAACTGGTCAATAAACCCACATATGCTACCTGAAGGCATCAATGTTGCCGGATTCGAGACCCTCGTTATGTAATAAACGAGAAGAAAGGGGGTTAACCGAGGGACCCGATAATTATTAGTCATATAATGAGAAGCCAACAAACACTGACACCAAGTACAACATAGGGGAAATTGCATGTGCTTAATAAATGAAATAATGTAATGATAAATTAATGGAAATTAAAGTGGGTGAAAAAACAACTTGCCGCAGGTGGGAACCGAACTCACAACAAGACCAACAACCAACCAACAACACAAAGTGGATGTTTTTTCATCCACTTTAATTTCCATTAATTTATCATTACATTATTTCATTTATTAAGCACATGCAATTTCCCCTATGTTGTACTTGGTGTCAGTGTCTGTTGGCTTCTCATTATATGACTAATAATTATCGGGTCCCTCGGTTAACCCCCTTTCTTCTCGTTTATTACATAACGAGGGTCTCGAATCCGGCAACATTGATGCCTTCAGGTAGCATATGTGGGTTTATTGACCAGTTGCCTTCACCCGAAAAGATCACGTTCTCGTGACGCCTGCGGCAAAAAAGACGTTCCACGTCCGCCGCCAAGGTCTGTGAGTGGGGGCGCTGGCTAACACTCCCAGGGTTCTACTAGTACACATAAATACCCAATAAAGTGGATGGGGAAACGCCGCCGCGGTAGCTCAATTGGTAGAGCATCGCACGCGACATGCGAAGGTTGTGGGTTCGGTTTCCACCTGCGGCAAGTTGTTTTTTCATCCACTTTAATTTCCATTAATTTATCATTACATTATTTCATTTATTAAGCACATGCAATTTCCCCTATGTTGTACTTGGTGTCAGTGTTTGTTGGCTTCTCATTATATGACTAATAATTATCGGGTCCCTCGGTTAACCCCCTTTCTTCTCGTTTATATATATATATATATATATATATATATATATGTATATATATAATCATGACGACATAAAGCCAACAGGCAATGAAGCCAAGGAAAGCATCGGGCAAATGAACTGGGATAGAAACTGAAGTAGAAAATAATAAATAAAAGAGAAATGAAAGTAGTGGACGAAACGATAATGTGTCACCGGTGTATAGTGAATTATAGAGTGAATTATGAACTCGAGAATTAAAAGTATGGACTGCTGAAACCGCCATCTGATTACGAGGCACGCCAGCGCGCCTCTGGATTGGATTTGACCACCTGGGGTTCTTTAACGTGCCCCTATGCACGGTACACGGGCCGCCGCGGCCGCGATTCGATCTCGCAACCTCGTGCTTAGCAGCGCAACACCATAGCCGCTAAGCCACCATTGCGGGTACGGGCGTGTGTGTGTGTGTTGGTGCCGGGTATCTTTAGACCGTGCAGATATATATTTTTTTAATTGCCTATGGCAGATAGCACACTTCTGATTCATGAGCTGGATGAATTACATGAAGAGGCGGGCATTACTTCTACTAGAAAGTAATACAAGTAATCAACTGATTAAAAATAATTAGTTAAGATTTTATCGAATTAATTAACGCCATATATTTGAATTTACGCATTATAGACGGTGAGTATGCAAGGCAAATTGACGTAGAGCCAATTATGAGGATGACACTCGTTTCGATGTAAATGTGGCGTCAAACTTGCGGTAAAAATGCACTGTTGTCCTACTTACCTTTTTAGGGAAACGCCGTTTTGTGCACTGAAGTACCATAGTAACTTGAACGCCAATGTGTTTCATCACACATGAAAATTAATATCTCGAAGGGTCATGGTGTCACACTGAGAATTCGATCGAAGTGAATACGCCTAGCGTTGTTGTTGCTGTCGTTGTTGTTGAAACGTGTATTGAAATAATATAAACTAGTTTGCGCCACCAAAGACCAGATTCGTAAAGGAGGGGGGGGGGGGGTGCAAAGAAGAAGACCGGTTCAAATGCGGTTGACCAATTTCAAGTCGCTTATGAAAAGAAGTGATTGCAATTTGAGGCGCCGTCTATCGGTGGGCCAGTGGGAAGGCGCCAGGCGTCTAAATCCTGAGGCCTCAGCGTAGGGGAATCGCCCTTTTGCGGTGCTCCGCGAGAGCCGTGCGGCCCCAGAGGATACGCTGCTGATCCGACAGCTGGTTCCCAGGTCAGGAGCGGCAAGTGGCTGACTAGAAAGTCTGAAGGCACATCCTGGCGGAGCGAACTGGTGCGACTGCTGTGTCCGTGACAATGCGTCGCAGGCGCGTGGCTTCAGCATGGGAGAACCTCCCCGGGAGAGGCGTAGGATTCTCCGATAGAAGGTTCAAGAGCGCGGCCCTTCCAGCTGCCTCCGCCATGGACTGTGTCCGGGTCGATGCGGCCGTCAAGCACTTCTGCTCGAGTCGCTGAGGGGCAGGAAAGAACTTACCTAGCCTGAAAGTCGGCCATTCGGCTGCCAGCGACCCCAGTGTGGCCTGCAGTCCTTGCGAGGCGGACAGTGCTGCCAGCCGGAAGGCTATTCGCATCGGTCGGTGTATGTAGTATACAGCGCCGTTCTGCGAGTCCTCCCGGGCACAGGCCTTTACGGAGTCCTGCGAGTCCATGTAGATAGTGTGCTGAGCGAAGACAGCAAAATAAGGCTTGAGGGCGGCATCGCATGCAGTGGATATCGCAGTTCCTCCGTTACTGGGCCGTTATAGGCTGTGTGGTAGGAAGAGTAGGCCTTGGCGGTGCGTGGGCAGTAGTACGCTACGGCTGAAGCTTGGTCAGTGAGGGCAGCATACGTGAACACAGAGGAGCGTCACAAACCTCTATCTCATGCCGCCTTCCGTAAGACAAGTGGTTTTACGTAAGGGTTGGCGTTCATGGTCAGCGTTCCCGTTTCAGAGAATAGGTGCAAAGTCCCTGGTAAGAGGACATTTCCCACGGAACAGAGAAAGAGGGCATTGAGCGGACTGGCAGATGAAGAAGCGTGAGGATACTGCTACCGGGCGTCGTGGCTCTTAGAACTGATGTGAATGCCTGGAAGCCTCGGCTGTTGCCTCTATCGAATTCATCTGCGCCATTTGGGCGATGCGGTGTAAGGGTGTGAATCACGGCAGGCCAGTGACAACCCTGATGGCTTCATGCTTGAGTAATTAGAGTTTTTCGTTGCTTTTGGGCCAGATTGCAGAAGTTATAGCCGTATACAGGACTTAGGATCAAAAGAGCAGTCACGGGACGACGGACACTCCTACCTTCCTCCGTTTTTGTACGCGATGTGGCGGATTAGGCGGAGTATGTGATGCCAGGTCCGAGTGATGTTGCGAAGCCGTGTCGTTGCACCACCATCTGCATCGATGTAGATGCCTATAACTCGAACACTGTATTGCTGAGATATTTGCTCGCCGTCGAAGGCGAAGGAAAATTGCGAGGCATAACGGGCTGCCTTTGTGCCCAGCACTACGAAGTTAGTTTTGTCAGCAGAAGTCGCAAGTCCTACTTCCTGTATTAATGTGGCAATATTGTCGAGCCCGACTTGAATGGCGTCGGACTGGTGGCCGTTGGAGCCCCCGTTAGTATTAATACGATAGGCCAGCGGAGGTAGTGACCTTCTAGCCTCTCCTAGTCCGCTGGGACGAATCGCTTCGTGAAGCCAACAACGCGTCTCCCTCGGACAGACTACCGGCGCCGCAAGGCGAGACACATTCGGTGGGCCGAGTATTGTTAGCTGGTTCGCTGTCGCCTTCACGGACCAATTGTAGCAAGAAAAGTCCCGGAAAAGGGTGCTCTATGGCATTCCCCCACGGAATCCGGTAATCGTCACGGTCGTTTGTCAGAAGCGGCAGCTAACTGCGGAGTCAGCTCAGGAACCAAGAGATGCCTGCTTGAGTCAAGCGTGACAACCCCTATCTACGAAGCCCCACTCCTTTTGGTGTGTTCAGTGAAACAAAAGTGCGGGAGTGAGTGTGTGAACTCTGACCCTCAAAGAGGGTCCTTCGACAGCTTTGGACGCTCCGAATGGACTAAGTTTGTACGGCAGTTTCCCTGGCCTAGGGATCTAGGGAGGATAGAGGGGGTTATAAACAGCCGTTGTCGGCTCCTCAGTGCTTCGTTTTCAGTCATGCTAGATTGATGAAATGTAACGTTCTCCACTCTTCATGTGGATATTGTGAGTAAATCCAGTACTCCTCGTTCTCGATGAGAACGCGTTCCTCCCTTCAACAACGTCCTCAGCGTGGATGAGACGGACGACGGCATGGGCCAGCTACTCCTTTTCACATGCCCGACCCCAACTCTCACAGTACAGTATATTGTGACGCCGTCCACATACACGCCAGGCGATAGCAGAATGGTGTCATGACCTTGTTGAACATAATTGCGAGTGGACTGCGCCTTGTGGCAGAGAGCGTTTGCCGCACGGTGACTTGAAATCCACCGTGTAACTGTGCTGTGGTTCAAGCGGCAATGTTGAGCCGTTTCTTGTGGAAAAGATTCAAACATTTAACTCGCTGCTCGGTTTTAAAGGCACTAAAGGCACTATGAAAATTTCCTTCAGCGCTTTTCGGCATGAATACCCCAGTGCACACTTTACTCCTAAGTTTCATGTCGATACAACTGATCATCATCATCATCATCATCGTCATCATCATCGTCATCATCGTTGTCGTCGTAACCACCACTACCCTGCTTACCATTACCCTGCTTATCTTTCACAGTGCATACATATAATTCGTGGTAAACGTTTTAGTCGCCGGTAAGCATGCTGAAGAGCTCCAGTCAGCACAAATTTGGCTGTTAGGTAAGCCCTGGTTGCGGAAATAAATTTGGAGCCCCGTACTCCGGAGTCTCTCGTATGCCCATGAATTGTGTTGGTAAGTTTAACCCTATAATTAAGGCAAAAAGCCCAGTGTCTCATCAGTCAGTCGACCTTCAAAGTCCTCGAGCGAAAACGTGTCGACGACAAGAAAGCTACAAAAAGGCTACGAACCCTCGACTTTTGGTGGGAGTCGAACCGACGACCTTTTGTGGTAATGAATGTGAAGGTAATCCAGGCACAGTTAATTAGGATATACTTAAGGTACTCGAACTCACGACCTTTGGCCGGAGTCGAAACCACCACCTTTGGTGGTAATTAAGGCAAAGTTCATGCAGGCGAAGCTAATTAAGATATAGGTAATTAAGGTACTCGAACCCAGGATCTTTGGTGGGAATAGTACGCACGAGCTTTGGTGTTAATGAAGGCGAAGTTAATTAAGGCACAGATAATTGAGATATAGTTAAGTAAGGCATTCGAACCTACGACCTTAGGTGGGAGTCGAACCATCAACCTTTGAAATTAGGAGGGATGACTAAGCGAAGTACACTAAGCGAACTAAGAGTATGAGTAAGCGAATTAAGAGGGATAACTTAGCGAAATAGACTACGCGAATTGGGGTGGATGTGTACGTCATGTGTCCGTCTTTAATGCATGGGCACTTTAGCGTTCGCCTTCAAGTCGTCTTGGGGCTAACAAAGAGACCCTGTGAACTTTTTATAGTTAGGCACGTTAAAAATAAATGTTTTGAGCGGCTCACAATGACATGTCAAAAGTATACCGCTGTTCTTATTCGTCTGCGACGTATACTCATGTCCCTTAAACACCCTCTCCCTCCCTTTTCTTTCTTTTTTTTTCAGGAAAAGAAAGCCATTCTTTAGTTATGCAAAACAACGAGCAGATGGTGCCGTGCATCATAAAAATTTTGCAACTTATTGCGAGATATTAAGGACTATTTTTGTGCGTGCACGCACGAGTGCTGTTGATGATGATCGTTATTGGCATCCCCTTTGAAACGTAGCGCCGACAAATCGTCAGACAGACTGCTTGATCTAATCACGTTTTACTATGCCTATCGCATTTTAGCGTTCTGCCTATCTCTCCTTAATAGCTTCTTCCTACCTAACGTTACAACACTGTCCCACGCGTAACGAAGGGAAGTCACGTTAGTGGGCTCCTCCGCACAAACGATGTTACTGCAGAGAAGACACCTTTTACGCAACTCAGAGATGAACTAAGAACGGTGCCTCGTGGCCATAGACACGTTTTCAGATGCTTCGCAAGTACTGTATACGAGATGCCCGCATCTGAAATCTACATTGTAAGAGGTAATACGAATGGTCAGGAAATAGACCTGTAGAGCTGTATGACACCACGTCCACTGCAAACTAGTAACATCACAGCTAGCATGCTACGAAGCAGTGTACCCATAAGTTGAATATTTGTTACCGATATATACGATGTAGTTAACGTAATTCAAAAGCTGTCGATGTCTGAACAGCAAGCATGTGGCCTTTGACTTCCTTAATTTTTGCTTGCGTAAGTTTCGTGGTTGTTCGGGATCCCTATGCCGCCCTCGCCCGAGTGTTTCTTAACTAACTTTACGAAACACGGAATATCTTCAGACTAGGAGGAAGGAAGCGGTGACGACGATAAGCTTTGCGGGAAACCTCAAAGTGAGTAAGGTTTTCAAGAGGTCATTTATTCCTGTATGACCCAAACAGAGTTACCCGTGCGCTCCTCTTATACCGTATACAGTATAAATTATCAGTATACTGTATACAAAATCGGGATGATTTTAAGAAATATTACATTCAATGAAGAGATTTCGATTCCTTCGCACATACTCATACAGCCTAACGCGTTGAAAACCTTGAACCAACGAAATTAACTCAGCGTCTCGATTTAACGAAGTACTGTGGGAAAATATGAGTAAAGAAATGGGTCACAGAAAGCATATTGCGTTCAAAATCCATCGAAACTCATTCATGTATTGTTACAAAAATACAGTATCATTCTATTTTGATGTGAACCATTTGTCTACTATTGTGGCGTCCAAAACTGCTCGTTTTGGACGCCATTGACCAATGTCACAAGGGCGGGAGATGATTCATGTTGGTATTGGTTTTTTACAGGAAGGCAACGATAAACAAAGATAAATGGTGAGGCCGATTTACACGAACTTTACACATGTATTAACAGAACGTAAATAAAGGCAGTGATACACAAGAAAAAAATATGGCAGAACCCATCGCACGATGACTGTCGATGGTAGTGCGTTTAGCATGTAATCAATATAGCCGCACAACGTATTGCCACCATCGAAATGATTTATGTATGAGGCATGTACTGCCGCGGGATTTCTCTTTCGCGCTTCTCTAATAATACTCAGCGCCATCTACAGGCGCCGCCGCGAAGCCTGCGCGTGGCCTCCGAAATGCATGGCTTGCCGGAGCGTGCGAATGCTGAGAAACGCGTCATGCGGCAACCGGGCTCCTCTCTCGCGCTTCTTTCTGGACACGTTGCGCAATCTAGTGGCACTGCCGAGAAATTCGCGCATGGCCTCCGAGACGAGGAGCGTGGCACGCCGGTGCGTGCTAACGCTGAGAACTGTTCCCTCGCTTGCTGCACACTCTGTGACACTCTTGCGACCGGGGCTCCGAAGATGTGTGGTGTCCATTCAGCGTGGCGGAGTAAGGGAACGTGGTACTGGGCCCGATATCCAAGACGTTCAAAACACACACGTTTACATTACATTATGTACAAGAGTTCGGCAAGAATGACAGAAGATCAGTTCTTGATCAAGTTCCAGCTGCCGCTCTCTCTCCAAGCGTCCGTACGCCCTTTTAAACTACCCGTTGTCATTGTCCAGTCATCTTCCATTAATCCGGCGTCAGGAGACAGATGACACCAGGTCCAAAGAATCCGGAGGCTGGTAGCCCTTTCCCTCCGAAGAGAGCTTTATCCCAAACACACACACGTCAGTGGACACGAACAGGGGAGGAGGCAGAATCACAGCGACCCCGTCTCCGGCGCGGACGCACCAATTTTGGCGGATGACAGGTAATGGGAATGAATGTCTCCTCCTGGCACAGCCACTCCTGGTCGAACCCCTCCCGGCAGAGCCGAATTGAAGGCCATGAATCGTCACGGTCAGGGATGGCTCGGACGGGGTCATCGGCTCGTTCAACATTATCGCGTTCTCCGTCAGCAACTGTTTTCGCGGGGTAATCGGCCGATCACAACAGCACATATTCAGTGACTCATGTTGGCTAGAGGTTCGTTGAAGGGCGGCACATACCCAGTGCATTTGCGGCGCGGCCTGCTAATGCGTCGGGTTGCTGCCCTTGAGAAACCCTCGTGACGTCAGTTCGATTCCGCTCAGCATCGGAGAAATATAAGGGGTCTTTTTCGTCATTGTAGAGAGGCACATTCCCAGTGACACATGCCTACAGTAGCATACAACTTAAAGAAAAAAAAAACAGCAGTTGGCAACCGAGGTGCACAGACCGCGCGGCGTTGTGTAAGTCTGCTAGCCAATCACAGAAGCAAACAAAGTCGTTGTCATGCAACTTTTTCAAAATGGCGCCGTACTTGATACCTCCAGAGCGTCTGCTGTTCTTGAAGAGTCTTTTCATTGGCGGAAGAGATGAATTGTGCAACAGACACGGACAAAGTGCATAGAGTCTGAGCATTTCACTCTTCAAAAGTCCGCGGTACAATTCATTTCACTGCTGAGCCCGTTTTACTCACGAAACTTCAATGCCAACTGAAGTGAAACTTGACAGTAAATAGTTGCAGCGAAGCAAGCGTTTTATTTCAGTTCAATAAAGAAGTAGTCTTTCTTCGTTCCACTATAATATACGAATGAAAACGTATAAAATTACGCGCCTATAATTTTATTTTTGTGGTTACCGCCTTATTTAGGTAACAGAGAAAGTTTGAAGTACGAACTATTTGCAGGCTCGCGGAGGAACAGCGGCTCCGAATTGGCGTCGAAGAGGTTTATTGAAGAGCGCCGCACACTTACTGGCAATACCCATTGACCCAAGTTGGCATCAGCGAGGTTCATTGAATACCAGTACAGACAGAGGGGCACACACTCAGCGCTTCAAATCCACGTCAAATAGTTTCTTCTAACAGCGATACCTACCCAGTCTCGCATCTACAGTCACCCATATCCGCGTGAAAGAGGTTCGTTGAAGAGCGCTACGTGAGCGCACATTACCACATACTGAGTGACCCAGGTTGGTCCGAGTGTTGGATTCGAGCTCTGTTCCCTCGGAACAGCAGCCCGATGCGCTACCCATTCGACCACTGAACCAGATAGGCGAGAAAACGGTTAGATAGAAACATACATATATACAAACATAGCACCCGAAATGCGCGTGAAGTACGCTGGAAATGTTAACGCATTGAAACAAGAGTACAACGTACACAACAATGGTCAAGACATAACTCATAATTTGCAAAGCGGCTATAATTCAGTAGAATTATCCAGGTCACAGAAAAAGTAGCACAGACACTGTAGGACTAGCGCAGACATAGGCGGCAACAGTCGACGCTACACCAGCGTCCAGCGCGATGCATTCAGACAGGCAACGGCTGGATGCGCATACGGTACTCGACAGCTATAAACTTGTGGACGGCGCTGGAGAGGCTGAGTGGGCGGGGGTTGGGCACACTTACTGCGTCTGGTATCTGCAGGCTACGGTGAGTGGTTCCAGGTGGTGTCTCTGCCGAGGTGGGTGTCTTCACCAACTTTGGGCCAGGAACTCGGCTAGCGGCTACTGCCACACCCTGGACACCATCTTTTTTCGTTTCCATGGCCTTGCCACACTGGTCATCGTCTTCAGAATCATTTCTTGCACGTGGTTTCTCCCGTGCTGCTCCGCCACGTAGCAGGAACTTCATTTGCAGTCGGGGCTGTCTTCGTTTTAATGCGATTAGAATTCTTAGGATACTTCACACCCTTTCCGGTATCTACTATGTACGGATCTAACCGCTTTCCTCTCACGCCAGCTTGTGTCAGTGGGTATGTGCCACTGGTATGTGCCGCTATATGCTATGAACTTCTGTGACGCCGACTTGGGTCACTGGGAATCTGTCGTTCTTCAATGAAGGAGAACCCCATAGAGGATCCCGGCTGCAGCACACGCTTCATACATGACGCGTTTGGGCGGTGGAGCTACGGTGTGTCGCTACCTTGATTCAATGCCAATCGCATTAACGTCAATATTCATTCTGAGATTATTTATGTCAGAATTTTGAGCGCCGCTATTGGCTTACTTCATGCAATTTCCGGGTCTCTCTCTCTCTCTCTCTCTCTCTCTCTCTCTCTCTCTCTCTATATATATATATATATATATATATATATATATATATATGTGTGTGTGTGTGTGTGTGTGTGCGTGCGTGCGTGTGTGTGTGTGTGTGTGTGTGTGTGTGTGTGTGTGTGTGTGTGTGTGTGTGTGTGTGTGTGTGTGTGTTTATCTACCCGCCGTGGTTACTCAGTGGCTATGCTGTTGGGCTGCTGAGCGCGAGGTCGCGGGATCGAATCCCGGCCACGGCGGCCGCATTTAGATGGGGGCGAAATGCGAAAACGCCCGTGTGCTTATAGGTTTAGGTGCACGTTAAAGAACCCCAGGTGGTCGAAATTTCCGGAGTCCTCCACTACGGCGTGCCTCATAATCAGAAAGTGGTTTTGGCACGTAAAACCCCATAATTTTTCTTGTGCTTATCTATCTATGTATCTAACCGTTTTCTCGTCTAACTGCGTCACTGGGTAGTCCGTGGTCGAATGGGTAGCGCATCGGGCTG